>NC_134552.1:27976558-28294772 GCF_025594145.1 Primulina tabacum
CACATACTATATTGTTATTGCTTTGATGTGATTGCAATTCTTGAGATTGATATGCTTGGTCTATTGAGTTATAGCAAAGCATGTGTTATGAGTATTTGGCAGAGGTGCCAGGTCACTGGACATTTGGTTTATATCGATGTGCTTAGGAGAAGATCGACTCCTATTGTAGAGATTCGATATAGAGGGCCAATGTCTGGGAATAAGAACGTACCACCATCTAGCTGGGAAGAGTAGGTGGGAGACTTGTTACGTTCTTATTCAACCGGGTTCCCTAGATAAGAGTCGAGTCAAAGATAAAGAATTAAAGAGTTTGATTTACAGATTTGTATCGATTTATGTTTATTAGATTATGATACATGTTGTTTTACAAATGTTATATGCTTCTGTATATATTTGTATGCAATGCATGTATATGTTGTTTATACTGGGAATTATGTTTCTCACTGGAGTTATCTGGTTGTTGTTGTGTTTGTATGTATGCATGACAACAGGATGGACAGGATCAGGGTCGAGAAGAGGATGAAAGATCGAGATTAGAGTGGAGATCCGGGCCTAGATGTAGAGTTAGCTTTCAACACTTGATATGTAGTTGTTGAACCCTAGTTTGTTATGATTGTAATTGTACAAGACTTGTACTTTAGATCATGTTGTAGATATTAAACTTGATCTTGTAATTTGAATAAGATGGAACCTAACTTGTTGTAGAAATTGTACACTTGTTATAAGGTGTTCAACATTTAAAAAAAAAAATTGCGACCCAATTTATTTAATTGATCCATTTAATCCCAATGATGATTGAAAGAATGAGTTAGCGTCCGAGTTCCCACAGCCACACCTCAAGGAGCCCGTAACTTCCCTATACCCGATAGCCATCGAAAGACACACCCCCGCGGCCAACCCTTCTACCATGAAACCAACGGCTTTGAAGGCAAGACCAGCAGGGTGTGGACCTCCCCTAGCCTCGGTTGGACCCTCCTGGATCACGCCTCAGCATGGTTCAGCCCCTACCCGATCAAGCTTGCCCTAACTCTACACCATGACACCCAAAAACCCTAGCCACACAAGCAACAAGCTACGGCCTTCAGCACGAACCGAGCACACCCTTGTCGCAAACCACCATGTCAGCTTAACCACATCACGAACATCCCTAATCAACCAAAAATCGGCAGCCGCCTCGCAAACAATCATAAAAACGTGAGTAAAATACATTACCATGCAAGATTTATGTCAAGTTAAAACAAAAACACCACCACATGTAACATCTTTAAATTTTCGAATACAAACAACAATTCCAGCATATAATGGCGTGCATGAAGAGAAAGTGGAAGATACAAACGTGCCTTGAAATATTCTACGCAAGAATGTCGAAGAACGAGTGTCGTGAAATCGCCGGGTGAATTTTTCTTGCACGAAAATGGGATTGTCGAAGCCTTTCAGCTGTGGAGGTGCTGAAACCGAGAGAAATGAGCTGAGTGGAGGGGGTGTCGGCTGATGGAGTTTAGATTTAGGTTTAGTGGGTGATTAGATGTTATTTAAATATATAAAAATTAAGCTAATGGGCCCTAACTTTAATTTAAAGAGGATTAAAAGAGTTTTGAGTCCAATAAGCTCAAAAATAGGCTCACCAAGTCCAAACACACTCCCGAAAAATATTTCATTTTGGTATGTTTTTGAAAATATTACCCGAACCCTCAAAAAGTCCTTCGTGTCGATAAAATTTACGTACCGCTGAAAAATATGCTCTGGCGGGTAAAAATACCCAAAAAAGCCAATTTCTTGAAAAATACGTTTAAAACACCTTATATTAATTAATAAAAATAAATCATGTAATAAAAATAATTTTTCTGATAATTCCCCGATCTTCGTTCCTCGTTCGAGCGCGAAATGCAACTTAAAAATCTTAGTGCATGAACTTTTAAAATTTCATGAACTATATCATATCATGCAAGAATTATGCATAAAATGCATAAAAATAATTAAACACATAATTAAATAAAAATCCTAGATTGCATGCATTCAGGTTACGTGATTTTAATTCATGGACCTTACAAATGAACTTCCTGCCCACAATGATAACAAATACCAAACATACCCCGACACTGCTCAATAGTATACTTGCCTACACAATTGCTACAATAAGGAGCAATAACGGGACTCCCTCGCTGAGATCCACTGGAACTAGAAGAAGATGAGGTTGCAGTAGAACCAGTCCTTTTAAATTTATTGCCTTTTGGGCGCAAGGTAGGCTGCTGAGCTGACACTTGAGGTAGAGGAACATACTGAGGACCTCCTCACTTTAATCGAGCTTCGACTGCCTTAGCTCTTTCAACTGCATCTGCGTAGCTGGTAGGCAAACCAGAAATGACAAAAGTATATATAGCAGTATGTAACTCATTTTTCACGAATCTGTTATATTTTTCTTTTTCATTTGCAGCTACATGAGGCGCATATTTCAGCAAGGTAGAAAATTTCGAAGCATATTCTGCAAAAGTCATCGTTCCATGCTGCAGATTATTGAATTCATTCTCCTGGGCAGTATAGTAAGAAGGAGGAGAGTACTGCTCAAGAAATTTGGCCTTGAAGACATCCCATGTGACTTCAATACCGACCTCTTTCAATCCAATATCAGCGGCTTCCCACCAAGATTTTGCTCGGTCTTTCAATTGATAGAGAGCAAGTTTCATTCTCTGAGGCTTGTAATATTCAACAATATTAAATAAGTCATCGATATCTTTCAACCAGGCCTCTGCTCTTTCTACATCTCACTGCCAAAGAACCTTGGTGGTTTCGAATCCTGGAATCGAGCCATCACCAAATCCATGGACATTCCGTTGAATTTTCCAACCATCCTCTTCGTACTACTACTCATAGCAGTTTCATTTGTGGGATCCATCTACAAAATATAGTATGAATATCACAAATAAATATCAACAATACATCAACATCATATCAAATCTTTAATCTCATCAACAACTTACTCAAACCACATCCAGCAAGAGCAAGTAACACAAATAAATCAAACACAAATGCACACTTCATTTGTGCCTATTCAAGTGTACACAAGACTCAATCAAACTTTCCCAGCTATGCTCTGATACCATACACTATGGGGCCTTTATACCATACACTGTGGGTGAAACGTACCGTTATTTTTTTAAACTACTTGAAATTTGCGGAAAAAATAAAAATTTTCTTATATAAGAAATAAACTCTCAAATTTCGATTTAAAATAAACAATTCATAAAAAAATAATTGCAATAAAAATATCGTGAATGAAGTTTGTTAAAAACACTTGTTTAACATCGTAAACCATAACATGAGATCAGAGTAATAGAAATTGTCGAGCGTAAAATCTTAAAAACATGGGCGGTCATCGGGTTTAGCCTCCCACTCAATCCAAGCCAGCTTACTAGTCCGCACCCTCGTCTCCTCAAAGTCATCCTCACCTGCATCGATCAAGTCTAGTGAGTCTAAAGACTAAACATGCATAAACTGGAAATAACAAGTAATACGTAATAAAACCACATGCATCTTTAAAATAGGGTGTACATACTTGAAACTTAAACATGCATGTAAAAGCTTGAACCTACATACATAACATATACGTACCATGACATGAAACTTTTCGAAAACATGCTTGCAACATACATACTTGAACATACATGAACTTCATCATTTTGCGTAGAGATATGTTTCAAAACAAGTGACCAATACATAAATACGCCTGATCAGACTAAACCACAAAACTAGGCTGGCAGGAAAAGTTCACTACCACATACATGAGATCCCCGTTCATGCTTTAACTGGTGGATTGGTCCCTGGTCATGCTTTACCGCTTTCCAATCCTGATCTAAACCCGGTCTTGCTTTACCAAGGTGGAGAGGTCCTCTGCCACGTTCACCGATTTCCAAACTCATTCATAACTTGGTCACAAGACATTTGGCATACCTCAAAAACATAAAAATATTTTCTTTTGCACGTCGAACATACTTACATGGCGTTGAGGGATTCGTTGGATCTTGCTTGGGGCCACTGCTGCACATACTAACATGAGTTCAAACCCTTAACTTTTATAGCTTAGATGTAGGTACTCGTGCTCACCACCGAAGTAATTAAATAGCTTATGACATTCTAGATCACTCGGGACTTGACCTCGTTTAAACATCGTACTAAACCAAGACACCGAACCCCAAAGCAATCAACACATTTTTTTCCCAAAAAAGGAAGTACAAGAACCCCGTGCCCAGGTCCGGCTATGGGTCCGTGTAGGCTCTATAAAACTATACCCGAAAAAAAGTAAGGACACGGACCCCGTGTCAGGGTCCGTCTAAGGGTCCATGTAGGCTCTGTATATTGACACTTCGAAAGAAACAATGACACGGACCCCGTGTAAGGGTCCGGCCCTGGGTCCGTGTACCTGCGGGAGAGGCGAACCAACGAGAATTCCTATGCTTGTGACTTAGTCTCCCTAACTTAATCATTCCGACCTTGAATCGACATCTCGAGACCCATCCTAGGATACTATAGCACTGATTCAATCCTATACAAATTCCCCAAAACAACTACGCATCACAAGCAACGCAACAAATCCGTGAACACGACACTTGACAACAAAACCATTCCTACGACTTTTAATTCAACCAAGTGCCTAACGACACTAATCGAAACACCAACAATTACCCCGACATCATTCTCGATATACCTAAACGCAGCAGCGATCATCCGTCGATCCCCACCGAATCCTGCAACCATAAAACTTCAAGAACACATCAAGAACGTATTTTTCAGAAAAACGTAGTTTGAGCAGTCCCACGAAAACGATCATAACTCACTCATTTCTTATCCAAGTATTTTGAATTAACTGTCAAATCGAAGCTATCAAAAAGTTCTATGTTTTAAAATTTTGAAATTTTATCCAAAAAGCGACCGAAAAATCGCAGTATTTAAAATGACAGCAAATTTCGAGTTCTGAGATCCAAAAACGTTTCAAAATCGATCCAACAATTTTCTGCTCAAACGTTGCACAACATACATGAATTTTCACGCATAATAAACAACAAAACGTATAATATGACAAGATCGATGCAAGAACAAAAGAATATACATGCCTTAAGATCTTTAACGTTACCGAAACGACGACACCGAAGCGGGTAAGATGCGAAGGTTGATCCGGGATGAATGTGGCACGATTTTCTTGAAGAAAACTCAACGAAAATGTGCCAGAAAACTGAAGAGGAAAGGGCGGCTGCTATTGCTAGATGAACCCTAGGTTTTCTTGCTCTCAAAAATAAATTCTGAAATGTGATTTTGTGTGTGTGTGTTCGATTTTTTTTGTGTGTGAAAAATGTGTGTGTGTGTGCGTGAGTTTAGTGTTAATTAGGGACTAAATCTTGCTTAATTAATAATTAACAAACAATTAAAAATGTTAACCCACTTTTAACTTAATAAAATCCCTTAATTTAAAATAAAATGCACACTTGTTAAACTTCAAAAGTTTTAAAATTCTAAAATCATTAAATAAATAAATTTGGATTTAAAATGCTAAAAGTAAATAAATCATTTGAAATGCCCCATTTTTTACTTAAAAATAAATTGCCTCATTTTAAATTCGCCACATATCGTCGCCGGTCTCTTTTCCTCGATCCCGCATCGAATAATGGCCTAAAACATAAAACTCGAGAAACATTTTAATGTGCATCACAAAAACATAAATAATTTGTAATTTCATAAATCATGCATCTCAAAAATCATTTTAAATTTGATTAAATAATTTAACAATTAAATAAATGCATGGGTTTTACGTGTACCGAATTTGGGCACTACAGTTCCTCCCCCACTTATATAAATTTCGTCCTCGAAATTAAATCTTACCCAACAACTCCGGGTAGCGGCTTCTTATATCTGCTTCAGCCTCCCAAGTGGCCTCTTCCACTGATTGATTCAGCCATCGGACTTTGACAAGTTTAGTTACATTGTTCCGAAGTCTCCCCTCCTGTCTGTCTAGGATTTGGACAGGTCTTTCCTCATACGACAGATTTGAAGAAAGCTGCAACGGCTCATAGCTCAAAACATGCGAATGATTAGCTAGGTACTTCCTTAACATCGGGACATGGAACACATTGTGTACCCAGGCCAGATTCAGCGGTAAGGCTACACGATAAGCTAGTGTCTCAACTCTGTCAAGAATCTCAAACGGTCCAATAAATATCAGACTAAGCTTGCCTCTCTTCTCAAATCTCATAACACACTTCATGGGTGCTATCTTCACGAAAACATGATCACCTACGGAAAAATCTAGATCCCTCCTCCTCTTGTCAGCATAGCTCTTTTGACGACTCTGGGCGGTCTTCATCCTGTCTCGGATCTTGACCAACACATCTGTAGTATGCTGAACAATCTCTGGGCCAAGTTTTGATCTCTCACCGACTTCATCCCAATGAATCGGCGATCTGCACTTCCTCCCATACAATGCCTCGTTGGGAGCCATAGCAATAGATGATTTGAAACTGTTGTTGTAGGTAAACTCCACTAGTGGTAGCTTAGATTCACAAGTCCCATGGAAATCGATTATACAGGCTCGCAATAAATCCTCCAAAATCTGAATCACTTGCTCAGACTGGCCATCTGTCTGAGGGTGGAAAGCTGTACTGAATAGCAACTTCGTCCCCATGGCTGCATGCAAACTCTTCCAAAAGGACGATGTAAATCTCAGGTCCCTGTCGGACACAATAGAAACTGGGATCCCGTGCAATCGAACTATCTCCCTGATATAGAGCTCTGCATACTGCGTCATGGAGAAAGTCGTCTTCACTGGCAAGAAGTGTGCCGACTTAGTGAATCGATCCACTATAACCCAAAATGCGTTAAATCCTCTGAATGACCTCGGCAAACCAACAACGAAGTCCATGGTGATATTCTTCCATTTTCACTCGGGGATAGGGAGTGGCTTAAGCATCCCTGCTGGCCTCTAATGCTCTGCCTTCACCTGCTGACAAGTGAGACATTCAGACACAAATCGGCGGATATCTCTCTTCATACCTGGCCACCAATACAGAATCTGCAAATCCTTGTACATCTTGGATGAATGGAATATAGAGATGCATGTGCCTCTGCCAGAATATCCTCTCTGATCGAATCAACACTAGGCACCCACATCCTTCCTCTGTATCTCACAATACCATCGGACACTGTGTAGAGTACACTGCCCTTGGCTTCATCCTTCAGCCTCCATTTCTGCAACTGCTCATCTGAAGGCTGACCTGCACGGATTCGGTCAATCAACAAAGACTGAACTGTCAGATTAGACAGCTTAGGAGCTCTGCCCTTAGGATAAACCTCTAACCCAAATCTCTGAATCTCCGACTGAAGAGATCTTTGTATTGACAGTTGTGCTACGACTGCAACTTTTCTGCTCAAAGCATCTGCCACAACATTAGCTTTCCCGGGATGGTAGCTAATCTCACAATCGTAGTCTTTTACCACCTCCAACCACCGTCTTTGTCTCATATTCAACACTTTTTGCGTGAAGAAATACTTGAGGCTCTTGTGGTCAGTGAATATCTGACATTTCTTGCCATACAAGTAATGTCTCCATACCTTCAATGCAAAGACAACTGCAGCTAACTCAAGATCATGAGTCGGGTAGTTCTTTTCATGCACTTTCAACTTCCTGGAAGCATAAGCTATAACCCGACCATGCTCTCTGATGCATTCTTC
This sequence comes from Primulina tabacum, assembly GCF_025594145.1. Taxonomy (NCBI): domain Eukaryota; kingdom Viridiplantae; phylum Streptophyta; class Magnoliopsida; order Lamiales; family Gesneriaceae; genus Primulina; species Primulina tabacum. Next base: position 27,984,275 of record NC_134552.1, read on the forward strand.
GGCTCAACCCAATCCTTAACTGTTGCTACCTTAGCTGGATCCACTTCGATACCACTGCTAGATATTATATCACCCAAAAATGCTACCTTCTCCAACCAAAATTCACACTTACTGAATTTGGCAAACAACTTGTGTCTCTGCAAAACTTGCAACACTGTACTCAAATGCTGAACATGCTCATCATGGCTCTTCGAGTAAATGAGAATGTCGTCGATGAACACTATGACGAACTGGTCTAGGTATGGCTGAAATACTCGATTCATGAGGTCCATGAAAATCGATGGAACATTCGTCAGTCCAAAAGGCATCACTAAGAACTCGTAATGCCCATACCTGGTCCTGAAGGCTGTCTTATGAACATCTGCATCTTTTACCTTCAGTTGATGATACCCTGACCGAAGATCTATCTTAGAGAGCACTGTAGCTCCCTGCAACTGATCGAACAAGTCCTCGATCCTTGGAAGTGGGTATTTGTTCTTGATCGTTAATTTGTTTAGTTTTCGGTAATCGATACACAGTCTCATGCTCCCATCTTTCTTCTTTACGAAGAGTACTGGTGCGCCCCATGGTGAGAAACTAGGGCGGATGAATTCTTTGTCTAGGAGCTCCTGAATCTGCTGCTTGAGCTCTAACATCTCAGCTAGAGCCAGACGGTACGGTGTCTTAGAGATTGGCACGGTGCCTGGCACAAGGTCAATTGAAAACTCCACCTCTCTCTCTAGTGGAAGGCCTGTGACGTCATCCGAAAAGACGTCAAGAAAATCTCTGATTACCGGTACATTAGCTATTGACGGAGTGGGTACGTCAGGTGCAGACACAATGCTGGCCAAGAAAGCCTGACAACCCTTGTGCATAAGTCTCCGCGCCTGCATGCCAGATATCATGCAAGGGAAACTCTTCCATCTAGCTGGCTTAAAGAGACACATCTCCATGCCCAAAGGTCTTACCAACACTGACTTTTCTGGAAATCAATAAGAACTCTGTTCTTCGTCAGCAAGTCCATTCCCAAGATGATATCAAATTCTGGCATCGGCAACACGATTAGGTCGGCATACACCAAGTGACCTTGCAGTTCGAGATCGATGTCTCTGACGACGCTAGTAGCTGATAATTCTTCCCTTGATGGGACTGTCATTAAATAGCTCACGTTGAGTCCAATAGACTTTACGTCTAGATGATTGGCGAACGTCTATGAGATAAAAGAGTGGGTGGCCCCTGAATCTATCAAGGCCTTCGAGGCGACTCTTTTTATGAAAATATTCTATGAGAGACGATAGCACAACACGAAACTTATATCCCAAAAATTCTAATCTTAACCACAAGCACAGTAGAAATCTTTACACCCAGACACCAAAATACTAACTCACTCACTAATAATCCAAAAATCAAATTCAAAACATTCAGGGCAAAATAATACGATGCTTAACTAAATGAGTTTACCGGTCAGTAATATCGTGTCTGGGTTCGCCTCCTGAGCATGCATGGCGAATACTCTTCCTTGGGTCGGCTGCCTCCACTGTTGGCACCCCTTTAACATGTGATCGCTGGCTCCTCACTTAAAGCACTTGCCCGATCCATATAAACACTGTCCCGGATGCTGGAGGTGGCACTTCGGGCACATCGGGTACTCACTCGGCCTCTGAGGATCCTTCTGCTGTGGAACAGGACCCTTGCCCTTCGGTGGTCCCTAAAATGGCTTCTTCCCTGGCTGCCCCTGGTAAGGCCTCTTAAACTGAGGTCGCTGTTACGGTTGCTATGTTGCCTTATAGGGCCTCTTGCCTTGCCTGTCAATATCGATGTCTCTCTGGTCTTGCTCTACCGCCAAGGATCTAGACACGGCAACGGCATAAGTAGTCGGACCAGCAACCCTCACATCACGGCGCAAGATCAGCCGCAAACTATCCATAAAATGCCTCAGCTTCCCCTGGGCATCATTAGCTATCAGGGACACAAATTGACACCCCTTTAAAACTTCCGGACAAACTCTGCAACACTGCTGTATGCCTATCGCAGCGTCATGAATTCCCTTGTCAGTTTGGATTGTACTTTCTCAGTGAAGTTTTTGGAGTAGAATACCTCTTTAAACCCATTCCACATCAGTGTTTGCAAATTCACTGACACCGAAGCACTATCCCACCATAGTCTGGCGTCCCCTGTCAGAAGGAATGTGGCACACCTGACCCTATCTGCATCTTGCAACTCCATAAAAGCGAAAATCACCTCGATGGACTTAATCCATCCTTCAGCTATCATCGGGTATCATCGGGTCACTAGTCCCCGAGAACTCCTTAGGATTCATCCTCCTAAACCTTTCGTACACATCCTCTGGTCTGGGCCTCGCCCCCGTGTCCACTGCCGCCTGGTTCCCCGCAAACTGTGCGAAGAAATGAGTCATACCTGCAAGTATCTGTGCCTGTATATCTGGCGGTGGAGGAGGAGGAGCGTCTCTCCCCTCCTCTCGAGCCTCTGTGTCCTCATCCCTTGCTTCCCGATTAATCATGCGTCTAGGAGGCATACTGTTCCAACAATTTACCCAACATGTAACCCAATGTGCATGAATATAATATCAATAGCATAATATGCACGTAATTTGAACTTAAAACATTGACATGCTGAAATCATGACTTAATGCTTAATACATGGAATAATTCAAAATCATAAAACTTACAGACTTGAGGTGTGGCTTCGTGAGCTTCTCGCAACTAAGCATTAGGCATAACCCTTTACAAGAACACCGCTCTGATACCAACTGAAACTTAACGTATTTTTTTTTTTTTAACTACTTGAAATTTGCGGAAAAATAAAAATTTTCCTACATAAGAAATAAACTCTCAAATTTCGGTTTAAAATAAACTATTCATAAAAAAAATAACTGTAATAAAAAGATCGAGAATGAAGTTTGCTAAAAACACTTGTTTAACATCGTAAACCATAACATCAGATCAAAGTAATAGAAATTGTCGTGCGTAAAATCATAAAAACATGGGCGGTCATCGGGTTTAGCCTCCCACTCAGTCCAAGCCAGCTCACTGGTCCTCACCCCTCGTCTCCTCAAAGTCATCCTCACCTGCATCGATCAAGTCTAGTGAGTCTAAAAACCCAACATGCATATACTGGAAATAACAAGTAATACGTAATAAAATCACATGCATCTTTAAAATATGGTGTACATACTTGAAACTTGAACATGCATGTAAAAACTTGAACTTACATACATAACATAGACGTACCATAACATGAAATTTTTTTGAAACATGCATGCAACATACATACTTGAACACACATGAACTTCATCATTTTGCGTAGAGATGTGTTTCAATGCAAGTGACCCATACATAAATACGCCTGATCAAACTAAACCATAGTAATAGGCTGGCAGAGAAAGTCCATTACCACATACATGATATCCCCGTTCATGCTTTAACGGGTAGATTGGTCCCTGGTCATGCTTTACTGCTTTTCAATCCTGATCAAAATCCGGTCATGCTTTAACGAGGTGGAGAGGTCCTCGGCCACGTTCACCGACTTCCAAACCCATTCATAATTTGGTCACAAGACATTTAGCATACCTCAAAAACATAAAAATATTTTCTTTTGCACGTCAAACATACTTAAATGGCTTTGAGGGATTCGTTGGATCTCACTTGAGGCCACTACTGCACATACTAACATGAGTTCAAACCCTTAACTTTCATAGCTTAGACGTAGGTACTCGTGCTCACCACCGAGGTAATTAAATAGCTTATGACATTCTAGATCACTCGGGACTTGACCTCGTTTAATCACCGTACTAAACCAAGACACCGAACCCCAAACCAATCAACACATTTTTTCCCAAAAAAGGAAGTACACAGACCCCATACGGCTATGGGTCCGTGTAGGCTCTATAAAACTATACCCGAAAAGAAATAAGGACACGGACCCCGTGTCAGGGTCCGTCTAAGGGTCCGTGTAGGCTCTGTATATTGACACTTTGAAAGAAACAAGGGCACGACCCCGTGTAAGGGTCCGGCCCCGGGTCCGTGTACCTGCGGGAGAGGCGAACCAACGAGAATTCCTATGCTTGTGACTTAGTCTCCATAACTCGATCATTCCGACCTTGAATCGAGACCTCGAAACCCATCCTTGGATACTATACCACTTATTCAAGCCTATACAAATGCCCCAAAACAACTACGCATCACAAGCAACGCAACAAATCCGTAAACACGACAAAAACCATTCCTACGACTTCTAATTCAACCAATTGCCTAAAGACACTAATCGAAACACCAACAATCACCCTGACATCATTCTCAATATACCTAAATGTAACAGCGATCACCCGTCGATCCCCAACGAAGCATGCAATCATAAAACTTCAAGAACACATCAAGAACGTATTTTTGAGAAAAATGCAGTTTGAGCAGTCCCACAAAAACAATCATAACTCATTCATTTCTTATCCAAATATTTTGAATTTACTGTCAAATCGAAGGTATCAAAAAGGTCTACGTTTTATATGTTGAAAGGTTTTCCAAAAAAGCGACCGAAAAATCGCAGTATTTAAAATGACAGCAAATTTCGAGTTTTGAGATCCAAAAACGTTTCAAAATCGATCCAACAATTTTCTGCTCAAACTTTGCACAACATACATGAATTTTCACGCATAATAAACAACAAAACGTATAATATGACAAGATTGATGCAAGAATAAAAGAATATACATGCCTTTAGATCTTTAACGTTACCGAAACGACACCGAATCGGGGAAGATGCGAAGGTTAATCCGAGACGAACGTGGCACGATTTTTTTGAAGAAAACTCAACGAAAATGTGCCGGAAAATTGAAGGGAAAAGGGCGGCTGCTCTTGCTAGATGAACCCTAGGTTTTCTTGTTTTAAAAAATAAATTCTGAAATGTGATTTTTTGTGTGTTTGTGTTCGATTTTTTTGTGTGTGTGCGTGAGTTTAGTGTTAATAAGGACTAAATCTTGCTTAATTAAAAATTAGCAAACAATTAAAAATGTTAACCCACTTTTAACTTAATAAAATCCCTTAATTTAAAATAAAATGCACACTTGCTAAACTTCAAAAGTTTTAAAATCCTAAAAACACTAAATAATTAAATTTTGATTTAAAATGCTAAAACTAAAAAATGCCCCATTCTTAACTTAAAAATAAATTGCCTCATTTTAAATGGGCCACATATCGTCGTCGGTCTCTTTTCCTCGATCCCGCATCGAATAATCGCCTGAAACATGAAATTCGAGAAACATTTTAACGTGCATCACAAAAATACAAAATAATTTAAAATAATGTAATTTCATAAATCATGCATCTCAAAAATCATTTTAAATTTGATTAAATAATTTAACAATTAAATAAATGCATGGGTTTTACGTGTACTGAATTTGGGCTCTACAGTGAGGGCCTTAAATCCTAATCGTTATTAAAATGCAATTTAATTAGGGTTATTAATTACACCAGAAAACGAGTAAAAAATTTTTTACAATGAGCCCAAAATGTGATAACCATAATTATGATACTAAAAATAGTATATAATAAAGTCTCATCTAAACATATCACATCAGAAATAAGCCCACACATTATCAAAATCAACTACATACAACTTATATCCTCGGGACATGCCCCGGTATATAGATACTTATATACACTGGGATACACCAATCAACCTCAAGTCATATATGACTCCCTCCAGAAGTACCCTTTCTGGTCTCCTAATAACCTGGAGTACCTGCCATTGTCCACACACAAAGACAATAACATCCCCCCTTGGGGGGTGAGCAAAGCTCCATATGGAACAATCATAATATATACAACATTTGTCTACACAATGATATATGATATGTAATGCATGAATGTCGTGGTGATATCAGGTCAAATGCCCATCCACTGAGCATTTATCAGAACCAATCAAATCGCTATCAAATCAATGCTCGAGCTGGCACACCGGCCTCAATCAAGTATAAGGGATGATCGTATGATAGCATCGGCAAAAGCGCCATCAATTCTCAAATCTCAATCAATCAATCATCGAGGCTATGAATGACTATGTTTTAAGGGCCACATATTGCCAAACATAGCATCGTGCTCACAAACCCCAGAATCAAATCCAATTATATAAAGTTATCCAAGGATCATAGCTCAACGTGCATGTCATGTATCGATGTATGAATAAAATGATGTGTGTTAACAAAATATCTATGTTATACATCGATATCCAATCATGAATGTCATGAATAACACATCAACTCAAAAAAAAAAGTTATATAGACACATATTCTTAGTCAAATTAATCAAACATATATCATATGACACAAATAACTTCCGTATGTTATTCGATCGCAACATGCCTCAATTCTTCGTTTTCAGTTCAATGTAGCTTTAAGATTTCAGTACAGAAATGCTATCTACATAATTAACATGTTTATTTTACTCAATGAATTCAATGAAAATAAACAATTTAAGTTCCAAAAAGCTTTTGAAACTTTGAAAATTCATATCAAATTGAAATCATAACATAATTCAATTCCGACTTTGAACATGAGTTTCTTTTCGGTTATTATATTGCATATATTGATCTCGACTTCAAATACATGATATTTCAACGATTCAAGAAATATAAGTTCTGAATCAAGAAGAAACTTACCTCAAAAGAACATTCTCGACGCGAGAATTTTGAATATATAATTGATTTCGAGTTTCGACAACGTTTCGAGGAAGATTTGGACGAGAGAATTCGACTTACACCTTTCTTTCGAATGTTCAGAGAAAATAATAAGAAAACTTATCGTTGAACTCATTCTTATCAACTTAAATCTGAAGCATCCGCTCTGGGGCGGTCAAGAACTTGCGCCCTAGCGCGTCAAGTTCTGTCTGGGCGATTTTTATCATGCCGCGCTAGGGCGATAATGATTTTGCGCCCTAGCGTGCTGGGTTCTGTCCAAAAACTTTTACAATGCCACGCTGGGGCTGAAATAAAGTAGCACCCTAGCACGCCGGGTTCTGTCCCCAAGCCTTCATCATGTCGTGCTGGGGCACACAATAAGTAGCGCCCTAGCGCGCCATGTTCTTTCAGGAACGCTAGGTTTTGAATTAGCAAAAGTGGTCAATGGGAAATTGTAGATATATGTCTTGGCTTTAATTTGCCACCAACCTCACTCAATTTGGATATCGGACACAAAAGTTATGCTCGTTCTCCCAAAATAAGTCAGTGTAGAACTTCAATGCACACGATACGCTTCGGGATGAGTTTTTCCCTATTTCCAAATGGATTTGGACAAAACTCAAAACATAAAATTTGTAGTACTATGTATTAGCTTTTTAATGAAATATTTTTCCATTTCATTTGAACTAATACTCAGATAATTATGTTGAAAACCATAACATATGTCACTTCTCTATTGTGGTTTAGCATATTCCTCAAAAACAATTCAATCACTACTACAATCATTCATTATGAAACATATTTTCTCTAATAACATAACAATCTCATGAAGTATCGATAATCAAATTATTATTTACGATAATACGATATACAGTCCTTACACATTCTTGGCAGAGGGTTGGATTCGTTCCTTGGAGCTACATTTTCAGTATTTGTATATGAGGGATGGCGACCGGGTCAGGTGCGCCACATATATGTTGAGAGATGATGCATCCCTTTGGTGCGAGGGAGCAGTGCACAGGCTGAACTTGGATACTCTCGCTTCGGATCAGTTCAAGGAGGTATTCTACGGCAAGTATTTCCTAGCTGATGTCAGGGGTCGCCTAACGAGGGAGTTCATGAGTCTCCGCTAGAGGGACTCGATTGTGGCCGAATTTATTCGGAAGTTCGACAGGGGCTGTCAATTTGTGCCCCTTATCGCTAGAGATGTAGCCCAGAAGCTGAGGAATTTCATGGATGGACTGAGACCCACCCTGCTCCAGGATGTTATGTTGATGAGGAAGGCGAGCTATGACGAGGCCACCGCATGTGCTTTTCAGGCGGAGCAGGCACTGAGGGACATCGATTTGAGATGCAGAGGAAGAGGCATCGTACTCAGGCTAGTACACAGCCGCAGAAGAAGCAGTATTCAGGGCCACAGAGGCAGCAGGGGCAAAAGAAGCCCCAGGTTCAGTTCAAGAGGCCGGGACAGCAGTGGCCACCTCAGGCACCAGGGCTCCTAAGCCGGAGGGAGGACTGCCGTGAAAACAGTTCAACAAACTTCACTATGGCAAGTGTATGTTGGGGACTTTCAGGTGTGTCATATGGAAAGAGAGGGCCATAAAGCAGCTGATTGCTCGAGGAATCAGGGCCCCACTACTGGCAGGGCCTACGTGATGCATTCCGAGGAGGCAGAGCAGAGCCAGACTCTACGTTGATCAACTGAAACGTCTGCTCATTTTTAAAAATTATATTGAAACATTTTTTTTAAAGCTAAGGCGGAAAATACACGCGCTCAAAACATTTAAATAAGTTAAACATGCTTTTAAAAGGTCATCCAACCTTTGAATAAAAATAACTGCAATTAGTTAAATCTTTAAAAAGAAATCAATCTCCTAGTCTATGGGTTTAAAAAAAAACTCGATGGGATAACCAAAGTCTGATGAATCGACAACGTAACAAGATTCAAAACCCATGTCTCATAAACATTATATGCGGAAGAAATGAAAGGTCCTCGGGTTTGCGTACGCACATCCAACTCCGACTACTTAGTCTTCGGCACCTCCAGTATCCTGATAAAAATGCTCACCTACATCATTCACACCTAGTAAGTCTAAAGACTCAACACACCTATAATGTTATAACGAATACATATACATAACAAGCAAAATTAAAAAATACTGTAATAAAAATACGTTTCATGATCTTAAAAATGTAAACATAAACATATGGTATAAATGCATAACGTGTCCAAAAATGTCTCATCATAAACATCATATATGTATACATTTTCTTGATTGAATTCAGTTTGTTAGTCGTGACTTTCGTATCAGCTCTATCGTATCAGCTCTATTCGATAGATCCATCTAATATAACCGTGGTACCCAGCGGTGGGGGCATCAGCGAAAACATTACCTGTCCAGTGAGCCTTGGCTTCAGCTCATCGTATACATATTTTGTCAGCCACAACCAAGTCCCATCCTTCGACAACATCATCATTTTCATCACTTATCAAAATCATGAATATAGATAGCTTTTCCTTAAAATCAAGCATGCAACGCATTATCATAATTTCATAAAAATCATGTTCGTGATACATAAACTTGTAAAAACATGTTAAATTTTGATCAGGGTGCTGCAATGACTAAAATCTCAACTCGTCTGCAAAATGACCATTTTGTCCCTGGAAATCCAAAATGACCATTTTACCCATGAGCCTCTAAATTTCGACTCGAAACTTACCAAACTCCTTAAAAGATCCCAAAACATATTTATAAGCATTAATCAGACGTAAACTCGAGCCCATAACAAAGCTTAATCGATTTGTTTTAAAACTTGGACCGGGATTCCGATTTTGACCCGAATCAACCCGAAACTTAACCAAATTTTTCCCAACTTGAACTGTGACTTAAACCTACATGACCAGCCTTTAAACCACATACCCTATAAGACCCTCGAACAGTACACAAAAGTCGCTGGAATTTTCTGCACATACGTGCTCGAAACCCTAAAGCACCAGATCTTGAAATTTTTCTAACCTAGCCTACATGCCGACATTTCCAGTCCTCGACCCGCACCCTAGGACTAAGATCGAGCCAAGGACCCCTCTTCTGGACTGACTTGACCATGCCATTATCTCTCCAAACTCGTGGCCTTGCGCCACTCTCAATACCATACACTGAACCAATCAAGAACCACCCTAGTGCCACACCCTTCGAACAGCCTATGAACCACGACCAGCCACTCATAGCCCTCTCCTAACCTCGTCACGGACCCAAGAGGATCGGCTCCTTAGCTGGGATCGAGCCATGCAAGCATACACGCCCAAAATTCTTGATCTAGCTAAATCCGCTCAATCGAACATCTAGTACCGAACGGTCCTCAATATATCCAGACTAAAACTTGACTCCAGCATCTTGACATCCTTTTACTCAACGTGTATAGCCCCTAGCATGAAAATCAGCAGCCCCCTTGCACAATAATGCAAGAAAACGTGAGTTATGCGCAAGAATATGTGTTTTCATGAGCAACCGTATCAATGACGTTTTTATCATGCTTGTTCTATGAAATTTACATACATGGCACATGAATTAGCATAAAAACAGTATGAATGATGAGAAAAGGATGATACAAAGCGTTCCTTGACGTTTAGATGCTTGAAAACTCAAATATCTACGCACGTGATGTGAACCAGAGAGGCAGGGAAAAAGTTTTCTTGAAAATATGAGGGGCCGTGACTAGCTGTTGAATGGAGAAGAGGAGCTGTTGATTTTTTTTACGTGAGAATGGCTGATGGAAATTGAAGTGGGCAGCCAATCATTAAAAAAAGGCCTAGGGTTTAGTTTAGATGCTAATTAAATTACTAACGGGTCCTAAGTTAAAAGTTTAAGTGGATTAAAAGGGTTTTGAGCCCATTAATCATAAAACAAACCCATCAAACCAAAAAACAATCCCGAAAAATATTTCATTTAGGTATGTTTTTTAAAATATTGCCTGAGCCCTCAAAAAGTTCTCCGACACGCTGAAATTTGTGTATCGATTTAAAATTCGGCCCGACGAGTAAAAATACCCAACCAAGGCCCATTTTTGAAATTCTCCTTTAAATACACCTTAAATTAAATAATTAAAATTAATTATTCCATAAAAATATTTTTCCTGATTATCCCCTAGTCTCCATTACTCGTTCGAGTGCGAAATGCAACTTGATACCCTAATGCATAAAACTTTAAATAACCAATAAATTAAAATAAATATTTTATGCAATAAAAATGCATTTCATGCATTAAAACAATTTAATAAAATACATAAAGAATTTGGTAACTTGCATATACGTGGTTCACGTGAACCTTCAAATTTTTGAGACGTTACATCACCAGTAACCTTTACGTTTAAAAGTCCATTTATTTACTGCCTCGAATGCAAGGATTTTATTGTTGGTTTTTGAGCTACTTTGGAATTCAGAACCTAGAATAAATTAGGTTGCATGTTCTACCTAGTTGGACTTAAGGATTGAATTAAATGAGTTAGGAATTTTAAGGACTTACTTGCAAAAATCAAAATTTCAGGGTTTTCGTCGAATTTTTCGAAATTTTGGGGGGATCAAATGATTAAAATTCGAAAGTTTAAGGAATTATTTGGTGATAAATTCGTAATATTGTGGGACAAAAACGTGATTTTCGAAACTTTAAGGGCCAAAATTGTAATTTCCAAAAATTTTGGGAATTTAATTCGAAACTTTCGAGGAACACTTGGGTTAAATCAGTAATTTTGAATATCCACCTAGAAGCCTGCCAAGAGCCGCTCATTTTCCGTGCAACCTCATGGCACCGGCGATCACCCCCCCCCCCCCCCCCTCTTCAGCCCCGGGCCTCACATGCCCACCAGCTTCCGCTTGGTTCGTCCCCGAACCACACCGTACTAAGAGAGGTCGGCTCTGATACCAACTGTAACACCCACGATTTTACGACTGTCCTCACTGTACCAAGACGAGTCTTTTCAGCGTGCTTATGTCCTCACTCACACGCACCCTAGAAAACTTCGCAAGAGGTCACTCATCCAAAAATTGGCCCAAATCAAGCATGCTTAACTTTGGAGTTCTTATGTGATGAGCTACCAAAAATAAGATGCACCTTCGTGATATGAGTAGTACATGTCAAATCTTTTAAGCCCTATTCAACTGTACAATACATTACATTGAACAGTCTCGGAATCTCTCTCATTCCCGTGTGGTCTCTTTTCCTCGATCCCGCATCGAATAATCGCCTGAAACATGAAACTCAAGAAAACATTTAACATGCATCACATAAACATAATTAATTAAAATAATGAGTTTTAAATAGATCATGTATCGCTATAAATCATTTTAAACTTAAATAAATAATTTAACAATTAAATAAATGCATGGTATTTACGTGTATTTATTTTGGGCTCTACATAGTATCTGTCTGACCGCCCAGCATTAAACCGTTTGTATTTGAGGCAACCTGACATCAGCAAATGTTGCACATCATTTCTTGCATCTGTGCAAGGAAGCTGATGAGGAGAGGCTGCCAGGAATTCTTGGCCAGTATTGAGACAGTGACCGAGCTAGTCAGTCAAAGGCTAGAGGAGGTCGAAGTGGGCATAGATTTCTCCAGTGTTTTCCCTGACAATGTTTCGGGCATTCCACCAGACAGGGAGGTGGAGTTTCTGTAGAGCTCATGCCAGATATTGTGCCTATATCTAAGGCACCCTATCGTCTAGCACCTGTAGAGATGAAAGAACTGAAGGATCAGATGCAAGATTTGCTAGATAAGGGTTTCATTAGCCCTAACGTTTCTCCATGGGGCGCACCGGTACTATTTGTTAAGAAGAATGATGGCAGCATGCGGCTTTACATTGACTACCGGGAGCTGAAACGTGTCACAGTCAAGAACAAGTATCCAATACCCAGGATCGATGATTTATTGATCAACTTCAGGCAGTATTAGTATTTTCTAAGATAGATCTCCGATCTGGATATCATCAGATGAAAGTAAGAGAGTCTGACGTGCATAAGATGGCATTCAGGACGCGTTATGGGCACTATGAGTTCTTGGTGATGCCCTTCGATCTGACTAACGCGCCAGTGATCTTCATGAATCTCATGAATCACGTGTTTCAGCCATATTTGGATAAGTTCGTCATAGTTTTCATTGACAACATCATGATTTATTCGAGGAGCATAGAGGAGCACAGTCAGCATCTGAGGACCGTACTACAGACTTTACATGACAGATGGCTGTATGCCAAGTTCAGTAAGTGCGAGTTCTGGCTAGACAGAGTGACATTATTGGGCTACATTGTATATCGGCATGGTATAGAGGTCGACCCCAGTAAAGTTGAGGCTGTCAGAAATTGGCTAATACCTAAGAGCGTGACAGAGATCCGTAGCTTCTTGGGATTGGCTGGATATTAGAGGAAGTTTATTCAGGGATTTTCTTCTATTTCCATGCCTATGACCGCCTTGAGGAAGAAGAATGCCAAGTTTCTTTGGGGACTGGAGTGTCAAGAGAGTTTTGACAGGCTAAAGGATGTGTTGACTACGGCACCAGTTCTAGCTATGCCACCAGGGCAAGGAGAGTTTGTGGTTGTTACAGATGCTTTGAAGCTTGGTTTGGGCGCGGTTCTGATGCAGCATGACAGAGTTATTGCCTATGCATCCCGACAGTTGAAGTTTCATGAGCAGAATTATCCGACTCACGACCACGAGCTACCGGCAGTGGTTTTTTCCCTGCAGATTTGGAGGCATTATCTTATGGGGAGAAGTGTCGGATTTTCACTGATCAAAAGAGCCTGAAGGACTTCTTCATATAGAAAGAGCTAAACATTAGACAACGGAGGTGGCTAGAGCTAGTGAAAGATTATGACTGCGACATTAGCTACCATCTGGGTAAGGCTAATGTAGTTGCAGATTCCTTGAGCAAGAAGACTGTAGTGATCACTCAGTTGTCAGTACAGAAACCGTTGCAGGCAGAAATTTTGAGGTTCGAGCTTGCAGTTTATACCAGGGGTAGCCCCCCTAGTCTTTCTACCTTGAAAGTGCAGTTGAAACATAGAGACAGAATTCGGGCAGAACAGATTTCTGACGAGCAGTTACAGGAATGGAGACAGAGGGATGAGGTTAAGGGCCGAAGGTTGTATACAGTGGTGGATGACCTAGTCAGATATATGGGCCGACTATGGGTTCCAAGCAGTGATTTCCTGATAGCAGATATCTTGAGCGAAGCCAACAGCACCCCGTATTCCATCCATCCAGGGAGTACGAAGATGTATAAGGATCTTCAGCCTCTCTATTGGTGGACGGGCATGAAACGGGATATTTTGTGTTTACTCTCAGAGTGTTTGACGTGTTAGCAGGTCAAGGCAGAGTATCAAAGACCTGCAGGGTAGCTGAGACCATCCCTATTCCCGAGTAGAAATGGGAGAATATTACTATGGTCTTTGTGATAGGGCTTCCGAGGACGACTTGAGGATATAATGCCATTTGAGTGATCGTCGATCAGCTCACTTTATACCGATCAAGAAAACTTTTACCATGACTCAGTACGCAGAGCTGTATATCAGAGAGATAGTCACACTGCATGGGATTCTAGTGTACATCATGTCAGACAGGGATCCGAGATTCACGTCTGCATTCTGGAAGAGTTTGCATCGGGCATTAGGTACTAAGCTTCTATTCAGTACTTCCTTCCATCCTCACACTGACGGACAGTCAGAGAGGGTGATTCAGATTCTGGAGGATCTACTTAGAGCTTGCATGATTGACTTCCAGGGCAGCTGGGAACCGGAGTTACTCTTGTGGAGTTCACGTAAAACAATAGCTACCAGGCATCTATCGGTATGGCTCCCTATGAGGCATTGTAATGGAGGAAGTGTAGGTCCCCAGTGTACTGGGATGAGATAGGAGAGAGAGCAGAGTTAGGGCTGGATATCGTGAGTCAGACTGCAGAGTTAGTGGTAAAGATCAGAGACAGGATGAAGAATAATCAGAGCCGGCAGAAGAGTTACGCAGATCAGCGGTGCTGAGATCTTGAGTTTGCCGTATGAGACTATGTATTAGTGAATGTCGTACCGATGAAGGATGTGATGAGATTTGGGAAGAAAGGCAATCTCAGTCCGAGATACATAGGGTCGTTTGAGATACTAGAGAGAGTTGGGAAACTCGCTTCCAGAGTTGCATTACTCCGAATCTGGCGGGAGTTCATAATGTGTTCTATGTCTCCATGCTGCGAAAGTACATGTCGAATCCTTCACATGTGCTTACCTATGAGCCACTTCAGCTGACACCGAACCTGTCTTACGAGGAAAGAACCACTCAGTTATTGGATAGGCAGGAGATGAGGCTCCAGAACAAGGTGATCTACATGATCAAAGTCAAGTGGCTGAATCATTCCGAGGAGGAGGCTACTTGGGAGACGGAGACCAAGATGAAGAGTCGCTACCCGGAATTATTCGGTATGTTTTAAATTTCGAGGACGAAATTCAATTTAAGGGGGAGGGGGGAGAATTGTCAGGTTTAGGAAATTCGAGCTATGTAACCTGATTTCATGCAATTTAGAGTTTTATAAAAATATGTTTTTAATGATTTTTATTCATTTAATGCATAAATGTTACATGGTTAGGTGTTTTTGCATGGGTATTTGAAAGTTTTATGCATTAGGGTTTTAAGTTGCATTTCGTGCTCGAGCGGGTAACAGAGACCGGGGACAATCACGAAAAAAATATTTTTATTGAATAATTAATTTTAATTATTTAATACAAGTTGTATTTAAGGGAGAATTTCGAAAATGGGCCTTGGTTGGGTATTTTTACTCGTCGGACTGTATTTAAATCGATACACAAATTTTATAGATTCAGAGACTTTTTGAGGGTTCGGGCAATATTTTCAAAAATGTACCAAAACGAAATATTTTTCGAGAATGTTATTGGGCTTATTGGTTTTATTATAATGCTTATTGGGCCCAAATCCCGTTTAACCCCTTTAAATTTTAATTAAAGGCACATAAGTACATGTTTACTTAACTTAAACACTACCCAACTAAAAACTAAACCTAAATTTCCCTTAGCATCCGTCCCTCCCTTCCCAACAGCAGCCTCCCCTTATTCTTCAGCAGCAAATCTGATTGAGCAAAACTTGCACTATGAAATCCCTAATAAAAATATAGTTTTGTATGCTCAATAATTAATCGCAACTGCACGATGTCAAGTAATAGTATAATGTACGTGAATACAAGTATCGTTCCACTGAAGACTGTATTTGACAATTATTATTTCCAGTTATTAAATCTTTAGCAACGAAAATTGATTGAATAATTATTACTACTATGCTCAAATAAATACGCAAATAAAATGATTCAAGAATTGGGTAGTGAAATGTAATATCTAAAATGGTTGATTAAAATTCAATGAGAAATGGATTTGTTGGGAATTTCGGTTCACCTATCCCTCGTTAATTAATTAATTCGTTCGATAATGATTATACGCTTCCGACAGAATTTCCTATTCAATTGAACACACTCTCTCGAGCTATGCCAAACCAATTCTACTCAATGAAGTAATTAAATGTCTTTAATTATTTATCAAGAGCGAATTGCATGTCGATCTATGTAACCCCCTAGTTTTCGACCCTTAGGACTATAACTATCGGCGCTATCCAATTTCATATATCTATGTAAATTGTAGATCCCCAGATTATACTACTCGTTCCTATCACAAGTTATTCTCTCGAAATCACTCGCAATATAAAATTGTTATTAAAGTTAGCTACGCTTTAACAACACGATAAAACAATAGTATAATCAAGAATACATCAAAAATCGATATGTAAATTAATTATATCAAAGTTTGGGGTAGGATCCCCTTGAATCCCAACAAATATTAAAGTTTAGCTACTAGAATTCATGATTGAAATAAACACAACAATGTTTAAGAGATAAAAACTAAATTAGAAATATTAGAATTGACGAAAATTGCGAAGAACAACGCCCGGAAAGTTTCGAATCTTCAATCCAAGCGCAAAAATCCTCTCCAAAGCTTGCGGTGGCTGATGAATGAAGTTTGAATGCCCCTAAAAACGTCCAACCCCCCTTTCCATATCATCCCCATCCACAACATAAGGTAAGGAATCGGCCAAGGATTATTTCCAAAAATAAGCGGCGCTCGGGCGGTAGAATAATACCGCTCGAGCGCCACATCTTCTGTAATTTCTCTTGGGGAATGCCGCATTCGTGCTCGGACGGTAGAATATTACTGCCCGAGCCCCGAGTCTTCTGTAAGTTGACTTCGGAAATTAAATCTTGCGCCCAGGCGGTAGAAAATTACCGCCCGAGCGCCAGCCTTTCTGCCATTTTCTTCTTGACTTGCGCACTTTGCTCCAGATTCGGTTTTCCGGTCATTTTTCCTGCAAATTTGTCACACACGAGTGAGGCATGATCAAATGCAAATGTTTACTCTAAAATGAACAAAATGTAAATGAAATGTACGCATGCATAATGCAACAACACACAAACTAATGCAATAAAACATGTAAAAACCACGTCTATCAACCCCCTCATACTAACCTTTTGCTTGTCCTCAAGCAAAATAGGTTACAAATTACAACTAAAATAAGTAACAAACACAAAGTGAACGTATTAAAATAACTAGATTGATGGCGAAGTAGCGAACTGACATCTCCTGCCTCAGCGGGTTTGTGAACCACATCCAATTAGTCAAAACACACATCCATTAATACCCCTTTTAAAACATCACAAAACATCGGTATTTTTCCACAAAGTATGGTCGTGTGTGCTGTAGATTTTTCTAGCTTGTGTTTCAGACAGTATTATTTGCAAATCATGTGGGTCGTCGAATCGACAAGTCAACACAAGTTTCTCTCTCCTGAGTTCTGTTTCTATTCGGGACCAATCAGTAAACACATAAAGCGGTACAGTTTCATAGTTGAACAACAAAATGTAGGTAGTTAATAGCCATAAGTGCTCAAGTGGTTTAGAAAGATTGGGAGTACGTAGATCATTTTCACTATGTACTTGTCAGAATTTTTTCTCTGATATTCCTCAACGCCTTACATCTCCATCTTTTTAGCCTTGGGATAGGATTTCATCCCTTTTTGGCTCCCCTACACCTTACATTCCCTTTTTTATTTATTTATTTATATATATATATTTTTGGTGCATAGTTTTCTCATGCGTACTCCCTAGGCTTGGGATATAGGGTATGTTCATTTATCTGACCTAGGGATGAATTTTTAGGTCCTATGCACGATTGGGATGAAGGGTATTTGAGGTATACGTTTGATTTTCTACACGAGTTCATGCTACTGGTCAGTCACTTATTTCAACAGAAATTCATTCAAGTTCTACTCGAATCTTATGTTTCTCCAGTTCCCCTCACAGATTATTTTGAACGTAACTGACATCGACACCACTATCAAAATCCACTATGTGTGCATAAAAAGATTTCAATTCACCTAGGGATTCATAACGAGTGATAAGACTAAGCAACATGCAGTTCATTTATCCCACAAGCATCATTGGCTACCAATTTACTAGTTTCACCATCATCTGACACTCATGCAAGACAACTACGAAAACGACCCCCTCATACTAAAGGTGTGCAATGTCCCCATTGCACAAAAAAACCGAAACCCAAACATGCAAACACAAAAGGGGACACAAAAACAAATGCAAAAATAAAGCACGAATGCAGCAACAAATAGAAAAAAAAAATTAATGCAATAGACAATAAAAATGTAAAGAAGGGGAAACAGTGAACTCCCCTGATCAAGGCTCCTCCTCATCGTGCTCCGGTGTTGATGATGCCTAAAACTAACATTAAAATAAGAAGACTGACTAACTCTAAAAAAAAGAAAATAATAAAATCGAATTAAATGCAAGATAAGGGAGAGAGGGGTAGTTCTAAATTTATAGTCGAGAGCTTGACTGTCGGTTCCTCTCAGCTTTGATTATTTTGGAATCGAGTGACTCCAATTTGTGGCTCCACTGCACCACCCAAATAATGCTTCAGTCGTTGAGCATGGACTGTGAACGGCTCATTTTTCCCATCTCGCAAAGTTAATACTCCCGAGGGGAATACTTTGGTGATCTTGTAAGGGCCCGTCCATCTTGACTTGCGCTTGCGAGGAAATAAGCGCAACTTGGAGTTGTGCAGGAGCACCGCTTTGCCTTCTTTAAATTCTCTTGGTGTAATGCGCTTGTCGGGTGCTAGCTTTTTACGCTCTACGTACACATACTTCAGGTGTGGAGGCAGTGGTTTGAACTCACATGTCGGCGGTTTCTCAATGCTTGACTTCTGAGTGGTAAAATCTCTTCGATCCCCCATGTCCTCCAATTTCATCCTTTCTGTCTTCTTCCATTGATGGTTGGCATTATAGTACGCCACTCTTGCAGATTTTTCTTCATCAAGTTCATCCCCCTTCAATTCAGTGGTGAGCGTGGCTTCCAATGGGTCTTCATAGCATCCTGCACAAATTGACACACAAGTGAATCCGATGAATCAACTATAAAACAATCATTAGTGTGCAGTGTGTGCTTAAGAGCGTTAAAAACATTAAAAGTGATTTCTTCCTTCCCCACTCACAATCTCAACTTCCCTTCTTGCACTTCAATCACGGCCTTTCCGGTTGCAAGGAACGGTCTCCCTAAAATCAAAAGCATCTCCCTATCCTCTTCCATGTCAAGCACCACAAAATCTGTAGGAAATGTAAACTTTCCCACTTTCACCAATACATCTTCTTTGACTCCTCGTGGATGTCTGACGAATCCGTCGGCTAGTTGCAAGGACATCTGTGTCGGTTTAGGCTCGTCCAATCCAAGTTTCCTGAATACAGATAAAGGCTTAAGATTAATGCTCGCACCAAGATCACATAAACCTTTAGGAAAAGCAACATCACCAATCATGCAAAGGATAGAAAAACTCCCTGGATCCTTTAGCTTTGGTGGGATCTTGTTTTGTACCAATGCAGAGCACTTCTCAGTCAATTTTACTATCATGTGATCCTTCAACTTCCTCTTATTAGTTAAGATGTCTTTCAGAAATTTAGCGAAACTTGGCATTTGCATCAAGGCATCAGCAAAAGGAATATTGATGTGCAATTTTTTAAATACCTCAAGAAACTTACCGAATTGCGCATCAAGTTTTGCTTTTTTCAATGCTGCAGGAAAAGGAGGAGGTATAACAATTTTGGATTGTGCAGTGGGTGTTGGTGTAGAGTTTGAGAACTTACCTGTGTGCGTACCAACCGCTTCTTTTCCTTGATCTCTTTTTCTTTTTCCTCTTGTTCAAGCACTTTTCCACTCCTCAATGCTATGGCTTTCACTTGCTCTTTCGGGTTAGTCTCAGGGTTGCTTGGCAAGGTGCCTGGCTCTCTACTTGCTATCATCTTCGCTAACTGCCCAATCTGATTCTCTAGCCCCTTTATCGATGCTTCCTGATTCTGTAGTCTAGTCTCGGTGGCTGAAATGAACTTGGACATCATCTGCTCCAAATTGGACTTTTTTTCTCGAGGATCATGTCGATACATCGGTTGCTTACTGTACTGCTGTCCTCCTTGTGGTCGAGTCTGACTGCCTTGACCACCCCATGAGAATTTGGGGTGTTGTCTCCATCCAGGATTGTATGTACTTGAGTAAGGATCATTCCTCAGACAGTTTTGAATCCCCACTTGATTCACCGGTGCCTCCTCATTCACATAGAAAGTACCACTGTCTTGACAGTCCTTAACATAGTGTTCTCCTCCGCATTTTTCACAATATATCTCTTGCAGGCGCATTGCTGTCCCGTTTACGTTCATGCTGTCTATTTTTCTGTTAAGTGCTTCTAATTGTGCAGTGACAGCTGAAAAATCAGTTACCTGGTGTACTCCTGCATTCCTTCGCTGAGTGTTCCTCTCAGATTGAGGGTGATAGCTGCTAGCAGCCATCTCCTCCAGTAACTCGTATCCTTCCTCGGTCGTTTTTCTCAACAGATTTCCACAGGCCGCAGCATCTATCATGGTACGGTTAGAGGAAATTAACCCATAGTAAAAAGTTTGGACAAATAACCCAAGAGGAAACTCATGGTGTGGGCATCTTCGCAATAAATCTTTGTAGCGTTCCCACGCCTCATAGAGTGACTCCTGCTCAAATTGAGAGAAGGTGGTTATGTCCGCTCGCAGCTTCATGGTTTTCGATGGAGGAAAGTATTTCAAGAGGAATGCCTTAGCCATGTCTTCCCAAGTTGTGATTGACCCTACAGGCAAACAATTCAACCAAGATTTAGCTTTATCACGCAAAGAGAATGGAAATAAACGTAGTCTAACAGCATCATCTGAAACTCCATTAAATTTAAAAGTATCGCAAATTTCTAAGAAGTCGGCGATTTGAGTGTTCGGATCATCCAGCGTATTCCCTCCGAATTAGACAGTGTTCTGGATCATTTGAATTATGGCTGGCTTGATCTCAAACTGATTTGCCCTGACCGTTGGTCGCACTATGCTTGGACGTGCTCCATCAAGTGACGGTTGAGCATACTCAAGCATGGGTATGCGCCTTGGCTCTTCGACCCTTAGATCTTCGTGATGCTCCTCCTCACGTTCGTTCCTGTTCATTATGTCTTTAAGCCTCTGCCGTTGTCGTCTCCTGCGTAAGGTTCTTTCAATCTCGGGATCGAATATCTCTAGTTCAGACTCTAGAGACCTTGGCATGCACAAGAGAGATACCTGCGAAGAAATCGAAGGTGCCAAACAAAGTAAAATAGAGAATGCAAAAGTAAATAATTGAAAATAAAATTGTAGATTAACAGTCCCCGGCAACGGCGCCAAAAACTTGATCGAGCAAAACTTGCACTATGAAATCCCTAATAAAAATATAGTTTTGTATGCTCAATAATTAATCGCAAGTGCACGATGTCAAGTAATAGTATAATGTACTTGAGTACCAGTATCGTTCCACTGAAGACTGTATTTGACAATTATTATTTCCAGTTATTAAATCTTTAGCAACGAAAATTGATTGAATAATTATTACTACTATGCTCAAATAAATACGCAAATAAAATGATTCAAGAATTGGGTAGTGAAATGTAATATCTAAAATGGTTGATTAAAATTCAATGAGAAATGGATTTGTTGGGAATTTCGGTTCACCTACCCCTCGTTAATTAATTAATTCGTTCGATAATGATTATATGCTTCCGACAGGATTTCCTATTCAATTGAACACACTCTCTCGAGCTATGCCAAACTAATTCTACTCAAGGAAGTAATTAAATGTATTTAATTATTTATCAAGAGCGAATTGCATGTCGATCTATGAAACCCCCTAGTTTTCGACCATTAGGACTATAACTATCGGCGCGTATCCAATTTCATATACCTATGTAAATTGTAGATCCACCGATTATACTACTCGTTCCTATCACAAGTTATTCTCTCGAACTCACTCGCAATATAAAATTGTTATTAAAGTCAGCTACGCTTTAACAACACGATAAAACAATAGTATAATCAAGAATACATCAAAAATCGATATGTAAATTAATTATATCAAAGTTTGGGGTAGGATCCCCTTGAATCCCAACAAACATTAAAGTTTAGCTACTAGAATTCATGATTGAAATAAACACAACAATGTTTAAGAGATAAAAACTAAATTAGAAATACTAGAATTGACGAAAATTGCGAAGAACGACGCCCGGAAAGCTTCGAATCTTCAACCAAAGCGCAAAATTCTTCTCCAAAGCTTGTGGCGGCTGATGAATGAAGTCTGAATGCCCCTAAAAATGTCCAACCCCCCTTTCCATATCATCCCCATTCACAACATAAGGTAAGGAATCGGCCAAGGATTATTTCCAAAAATAAGTGGCGCTTGGGCGGTAGAATAATACCGCTCGAGCGCCACATCTTCTGTAATTTCTCTTGGGGAATGCGGCATTCGCGCTCGGGCGGTAGAATATTACCGCCCGAGCGCCGAGTCTTCTGTAAGTTGACTTCGGAAATTAAATCTCGCGCCCGGGCGGTAGAAAATTACCGCCTGAGCGCCATACTTTCTGGACATCATCACCTCTTGCGCCTGGGCTGTAATTTTCTACCACCCGAGCGCTAGCCTTTCTGCTAGTTTCTTCTTGGCTTGCGAACTTTGCTCCAGATTCGGTTTTCCGGTCATTTTTCCTGCAAATTTGTCACACACGAGTGAGGCATGATCAAATGCAAATGTTTACTCTAAAATGAACAAAATGTAAATGAAATGTACGCATGCATAATGCAACAACACACAAACTAATGCAATAAAACATGTAAAAACCACGTCTATCAAAAGCCATCAACCTCTTCAGTTTTCAAAGAAAGATTCCTCCCCGCCTCTCCGGTTCACGTCCTGCGCGTAGTTCTTCGAGCTTTCAAACTTATAATCATCAAGGCACGTCATGTATCTTCTTTCTCGCATCATTCACGTTGTATATATGTTGATATGTGTGTTGTATATAGAATGCTCAGTCCTTGTATGATATCACGTTTTTTCATTCGGTTTTGGCATGAAACCGCATTTTTATGCTTACATCTAACGTTTTTCTTGATTTTATTCTAAGTAGCTGCCAATTTTATGTTTCTAACTAGCTGTATACGTCGTGGATTATGGTGTCAAGGGGCTGAATTCAGGTGAGGCTCGAGTTCTGGCATAGGCCGATCGAGTTTCTTGGGTTTGCGGCTTGGTTGCAAGTAGATTGGTTGTTGGGGCCGATCCGGCGGTGCAAGGGCCGATCCAAGCCATGGAACAGACCCTGGTGGGTCTGAGACATGGCCTAATAGGGCTCGAACTGTGCTGGATATAACCTCGAAGCCGAACGATCGAGAGGAGAATAGGTTGGCTCGGTTGGGGCTCTTTTGGGTAGTTTGCGAGTGCGTGCGTCGTGCGGTGTGCATCGGGATGAGGGCAGTGGCTAGGTCAGTCCAGGAGGGTCCTAAGGTGGTCTAGGAACTGTTGGTTCAAGGCTGGCTCGGGTTGGTTAGGAGTAGGGTAGATGGTGGCATAGAAGGGCTAGGATGTTTTTCTGTCGCAGGGTTAGCGCCACAGCGCTTGGTATTCAAACATGCAGCACTGCAGTGCTGATGCAGTGGAGCCTAGGCGCTAAGCAAACACCGCAGTGCCACAGTGTCAGCGCCTAGGCGCTGGTCCATGGTTTCAGGAGCTCTTAGTTTCAGTTATATTTCTTCGTTTGGGTATTAATATTTCGTTATGAACGAGTTTAGTAAGCGTTAGATTATGTAATGCCCAAATTCAGTACGTGTATAACTCATGCATTCGTTTAATTATTAAATCATTTAATTAATTTTAAATGAGTTTTAGCCATGCATAATTTATGAAAATACATTATTTTAAATTATTCATGTTTATGTGATGCACGTTAAAATGTTTTACGAGTTTCATGTTTCAGGCGATTATCCGAGGCAGGATTGAGAAAAAGACTCGGTGACGATTTTTGGCAATTTCAAAAGATGGTATTTTATTTTAAGTCAAGGATGAGGCGTTTTAAATAATTTATTTAGTTTTAGCAATTTAAAGCCTTATTTATGTATTTAGTAATTTAAGAGTTTGGAACTTTTAAAATTAGTGTGTAAGCATTTTAAATGGGGAGTTTGATTAAATTAGTGTGTGTTAACTTTTGATTAGTATTTAATTTAGTTAATTTAGCACTAATTCCTCCTAATTAAAAACACACACACACGTTACACACACTCACACACACTTACACGTTTTTACACACACTAAAACACACAACACATCTACACATTCATGTTTTCAGATTTTTAAAGATAGGAAACCAAGGGTTCTCCATCTAAGAAGCAGCCGCCCCCTTCCCCTTTATTTTCCAGCAAGTTTTCGTCAATTTTATTTCAAGATAATCGAGCCACCATCGTTCCGGATTAACCTCGCTTCTTTCTCCGCTTCGGTATCGCCGTTTCGATAAAGTTTATCATCAAAAGGCACGTATAATCTCTCTTTTTTGCGTCGATCATGTCATAGTATGTGTTGCGTTGTTTTTATGCGTAAAATCCATGTATAATGTGTAGTAGTTTGAGCAGGAAATTTATCGATGCGTATTGAAATAGTTTTTAGATCTAAAATCCCGTTTTTCACTGTATTTTGAGTTACTGCGATTTTTCAATCGAGAATCTGAGATAGCTTTCAACACAAAAAATGTAAAGCTTTTTGATACCTTCGATTTGATATAAGATTCGAAATTTTTGGATAAAAATTGAGTGAGTTATGGCGTTTTTCGTGGGACTGCTCAAACTGTGTTTTCAGAAAATTATGATATTGATGCGTTCTTGAAGTTTATTTGTTGCAGGCTTCGTTGGGGATCGACGGGCGATCGTTGTTGCATCTAGGTATGATTATTATGATGTTGGGTTGGTATTTTGTATGTCGTTTAGTGTCGATAGGTACTCGAGCACCTTAGTAGTCGTAGGAATCGAGTTGGTGTCAATTACCACGTTTTTGAATTGTATGTGCCATAGTGTGAACATCGTTGCTTTGGATGTTGTACAAAATTGGTTTGATGTTATAGCATGCTAGGATCGGTCTCGGGGTATCGATTCATTGTCCGTGCATTCGAGTCTAGAAAGTTAAGCAAAACATGTACAAAAATTTTCGTAAGTTCGCGTTCACAGTAGGTACACGGACCCATACACGGACCCTGACACGGGGTCCGTGCCTTTGTTTCTTTCACGATGTCATCCATGCGAGCCTACACGGACCCCTAGATGGACCCTAGCATGGGGTCCGTGTCCTCACTTCTTCCCAATTTTCACTTTTGCGCACCTACACGGACCCTCACCCGGACCTCAGCACGGGGTCCGTGCCTTCCCTTTTCTTTACGAGTCATTCCACCGCACCCACACGGACCCGGAGCCGGACCTAGGCACGGGGTCCGTGTAATTGAGTTTTGGGGAATATTATGGTATGCTTTGAGGTTTGATGTCTTGGTTTAGTGCAATGTTTAACAATGTCGAGTCACGGGAATTTTAGAACGTCCTAAGGAAATGTATGAACTCGTGGGTAAGCTTGACTGTTACGTTTAAGTTACACCCGTTAAGCTTATGAATTCACGTTAGTATGTTGCAGCAATAACCCGGGTCGAAGTCCAACGAATCCCTCAACGCCAAGTAAGTATGTTGACGTGCAAGAAAATATTTTAAGTTTTTGAGGTATGCTAAATGTCTTGTGACCAAATTGAATGGGTTTGGAAATCGGTGAACGTGGCCGAGGACCTCTCCACCCCGTTAAATTATGAACGGGTTAGATCGTGGTTGGAAAGCGTTAAATTATGAATGGGGACCAACCAGCCCGTTAAATTATGAACGGGGATCTCATGTATGTGGCAGTGGATACGTCCCTGTCAGGCCAGTACTGTGGTTTGTCTGATCAGGCGTTTATTATGTACGAGTCACTTGCTTTGAAACATCCTCTACGCAAAATGAAGTCATGTATGTTTAAGTATGAACAAGTACGCAAGCATGTTTATGTAAGATTTTAAGTTATGGCACGTCTATGTATGTATGCAAGTTCAAGCTCATTTCAAATCCAAGCTTCAAGTATGTATGTTCTATTTTAAAGTTGCATGCGATTTTATTATGTATTACTTGTTATTCTCAGTTTATACGTGTTGAGTCTTTAGACTCACTAGACTTGATCGATGCAGGTGAGGATGTCTAGGAGGAGACAGGAGGTGGGGACCAAGGAGCAGGCTTGGACTGAGCGGGAGGCTACACCCGAGGACCGCCCACGTTATTTTAAGATTTTAAGCATGAAAATATTAATACTCTGATTTTACGTTTTGATACGAGATGTTTTGAGCAAGTTTTTCTTTTAGCAAAATTTTTATTGGTGAATGGATGATGTAGTGACGACCGTATTGATTTTATTTTCTTATTTAAGAAAATTTTTAATTTTTCCGCTAATTTTAAGTAGTAAAAAGTACAGTACGTCACAGTTGGTATCAGAGCGGTGTTCTTGTAAAGGGTTATGCCTTCTGCCAGTTGCAAGAAGCTCACGAAGTCACACCTCAAGTCTGTAAGTTTTAAAGTTTCAAATTCATGCTATGTAGTAAGCATTAAGTTCTGATTTCAGCATGTGCATATTTTCAAGTTGTAGTACGTGCATATGATGTCATTTATATCATGTCCATGCTTATTGGGTTTACGTGTTGGGTAAATTATTGGAACAGTATGCCTCCTAGACGTGTGGTTGACCGTGAAGCAAGGGACGAGGATAGAGAAGCTCGGGAGGAGAGGAGAGACGCTCCTCCACCTCCACCCCCACGTCCAGATATGCAGGCACAGATGCTTGCAGGTATGACGCAGTTCTTTGCGCAGTTTTCGGGGAACCAGGCTGCAGCGAATGCAGGGGCAAGGCCCAGACCAGAGGTGGTGTATGAGAGGTTCCAGAGGATGAATCCTAAGGAGTTTTCGGGATCTACTGACCCGATGGTGGCAGAGGGATGGATTAAGTCCATCGAAGTGATTTTTGACTACATGGAGCTGCAGGATGCAGACCGAGTCCGTTGTGCCATATTCCTTTTAGCAGGCGATGCCAGACGTTGGTGGGACAGTGCGTCAGTGGAAATTAATTTGCCGACTCTGTCTTGGACTGGATTCAAGGAAGCGTTCTTCGCCAAGTACTTCACTGAGGAAGTACGCTCCTGCCTGACCAGGGAATTTATGACACTGAGGCAGGGGGATAGCAGCGTGGCAGACTTTGTGAGAAAGTTTGAGAGGGGGTGTCATTTCGTACCCCTGATAGCTAATAATGCCCAGAGTAAGCTGAGGCATTTTATGGATGGTTTGAGGCCGATCTTGCGCCGTGATGTGAGGGTAGCTGGCCCTACTACATATGCAGTTGCCGTTTCTAGGGCTTTGGCGGCAGAACAAGACCAGCGGGACATTGAGGCAGACAGGCAGGGAAAAAGCTCCTATCAGGCTCCACCGCAGCAGCAACAGCATCAGAGGCCTCAGTTCAAGAAACCTTACCAGGGACAACCGGGAAAGAAACCCTATCAGGGACCGCCGAAAGGCAAGGGTCCTATCCAGCAGCAAGGGGCGCTTCAGAGGCCCGTTAATTTCCTAGTGTGTCAGAAATGCAATCGCCAGCATCCCGGTCAGTGCTTATGGGGATCCGGGAAATGTTTTAAATGTGGAGCTACGGACCACATGTTGAAAGAGTGCCCACACTGGAAGCAGCCAACCCAAGGGAGAGTATTCGCCATGCATGCCCAAGAGGCGAATCCAGACGCTATCCATTTGACTGGTAATTTATTTAATTCAGTACAGTATTGATTTCTTTGCCTTGCATGTTTACATTTAATTGGGAATACTAGTGTTTTAGTTGGAATTGTGGGTGTCTTTTGTTTTATGAGGTTTATGGTAGAATTTTTGGGATATAAGTTAGTTTGTTGTGCTAACGCATCTCAGGGAATATTTTCATAAAGAGATTAGCCACAACGGCACTGATAGATTTAGGAGCCACTCACTCTTTTATCTCGGAGACTTTTGCTAATCATCTGGACATTAAGTCCATTGGCCTAGACATGAATTTTTTGGTGACAGTCCCATCCGGGGAAGAGCTGTTAGCAACCAGCGTGATCAGAGATATCGATCTGGAATTGCAGGGCCATCTAGTGTATGCAGATTTGATTCTACTGCCGATGCCAGAGTTCGACATTATTTTGGGAATGGACTGGCTGACAAAGAACAAGGTTCTGATTGACTTCCAAAAAAGATCAGTATTGGTTAGGCCGCTGGGCATGGAACAATTCATATTTGAGCCAGCCAGATTGAGAAGTTTCCCTCGCATGATTTCGTGCATGCAAGCGAGGAGGCTGATTTCCAAGGGGTGTCAGGCCTTCTTGGCCAGTATTATTTCAGCACCTGATGTGCCCACTCCATCTTTATCCGACGTGCCAGTGGTCAGTGAATTCCCAGACGTCTTTCCTGATGACGTCACAGGTCTTCCACCAAAGAAAGAGGTGGAGTTTGCAATCGATCTTATGTCAGGCACTGTGCCAATCTCTAAGGCACCGTACCGATTAGCTCCAGCTGAAATGTTAGAACTCAAGCAGCAGATTCAGGAGCTTCTCGATGAGGAATTTATCTGCCCTAGTTGCTCGCCTTGGGGCGCACCAGTGCTTTATGTAAAGAAGAAGGATGGGAGTATGAGGCTGTGCATCGATTACCGAGAATTGAACAAGATAACGATAAAGAATAAGTACCCACTTCCTAGAATCGAGGACTTGTTTGATCAGTTGCAGGGAGCTACAGTGTTCTCTAAGATAGATCTTCGATCAGGGTATCACCAGTTGAAGGTTAAGGATGCAGACGTTCACAAGACGTCCTTCAGAACTAGGTATGGGCATTACGAGTTCTTAGTGATGCCGTTTGGACTGACGAATGCTCCAGCAATTTTCATGGACCTCATGAACCGAGTATTTCAGCCTTACCTTGATCAGTTCGTCATAGTATTCATTGACGATATTCTCATTTACTCGAAGAGCCATGAGGAGCATAGCCAGCATTTGAGGACAGTGTTGCAGGTTTTGCAGAGTCGCAAGTTGTTTGCGAAGTTCAGTAAGTGCGAATTTTGGTTGGAGAAAGTAGCATTTTTGGGGCATATAGTGTCTAGAAGTGGTATTGAAGTGGATCCAGCAAAGGTAGCAGCCGTTAAGGAATGGGTTGAGCCAAAGAATGCATCAGAGATCCGCAGTTTTCTGGGTTTAGCCGGTTACTACCGTAAGTTCATTCGGGGATTTTCATCCATAGCAGTGCCACTCACTTCACTAACCAAGAAGAATGCTAAATTCGTGTGGAGTGATGAATGTCAGAAGAGCTTTGATACTTTCAAGCAAGCTCTTATTTCGGCGCCAGTGCTAGCCATGCCGACAGGGCAGGGTGAATTTGTGCTTTATACCGATGCATCTAAGCTCGGATTAGGCGCAGTGTTGATGCAGCAAGGTCGGGTTATAGCTTATGCTTTCAGGCAGTTGAAAGTGCATGAGAAGAACTATCCGACGCATGATCTTGAATTAGCCGCAGTCGTCTTTGCGTTGAAGATTTGGAGACACTACTTGTATGGCGAGAAGTGTTAGATTTTCACTGATCACAAAAGTCTGAAATATTTCTTCACGCAGAAGGAGCTGAACATGAGGCAGAGACGGTGGTTGGAACTGGTGAAAGACTATGATTGCGAGATTAGCTACCATCCGGGAAAAGCCAATGTTGTGGCAGATGCCTTGAGCAGGAAAGTTGCAGTCATAGCTCAGTTATCAGTGCAGAGATCTCTTCAGTCTGAGATTCAGAGGATTGGTTTGGAAGTTTACCATAAGGGCAAAGCACCAAGGCTGTCTAATCCGACAGTCCAGTCTTCTCTGCTAGATTGTATCCGAACAGGCCAGTCTTCAGATGAGCAGTTGCAGAAATGGAGACTGAAGGATGAAGCCAAGGGGAGTCTACTGTACACAGTGTCAGATGGTATTTTGAGATACAGAGGTAGAATGTGGGTGCCTAGTGTTGATTCGATCAGACAGGATATTTTGACGGAGACACATGCATCTCCGTATTCTATTCACCCAGGATGTACCAAAATGTACAAAGACTTGCAGATTCTGTATTGGTGGCCGGGGATGAAGAGAGACATCCGCAGATTCGTATCAGAATGTCTTACTTGTCAGCAAGGGAAAGCTGAACATCAGAGGCCAGCGGGGATGCTTAAGCCACTCCCAATCCCAGAGTGGAAATGGGAGAACATCACGATGGACTTTTTCGTTGGATTGCCTAGATCAGTCAGAGGCTTTAATGCCATTTGGGTTATTGTGGATCGACTCACGAAGTCAGCGCACTTTTTGCTAGTGAAGACGACTTTCTCCATGACGCAGTACGCGGAGCTTTATATCAGGGAGATAGTCCGTTTACATGGGTTCCCAGTTTCGATTGTGTCCGACAGGGACCCGAGGTTTACGTCGTCCTTCTGGAAGAGCTTACATGCAGCCATGGGGACAAAGTTGCTGTTCAGTACAGCTTTTCACCCGCAGACAGATGGCCAGTCTGAGCGAGTGATTCAGATTTTAGAGGATTTGCTGAGAGCCTGTATGATTGATTTTCAGGGGACTTGGGAGTCTAAGATACCTCTAGTGGAGTTTACCTACAACAACAGTTTCCAATCATCTATAGGTATGGCTCCTTACGAGGCTTTGTATGGAAGAAAGTGCAGGTCACCAGTTCATTGGGATGAAGTTGGTGAGAGAGCAGATCTTGGTCCAGAGATAGTTCAGCAAACTGCAGATCTGGTGGTCAAGATTCGTGACAGAATGAAGACTTCCCAAAGCCGTCAGAAGAGCTATACTGATAAGAGGAGGAGATATCTCGAGTTTGCCGTTGGTGATCACGTATTCGTTAAGATAGCACCTATGAAGGGTGTAATGAGATTTGGGAAGAGAAGCAAGCTGAGTCCGAGATTAATTGGACCGTTCGAGATTCTGGACAGAGTTGGGACAGTAGCTTACCGTGTAGCCCTTCCGCCGAATCTGGCCGGGGTACACAATGTGTTCCACGTCTCTATGCTGAGGAAATATCTAGCCAATCCTTCGCATATTCTGAGCTATGAGCCGTTACAGCTTGCTCCAGACCTGTCGTATGAGAAGCGACCGATTCAAATCCTAGACAGACAGGAGCGCAGACTCCGGAACAAAGTGACTAAGCTAGTCAAAGTCCAGTGGCTTAACCAATCGGTGGAAGAGGCCACTTGGGAGTCAGAAGCGGACATGAGGATTCGCTACCCGGAGTTGTTTGGTAATATTTAATTTCGAGGACGAAATTTATATAAGTGGGGGAGGAACTGTAGTGCCCAAATTCAGTACGCGTATAACCAATGCATTTGTTTAATTATTAAATCGTTTAATTAATTTTAAATGAGTTTTAGCCATGCATAATTTATGAAAATACATTATTTTAAATTATTCATGTTTATGTGATGCACGTTAAAATATTTTACGAGTTTCATGTTTCAGGCGATTATCCGAGGCAGGATTGAGGAAAAGACCCGGTGATGATTTTTGGCAATTTCAAAAGATGGTATTTTATTTTAAGTCAAGGATGAGGCGTTTCAAATAATTTATTTAGTTTTAGCAATTTAAAGCCTTATTTATGTATTTAGTAATTTAAGAGTTTGGAACTTTTAAAATTAGTGTGTAAGCATTTTAAATGGGGAGTTTGATTAAATTAGTGTGTGTTAACTTTTGATTAGTATTTAATTTAGTTAATTTAGCACTAATTTCTCCTAATTAAAAACACACACACACGTTACACACACTCACACACACTTACACATTTTTACACACACTAAAACACACAACACATCTACACATTCATGTTTTCAGATTTTTAAAGATAGGAAACCAAGGGTTCTCCATCTAAGAAGCAGCCGCCACCTTCCCCTTTATTTTCCAGCAAGTTTTCGGCAACTTTATTTCAGGATAATCGAGCCACCATCGTTCCGGATCAACCTCGCTTCTTTCTCCGCTTCGGTATCGCCGTTTCGGTAAAGTTTATCATCAAAAGGCACGTATAATCTCTCTTTTCTGCGTCGATCATGTCATAGTATGTGTTGCGTTGTTTTTATGCATAAAATCCATGTATGATGTGTAGTAGTAGTTTGAGCGGGATATTTATCGATGCGTATTGAAATAGTTTTTAGATCTAAATCCCGTTTTTCACTGTATTTTGAGTTACTGTGATTTTTCAGTCGAGAATCTGAGATAGCTTTCAACACAAAAAATGTAGAACTTTTTGATACCTTCGATTTGATATAAGATTCGAAATTTTTGGATAAAAATTGAGTGAGTTATGGCGTTATTCGTGGGACTGCTCAAACTGCGTTTTCAGAAAATTATGATATTGATGCGTTCTTGAAGTTTATTTGTTGCAGGCTTCGTTGGGGATCGACGGGCGATCGTTGTTTCGTCTAGGTATGATTATTATGATGTTGGGTTGATATTTTGTATGTTGTTTAGTGTTGATAGGTACTCGAGCACCTTAGTAGTCGTAGGAATCGAGTTGGTGTCAATTACCACGTTTTTGAATTGTATGTGCCATAGTGTGAACATCGTTGCTTTGGATGTTGTACAAAATTGGTTTGATGTTATAGCATGCTAGGATGGGTCTCGAGGTGTCGATTCATAGTCCGTGCAATCGAGTCTCGAAATTTAAGCAAAACATGTACAAAAATTTTCGTAAGTTCGCGTTCACAGTAGGTACACGGACCCTTACACGGACCCTGACACGGGGTCCGTGCCTTTGTTTCTTTCACGGTGTCATCCTTGCGAGCCTACACGGACCCCTAGATGGACCCTAGCATGGGGTCCGTGTCCTCACTTCTTCCCAATTTTCACTTTTGCGCACCTACACGGACCCTCACCCGGACCTCAGCACGGGGTCCGTGCCTTCCCTTTTCTTTACGAGTCATTCCACCGCACCCACACGGACCCGGAGCCGGACCTAGGCACGGGGTCCGTGTAATTGAGTTTTGGGGAATATTATGGTATGCTTTGAGGTTTGATGTCTTGGTTTAGTGCAATGTTTAACAATGTCGAGTCACGGGAATTTTAGAACGTCCTAAGGAAATGTATGAACTCGTGGGTAAGCTTGACTGTTACGTTTAAGTTACACCCGTTAAGCTTATGAATTCACGTTAGTATGTTGCAGCAATGACCCCGGTCGAAGTCCAACGAATCCCTCAACGCCAAGTAAGTATGTTGACGTGCAATAAAATATTTTAAGTTTTTGAGGTATGCTAAATGTCTTGTGACCAAATTGAATGGGTTTGAAAGTCGGTGAACGTAGCCGAGGACCTCTCCACCCCGTTAAATTATGAACGGGTTAGATCGTGGTTGGAAAGCGTTAAATTATGAACGGAGACCAACCAGCCCGTTAAATTATGAACGGGGATCTCATGTATGTGGCAGTGGATACGTCCCTGTCAGGCCAGTACTGTGGTTTGTCTGATCAGGCGTTTATTATGTATGGGTCACTTGCTTTGAAACATCCTCTACGCAAAATGAAGTCATGTATGTTTAATTATGAACAAGTACGCAAGGTCGGGTTATAGCTTATGCTTTCAGGCAGTTGAAAGTGCATGAGAAGAACTATCCGACGCATGATCTTGAATTAGCCGCAGTCGTCTTTGCGTTGAAGATTTGGAGACACTACTTGTATGGCGAGAAGTGTTAGATTTTCACTGATCACAAAAGTCTGAAATATTTCTTCACGCAGAAGGAGCTGAACATGAGGCAGAGACGGTGGTTGGAACTGGTGAAAGACTATGATTGCGAGATTAGCTACCATCCGGGAAAAGCCAATGTTGTGGCAGATGCCTTGAGCAGGAAAGTTGCAGTCATAGCTCAGTTATCAGTGCAGAGATCTCTTCAGTCTGAGATTCAGAGGATTGGTTTGGAAGTTTACCATAAGGGCAAAGCACCAAGGCTGTCTAATCCGACAGTCCAGTCTTCTCTGCTAGATTGTATCCGAACAGGCCAGTCTTCAGATGAGCAGTTGCAGAAATGGAGACTGAAGGATGAAGCCAAGGGGAGTCTACTGTACACAGTGTCAGATGGTATTTTGAGATACAGAGGTAGAATGTGGGTGCCTAGTGTTGATTCGATCAGACAGGATATTTTGACGGAGACACATGCATCTCCGTATTCTATTCACCCAGGATGTACCAAAATGTACAAAGACTTGCAGATTCTGTATTGGTGGCCGGGGATGAAGAGAGACATCCGCAGATTCGTATCA
This sequence comes from Primulina tabacum, assembly GCF_025594145.1. Taxonomy (NCBI): domain Eukaryota; kingdom Viridiplantae; phylum Streptophyta; class Magnoliopsida; order Lamiales; family Gesneriaceae; genus Primulina; species Primulina tabacum. The sequence goes on from NC_134552.1 coordinate 28,018,776, forward strand.
GAATGTCTTACTTGTCAGCAAGGGAAAGCTGAACATCAGAGGCCAGCGGGGATGCTTAAGCCACTCCCAATCCCAGAGTGGAAATGGGAGAACATCACGATGGACTTTTTCGTTGGATTGCCTAGATCAGTCAGAGGCTTTAATGCCATTTGGGTTATTGTGGATCGACTCACGAAGTCAGCGCACTTTTTGCTAGTGAAGACGACTTTCTCCATGACGCAGTACGCGGAGCTTTATATCAGGGAGATAGTCCGTTTACATGGGTTCCCAGTTTCGATTGTGTCCGACAGGGACCCGAGGTTTACGTCGTCCTTCTGGAAGAGCTTACATGCAGCCATGGGGACAAAGTTGCTGTTCAGTACAGCTTTTCACCCGCAGACAGATGGCCAGTCTGAGCGAGTGATTCAGATTTTAGAGGATTTGCTGAGAGCCTGTATGATTGATTTTCAGGGGACTTGGGAGTCTAAGATACCTCTAGTGGAGTTTACCTACAACAACAGTTTCCAATCATCTATAGGTATGGCTCCTTACGAGGCTTTGTATGGAAGAAAGTGCAGGTCACCAGTTCATTGGGATGAAGTTGGTGAGAGAGCAGATCTTGGTCCAGAGATAGTTCAGCAAACTGCAGATCTGGTGGTCAAGATTCGTGACAGAATGAAGACTTCCCAAAGCCGTCAGAAGAGCTATACTGATAAGAGGAGGAGATATCTCGAGTTTGCCGTTGGTGATCACGTATTCGTTAAGATAGCACCTATGAAGGGTGTAATGAGATTTGGGAAGAGAAGCAAGCTGAGTCCGAGATTAATTGGACCGTTCGAGATTCTGGACAGAGTTGGGACAGTAGCTTACCGTGTAGCCCTTCCGCCGAATCTGGCCGGGGTACACAATGTGTTCCACGTCTCTATGCTGAGGAAATATCTAGCCAATCCTTCGCATATTCTGAGCTATGAGCCGTTACAGCTTGCTCCAGACCTGTCGTATGAGAAGCGACCGATTCAAATCCTAGACAGACAGGAGCGCAGACTCCGGAACAAAGTGACTAAGCTAGTCAAAGTCCAGTGGCTTAACCAATCGGTGGAAGAGGCCACTTGGGAGTCAGAAGCGGACATGAGGATTCGCTACCCGGAGTTGTTTGGTAAGATTTAATTTCGAGGACGAAATTTATATAAGTGGGGGAGGAACTGTAGTGCCCAAATTCAGTACGCGTATAACCAATGCATTTGTTTAATTATTAAATCGTTTAATTAATTTTAAATGAGTTTTAGCCATGCATAATTTATGAAAATACATTATTTTAAATTATTCATGTTTATGTGATGCACGTTAAAATATTTTACGAGTTTCATGTTTCAGGCGATTATCCGAGGCAGGATTGAGGAAAAGACCCGGTGATGATTTTTGGCAATTTCAAAAGATGGTATTTTATTTTAAGTCAAGGATGAGGCGTTTCAAATAATTTATTTAGTTTTAGCAATTTAAAGCCTTATTTATGTATTTAGTAATTTAAGAGTTTGGAACTTTTAAAATTAGTGTGTAAGCATTTTAAATGGGGAGTTTGATTAAATTAGTGTGTGTTAACTTTTGATTAGTATTTAATTTAGTTAATTTAGCACTAATTTCTCCTAATTAAAAACACACACACACGTTACACACACTCACACACACTTACACATTTTTACACACACTAAAACACACAACACATCTACACATTCATGTTTTCAGATTTTTAAAGATAGGAAACCAAGGGTTCTCCATCTAAGAAGCAGCCGCCACCTTCCCCTTTATTTTCCAGCAAGTTTTCGGCAACTTTATTTCAGGATAATCGAGCCACCATCGTTCCGGATCAACCTCGCTTCTTTCTCCGCTTCGGTATCGCCGTTTCGGTAAAGTTTATCATCAAAAGGCACGTATAATCTCTCTTTTCTGCGTCGATCATGTCATAGTATGTGTTGCGTTGTTTTTATGCATAAAATCCATGTATGATGTGTAGTAGTAGTTTGAGCGGGATATTTATCGATGCGTATTGAAATAGTTTTTAGATCTAAATCCCGTTTTTCACTGTATTTTGAGTTACTGTGATTTTTCAGTCGAGAATCTGAGATAGCTTTCAACACAAAAAATGTAGAACTTTTTGATACCTTCGATTTGATATAAGATTCGAAATTTTTGGATAAAAATTGAGTGAGTTATGGCGTTATTCGTGGGACTGCTCAAACTGCGTTTTCAGAAAATTATGATATTGATGCGTTCTTGAAGTTTATTTGTTGCAGGCTTCGTTGGGGATCGACGGGCGATCGTTGTTTCGTCTAGGTATGATTATTATGATGTTGGGTTGATATTTTGTATGTTGTTTAGTGTTGATAGGTACTCGAGCACCTTAGTAGTCGTAGGAATCGAGTTGGTGTCAATTACCACGTTTTTGAATTGTATGTGCCATAGTGTGAACATCGTTGCTTTGGATGTTGTACAAAATTGGTTTGATGTTATAGCATGCTAGGATGGGTCTCGAGGTGTCGATTCATAGTCCGTGCAATCGAGTCTCGAAATTTAAGCAAAACATGTACAAAAATTTTCGTAAGTTCGCGTTCACAGTAGGTACACGGACCCTTACACGGACCCTGACACGGGGTCCGTGCCTTTGTTTCTTTCACGGTGTCATCCTTGCGAGCCTACACGGACCCCTAGACGGACCCTAGCACGGGGTCCGTGTCCTCACTTCTTCCCAAGTTTCACTTTTGCGCACCTACACGGACCCTCACCCGGACCTCAGCACGGGGTCCGTGCCTTTCCTTTTCTTCACGAGTCATTCCACCTCACCCACACGGACCCGAAGCCGGACCTAGGCACGGGGTCCGTGTACTTGAGTTTTGGGGAATATTATGGTATGCTTTGAGGTTTGATGTCTTGGTTTAGTGCAATGTTTAACAATGTCGAGTCACGGGAATTTTAGAACGTCCTAAGGAAATGTATGAACTCGTGGGTAAGCTTGACTGTTACGTTTAAGTTACACCCGTTAAGCTTATGAATTCACGTTAGTATGTTGCAGCAATGACCCCGGTCGAAGTCCAACGAATCCCTCAACGCCAAGTAAGTATGTTGACGTGCAAGAAAATATTTTAAGTTTTTGAGGTATGCTAAATGTCTTGTGACCAAATTGAATGGGTTTGAAAGTCGGTGAACGTAGCCGAGGACCTCTCCACCCCGTTAAATTATGAACGGGTTAGATCGTGGTTGGAAAGCGTTAAATTATGAACGGAGACCAACCAGCCCGTTAAATTATGAACGGGGATCTCATGTATGTGGCAGTGGATACGTCCCTGTCAGGCCAGTACTGTGGTTTGTCTGATCAGGCGTTTATTATGTATGGGTCACTTGCTTTGAAACATCCTCTACGCAAAATGAAGTCATGTATGTTTAATTATGAACAAGTACGCAAGCATGTTGATGTAAGATTTTAAGTTATGGCACGTCTATGTATGTATGCAAGTTCAAGCTCATTTCAAATCCAAGCTTCAAGTATGTATGTTCTATTTTAAAGTTGCATGCGATTTTATTATGTATTACTTGCTATTCTCAGTTTATACGTGTTGAGTCTTTAGAGTCACTAGACTTGATCGATGCAGGTGAGGATGTCTAGGAGGAGACAGGAGTTGGGGACCAAGGAGCAGGCTTGGACTGAGCGGGAGGCTAGACCCGAGGACCGCCCACGTTATTTTAAGATTTTAAGCATGAAAATATTAATACTCTGATTTTACGTTTTGATACGAGATGTTTTGAGCAAGCTTTTCTTTTAGCAAAATTTTTATTGGTGAATGGATGATGTAGTGACGACCGTATTGATTTTATTTTCGTATTCAAGAAAATTTTTAATTTTTCTGCAAATTTTAAGTAGTAAAAAGTACGGTACATCACAGATTAGGTCATGTGAAGCTTGATTAGGAATCTTTGATTTATGATTTAAGCGTTGTCATCTTTGGGTTGAGTTAGTAGTCGTGGCAGTGCACTGAACATGAGTTTTGTATTTTAAATGTTCATGTTATCAAGTATATGACTTTTTATGTAATTATGAAAAAAATATGTTTCATGCTTGATTTTAAAAAAAAAATTTACGTATATGCATGATTTTATTATGTGATGATTATGGTGATATGTTTTGAAGGATGGGAGTTGGTTGTGACTAATACGATTACACGATGACATATAAGGCCAGGGCTCAGTGGAAGAGTAATGTTGTCGCTGACGTCCCCGTCGCTGGGTATCACGGTTACACGTAGATGGTCCATCGACTGAAATGATAATACGAAAGTCACAACTAATGAACGGAATTCAAATAAAAGAAACGAACACTTATATGATGATATGTTGAGATACGCTTTGACTCGTTTGCTTTATTATGTTTACGTTTACCCTTTTACGATCATGAAATGTATTTTTATTACAATAGTTTTCATTGTTTCATGTTATGTATATGTGTTATAATGTTACAGGTGTATCGAGTCTTTAGACTCACTAGGTATGAATGATGCAGGTGAACATATCGATGAGGAGACTGGAGATGCCAAAGACTGAGTAGACGGGGCTAGATGTACGTACGCTAAAGCGATGACCTTATTTCTTCAGCACATAACGTTTATGAGATAGGAGTGTATTGGATATTTTCATACCTTGTCTTTTATATTTTTATGGTCCGACATGAGTTAAGGAAATATTTTTAAACGCCGTAATTTTTCAGTATGGAATTTCTCTTATTTTAAAATGTGTGAGTTTCAGCAGTTATTGCATGCATGCTTGTAAATGCTCACTTTCGAGAATTAGTTTTGAAAAAAATAAAATAAAATTTCTAATAGTATTTTAAACTTCAGATGTTTAAATTATTGTCAGCTAGGTTCTCAGTAAGTCAATAGTGAGGACTGTGCTGAAATAGACTGAATGAAACTGTTTGAACAAAATGACTTATCAAAACTCACTGTGGTTATCAAATGAGAGCAAAGAAAGTAAAATGAAAAGTAAATTGGCACGAATTTATTTTTGGATGTTCAGATAATTCAATACTCCTACATTATCATTTCTTCATCCCAGAAGATCAGCCAATATCTTATTACGTGTGCTTGTTTTTATCGGTTTAGGTCGCATAATTTTTTTTCAAGAAAATACAATAGATGAATTAATTTAGTGACTTAGAGAGCATTAAAATCTTATCAAACTGATCTATTTATAGATTTCATCTGCAACAGTAACATTTTTAATTCATATATCTGTTTTCAAATTCAGACGCCGTTGTTGTCACGTCATCGTCTTTTTTGACATATCCTTATAAAGCGCGTAAATTCTGACATTCTATTTGAGAATCAATGACTGTTGGTAAGGAAAATTTTATATGATATTTCAACTAAACTCTGATTCTTAATCACTAAGTATAATGATATATATTCTTTAGTGAATGTTCGGATTAGATGACTGATCAACTGAAATAAACTATCAGCTATGTTCCATCACTTGTCCTTAGATCAGTCTGCCTATCAATATCTCTCTTACACTATAAGATTAGCTAGGTGGTCAGTTGGACTTCTTTGTAAAAAATTTGCTTGGTAATATCCACTTAAAAGTAGGGTTATAAAGGTAAATTTAATTTTGTTTAATCAGGTTAATTTTTGTAGAAAGATGAAGTTTAATTGTGATAACTATATATAGATATATGATCATAATCTACATGATTTTCTTTTTATAATTTATAACCATGATTATTAAAAAAAATCTGTAACTACCTATTTTATTCTCTTAATATTTTGACAATAATTTTTTGTATTGTTCTGAGAAATATAAATTAATGGATGATAAATAAAGAATCTAGTCTAGAATAAAGACACCAATGTCATTATGTCATGAAATTTTAGTTGGCTAGATAAAAATAATAACTCGCAGCTCACTTATATCTCATCTCATATGAAGTTTTTAAGTTTGACACAAAGGTCTCAGCCCGTAGCGATAAACGTAGCAACTCGCAGCAACTTATTTCTTATCTCACACCAATTTTTTGAGTTTGAAACAAGAGCTAGCGAACTTTATTGCTCTACTCCAATAAAAATAAATAAATAAATAGCATGTACAATAACATGAATTCCAGCAATCAATTCCTGCTTGATCAACTTTCCAATTATCCGGGGCTTCGTGCAATTATACCAGCAGACACATGGGCTTTCGGGCAAAATGGATCGTCGGCGCGGGATAAGGATTACCGCCCCGTAATCCCACCTTCAAATTGGCTGTGGCCATGCTCGTCTTCTTCCTTTCTGAGAAGTAGCCTGACGGCGTGACAGATCAAACGGAGACAAACAAGGATCCCGATTATAATCAGTGCTGAAAACACATAAGATTTCAGAGAAGTGGGCTTGCAGCCAAACAGAATTCCCAGACATGCCATTGGTGGATAAATCACTGGGATTGAACAAAAAAATTAAATGGGGTCGTTTTGATTGATCTTGGGTTTCAGAAATGATTTGTGGTGATTGATCAACACCAAGAAATGCATTAAGGCTAAAATTCGTACTTCTTTTGGTATTATATTTAAACTAAATTGGGTGAGCGGATATGTGTGTGTGTGTGTGTGTGTATAATTGATAAAAGTATGGAAAGGTTGAATGATATTGTACTAAAGAGGAGAGATAATTGCTAAAAAAAAAAAAAAGAAAGACACTTTTTTCATGTCTGCTTTGTTTCTTGTGGCAACTTGTGTTTGGGTTGCTCTCTTTGTGGGGAGGTGGACCGCAGCTTGATCGTTTCAGTTTTTTTAATTTGTGTAATTCAAATAATTATAAATCATAAAGTAAAACAAACACAAGCTTTTGATCATATATTCACCAATAATTTAAAAACAATCGAGTTGAATTTGAAATACTTAGTGTCGTTTAGTTTCTCAAAAAAAATATTGTTCAAATGTTCTGCGATATGGATTTCGATAAAAATATGTTAAATTTGGATAACTATCTTCGGTAGATCCATGCACTATGATGTCATTAGTAAATATCATGGACAAATATTGAAATTTGAAAATATAATATTAAACTCAGTTTTTTAATAGAAAAATTGACGACCGCTCCATTTAAACAATAAAATTTAAACAAAAATTTATATGAAATTGTATCACATATATAGATCTGTAAATATTATTATTTCATTACAGACATTAATCAATTGAACTCGTCTCACGATATAGATCCACAAGACCGCCACACAAAATACATACTCTAAAACTCATTGGGCTCCTATTTCTCGTTCATCTACCTTTTCTTTTCTTTTTTTATTATTATATTTAATAAATTAATTATTATTATTTATTATATTTTCTTATTAAATATTATTATTTGTTTCATTATAGCTATAAATCGAGGTTCAGTTGATCACATGATATGAATCTGATCGGGCGTGGCGTGCTAATGATTTGAAGGAGATTTAAGAAGCGTTATTATCTCAGACTTTCAAGCTTGATGGTGATTAATGATGAAGAATCAAACATACTCAAGCAATTGAAGGAGTTCAAAGAAGAATATAATGAAGAAGTGCCGAGCAACCAAACATGCAAGTGCAAAATGGCTCGAGAGATAGTAGTTGGCGCGCACCTGCACAACAGAATGCGTAGCCGCGCGCACTGGACAGAACCCTTGTGCACACCCGCGTGACCTAGCGCACACCAACGCCGGAAGTGGCGCACCCGCATGCCCTCTGTTGGCTGAAGATAGAACCCCGCGCGAGTTCATGCGCACATGTGCACCGCAATGCAGATTTTATATATGGAAACCCTATATTATGATTTTGGTTGTATTTTTTATATATATACACATTGTAAAACATTATCAACACAATAATTGAAAGAATACAAAAGATTTTTGAATTTTCTCTCAAAGTTTTTCAAAGCTTTGCATTATTTAAACAACAATCAAACTTATCAAATATTTATTCTTTATGACGTTTGTCGATTGTTTTCATACGGATTGTCAAAGACAAGTTCTTTGAAAGTTCATCTGAATCTCTATTGTTTCAGTCGTGAATATTAATTGCTAAGTTTTTATAGCTTAGAGGTGAATATCACAAATCGTTGTTTGTTTCAAAAGATCAGGACAACACATCATTATTTATTTAATCGAATGGAGAGCGTGACTTCGTTTTTGAGTGCGTTTGCTTTTCATGATTGGAGAATCGTATCATATACATATCTCATTGTTGAAAACCAGACTCTAAATTCTGGAGTTTGACAAACTGATCAACCAACTGATACGCACAATTATATTCAGCAACTGGACTTAACAACTGAAATCAGCAGATCTAATAAATAAAACTGATCAGTTGGAAATCGATCAGTTGATATATTCAGCCGTATGCTTTTAAGCTAACCATCCTTCAACTAAACATGTCTCGGGAAAGAACATTCAACCGACAAAGAGACATAGCAGACTGCAACTGAATATGAAACGCCGCACCTCAATCAATACAGCTTAGAACAACGCATTTCGGCTAAAGCAGTTAAGACGTCGCATTACAATAAATGAATCAAACAATGACCAAGGAATAATGAAGTGGCAATTAACGGATACAAAGATTCAAATATATCTCAAGTTACCGTTGGAAGGGAAGCTTATAAATATGACAGAAGAACAGCTGAATAAAAGAAGAAGAAGATCACTCTATTAAAAGCTTGCTGTTACTCTGCCAAAATCTTACCTCACTCTTACTTAGTTTATTCGTAGCAGTAAAGGCTACAATTTGAGCTCACTAGCACTTTGTAATAATCGTTAAATTCGATAGTGCTAAGATCAATTACGCACTGAGAACATTTTGTAATACTAAGAGTTTCAACTTTTGGCAGTGATAAGTCCAAACTGAAGTGGGTCAGTACAAATCTTGTAATCGATCAAAGTCTTTTAGTGGAAATCCTATCCTTGAGATAGAAGGGGTGACGTAGGAGTAATTGAAATCTCCGAACATCCAGAAACAATCCCTGTGTATTTTATTTCAGTTTTGTATTCTATCTTTCAGTCAGTTACTTTTCGCAACTACTTTAGTTTAACTGATTGTGATTGACCAGCAAGATTACGAGAATCAGTTTGTCACCAAACTGAACTCAACATTCGAAAAGATCAGTTTTAATTGTGAGTGTTTATTCAACCCCCCCTTCTAAACACTCTTGATATGTTAATCGATCATATCAAGTGGTATCAAAGTGTTTGAATCTTGTTCTTGAATATTTTTGATCTATAAACTTGATAGCATGACTTCATTCAACAAAATTCCTATGTTCTCCAGAGAAGAATTTGATGATTGGAAAATCAGAATGTAGGCTCATTTAGCTGCACAAGATAATGACATGTGGTATGTCATAACTGATGGACCCATGAAGATTCTAAAAACAAATACAGCAGTTGCCATAACAGAAGGGGTACCACAAAGAATAGAAAATCCCAGAGATGAACGGACAACTGAAGATAAAAGAAAAGCAAATCTTGATAATGTGGCTAAAGACATTCTGTACAAAACGCTGGACAAAGTAACCTTCAGCAAAATAAAGATGTGTAAGTCAGCCAAAGAAATTTTGGAAAAGCTGATCCAGCTGTGTGAAGAAAATGATCAAACCAAAGAAAATAAACTTTCTGTTGATGTTCAAAAGTTTGATAACATCAAAATGAAAGCAGGAGAATCAATGCACGAGTATGATGAAAGAGTAAGCAGTATCATCAATGAGTTAAATACGCTTGAAAAAGTGTATACTAACAAAGAGATTGCACTGAAGGTAATGAGAGGTCTTCACAAGGAATGGGAGGTCAAGACCATGGCAATGAGGGAGTCCAAAGATCTGAACCAGATTGAACTTCATGATCTGTTTGCTGATTTAAAGGCTTATGAATTTGAGCTGCAGACCAGAGAAGGAGAACCATCTACCCCTGCAGCCACAACTGCTCTAGTTGCTGTCAGAACAGAACCAATCAGTTCAGTCGAGAAATCTGTTGATCAGTTGAGCAGTGATGCTATGTCATTATTCATCAAAAAATTTGGAAGGTTCATGAGAAAGAATCAAGGAAACTTCCAGAAGCCATACCAAAGAAACAGCTCCAAAGATGAATCAAATGTCTGCTACAACTATGGCAAATCAGGTCACTTTATTGCTGATTGTCCTAAACCCAAGAAGGATAGTCAAGGCTCAACTGATAGAAGAAAGAAATCATATGAGCACAAAAGAAGACCCAAGGAAGATAAGAAGTCCTTCAGAAAGAAACATGAGGTATTCTTAGCTGAAGAAAACAAATCTAAATGGGCAGAAACTGACAGTGAGGAGTCAGAACCAGAAAGCTCATGCAGCTCTAGTGATGATGAGGAAGTCAAGTGCTTGATGGCTAATGATGCAGAAGAAGAATCATCTAGCCAACAGGTATTTGATTTCAGCTCAACTGATTTCACACGAGAAGAACTCATTCTAACACTACATGACATGGTAAATGAGTATCAAAAGCTTGCATCATCATTTGAAAAAATCAAAGCAAAGCAAACTGATCCCACAGACAATAAAACCAAAACTGATGAATCAGTTGATGGGTTGAGTCTAAAAAGGGAAATTGCTGAGTTAAAAGCAGAGAGAAACAAAAATCAGTCATTAATCCAGAAGTTGATTCTTGAAAACTCAAAACAGACTGAGCTCATTCAGTCTTGGAACAAGTCATCTACTGCACTGAATGAGATGCAGAATTCACAAAAATCGGTTTCTGATAAAACTTGTTTAGGGTTCAATACTCAAGGAGAAATGTATCCAAATGATACTCTACCAAAGCTAAAAATAGACAAAGAGGAAATACATTCACTTTGTCAAAACAGCAGTGGTACAAGAACAAATTGAGCCCAGTAAACTGATTGAGAAACCTACTGAGAATATGAACAAGGCTAGAAGATATGGAATTGGTTATAGTCAAAAATTCTCAACTGATTCACAAAGTCAGTCATCAAAGAGGTTTCACAAGAACTATTCGAATAGCTATTTCAATTACTATAACTGCAAGCCAGTTCAGAAGAGATATAGACTGAACAATCAGTTGAATAAAGCTAAAACACATATTGTATCATCTGTACACTACACACCAAGCACACAAAAGCCGAGAAAAACCATTTGGAATACAACTACTGGAAAGTCTGTTAGACTAATCCAAGTGTGGGTTCCTAAGGGACTAATCAGCTCAGGACCCAAATAGATATGGGTACCAAGTTATATTATGTGAGTGATTGCAGGTAACAAGTACAAACAAGAACTCAATATGGTATTTGGACAGTGGATGTTCGCGACATATGACAGGAAATGCAAGTGTGTTATCTCAACTGATCAAATACAGTGGTCCAAACATCAGTTTCGGGGACAGTTCCAAAGGTAGAACTGTGGGTAAGGGTAAGCTTATCCATGGTAACTTTACTTTTAAAGATATTCTATTAGTAGAAAACCTGAAGTATAACTTGATTAGCATCAGTCAGTTATGCGACAGTGGATTCTCAGTACAATTTGACAAAACTCATGTTCAGTCAAAACTTCAACTGATAAAATCATACTAACTGGCAAACGTTGTGGAAACACATATAAAGTCAGTTGGAATGATCAAACTTATGCACCAGTTTTTTTTATTTCTTCCAAATCGTCTAAAAACTGGTTGTGGCATAAGAGACTAAATCATTTAAACTTTAAATCCATTGCTTATCTGAGTAAACATGAACTTGTAACTGGTTTTCCCAAAATAGACTTTTCAAAAGAAAAACTTTTCTCAGCATGTCAGTATGGTAAACAAGTACGATCCTCTTTTAAAAACAAGGTCTGTAAATCTTCATCCCGATGTTTAGAACTATTGCACATGGATCTCTTTGGTCCTATACCAGTCATGAGCTTAGAAAGAATGAAATACACCTTGGTAGTCGTAGATGATTTTTCAAGATTTACTTGGGTTATTTTTCTCAAATCTAAAGACCATACTGCTTCGCAACTAATAAAGCTCTTCAAAAGACTTTTAAATGAAAAATCAGTTGGAATTGATCGAATCAGATCTGATCGAGGAATTGAATTCATCAATCAAACTCTTTCAAATTTCCTAGAAAATGCTGGAATTAAGCATGAGCTCTCAGCAGCCAGAACTCCTCAGCAAAATGGTGTAGCTGAGAGAAGAAATCGGACTCTTAAAGAAGCTGCTAGAACAATGCTTGCTGATTCTGGTATTTCTCAAAGATTTTGGGCAGAGGCAGTAAACACTGTGTGCTACACTCAGAACATATCAATGATTAATAGAATCATATGAAAACACCATATGAGATCTGGCATGGAAGAAAAAGTATAATTACTTATTTCAAAATATTCGGCTGCAGATGTTTTATTCTTGATAATGGTAAAAATTATTTAAAAGCATTTGATGCTAAATCTGCAGAAGAAATATTTCTTGGATACTCATCAGTTAGTATAGCTTATAGAGTCTTCAACAAGAAAACCCTAAATGTTGAAGAATCTGCTCATGTTGATTTCGATGAAACTGAACTAACTGATAAGTCAACTGATCAAGTTGAGCTAGTTGATCGATTTACAGATATCAATTTGGAAGATGATGACAAAAATGAAAGTCATGTCAATCAAAACATACTTCAAACACCTGAACCAGAAGTACTGGACCAATCAGATGTGCAGGAAGTCGTTGCTGATGATCAGTTGATAGAGCATAATGATAACATTCAAATACCAGTTGACGAACCACCAACTGAGACTGAAAACTGTGTTCAGTTACCAACTGAAGAAATTGCTGATACAACAAATACTGAGTACAGATGGAGAAAATCACATCCACCTGAACTGGTAATAGGAAATCCATCTGATCCAGCAAGAACTCGCAATCAAATGCTAAATTTATTTATCTATACAGCTTTTGTTTCACAACTAGAACCGAAGAAAACTGATGAAACTCTTGCTGATCCTAACTGGGTAAATGCAATGCAAGAAGAGCTAAATCAGTTCACTTATAACAATGTCTGGAACTTAGTTCCAAGACAAATTTCAAAAACTATTATAGGTACAAAATGGGTATACAGAAATAAACTGAATGAGGATGGTTCAGTTGGACGCAACAAAGCAAGATTAGTGGCACAAGGATATAGGCAAGAAGAAGGAATTGACTATTATGAGACGTATTCTCCAGTTGCAAGACTGGAAGCAATCAGATTTTTTCTTGCTTATGCATCACACAAGAACTTCAAGGTCTATCAGATGGATGTAAAGAGTGCATTCCTGAACGGTCAACTACAAGAGGAAGTATATGTTGAACAACCCCCAGGTTTTGTAAATCACAACTTTCCTGATCATGTATATCATTTGAACAAAGCCTTATATGGTCTTAAACAAGCTCCCAGAGCTTGGTACGAAACTCTTTCAAAATTTCTAACTGATCATGATTTTTCTGTTGGATCAGTTGATAAGACCTTGTTCAAATTTGCTAAGAATGATCACATTTTATTAGTTCAAATTTATGTTGATGATATCATATTTGGGTCAACTAATCCCAAATTATGCGAAAAGTTTGCTAAGCTAATGCAGGATAAGTTTGAAATGAGCATGATGGGTGAACTGACATTCTTTCTTGGACTGCAAGTGAAGCAACTGGAGACTGGTATATTCATCAGTCAAACTAAATATACAAAGGAGCTGCTGAAGAAATTTGGCATGGAATCATGTTCAGCTGCAAATACTCCTATGAGCTCATCAGTAAAATTGGACACTGATCAAGGGGGAATACCAGTTGAGGCGACATTATATCGAGGTTTAATAGGTTCATTGTTGTACTTAACTGCCAGTCGTCCTGATATTGTACTTGTTGTCTGTATGTGTGCTATATTTCAAGCAAATCCTAAGCAATCACATTTCTCAGCTGCTAAAAGAATTTTGAAATATCTTAAGGGTACACAAAATGTTGGGTTATGGTATTCTAAAGACTCTACTTTCAATTTAGTTGGATATTCAGATGCAGATTATGCAGGATGTAAGCTTGATCGTAAAAGTACAAGTGGATCTTGTCAGTTTCTAGGAGACAAACTGATCTCTTGGTTCAGCAAAAAGCAGACATCCATAGCTACCTCAACAGCTGAAGCAGAATACCTTGCTGCTGGTAGTTGTTGTGCACAACTGATCTGGATCCAGCAACAACTGAGAGATTATGGAGTTATTACAAATGAATCGCCCATATTTTGTGACAATACGAGCACAATTGCCATCACCTATAATCCAGTTCTTCACTCAAGGACCAAGCATATAGATGTCCGGCACCACTTCATTAGAGATCATGCTTTGAAGAAGGACATTAGACTGGAGTATATTTCAACTGAGCAACAAGCAGCTGACATCTTCACCAAACCATTACCCGAGACTACATTTTCTTACTTTCGCAATATTCTTGGTTTAATTGACTTGTCTTAAAATTATTATTGATGTTGTTTTACTAATAAAATTCTTTGCAGAAAATAAGAAAACAAGCATTGCAAGTAACAGAACATTGTCATCAACCAGGAAAGAGAAAAACAAACCGAAAATCATGGAAGCTGAAGGGTCGTCAACTTTTCAGCAAACGATAATCTTTCTAACCTTTAAATTTATTTTATATCGTCACTTTAATTATTATTTGCAACGATTAAGGGGGAATATCAGTTTTGAAGAGGTTAACTGAGAGGACAATTGTTTGTGAATTCTCAACTGAAATGAATCAGTTTCCCAACTGATTGTTCAGCTGGATATTTTACAAATCTTCTCACAAAAGTTAACAAATTAAAAAAAAAAACTTATTATATTACAAATCAACTGACGTGACTGCAGTTTCATAACGTGGCCTATTTTAAACCGCTCACTTTTTGCACACACGCTTACAGAACACGTACACATATTTTTATTCAAATTTTTTCATAGACTGACACGTGTCCTGAATTTGAACAGTCACGTACAAATGTACTATACCCGCTTCAATTCAGTTTTCTTTCTTATGAATACAATCAGTTCCTAAGAGCATACTAATTCCAGAGCTTATCTTTTACGAATTTCAGATCGTTTTATCTTTCGAAATGGCGAATCAAATCCCTGCTCACGTGTTGAACGCTATGGCCTTTGATTTTGACTCAGTTTTATCAGTTCAAGAAGCTGAAGTTAAGAACGTCTTTCTGAAGATTGAATCTGCTGGTCTCAGGATGTTTTTGGGACAATCTTCGCAGGAGATATACCCCAAGGAAGTAAATGAATTCTATCTGAAGGGGTTTGTCACTACTGATGGAAGTATCTCTGTAACTGTCAATGATCAGCTCTTGATCCTATCTGAAGAGGCCTTCGGAGAAATTTTCTCTTTGCCAACTGATGGGTACGTCAGCTTCTCTGAAGTCAAAACATCTGACATTGAGGAAATGCAATCTTTGTTGTCTGCTGATAGGAGGAAAATCAAAGTTTCCGATCCAAAGAAAGAGCTGAAATCAGAAATTCAGTTATTAGCCGACATTGTGGCAAAGGGCATATTGGCTAAGGCCGGCTCTTATGCTGCCCTTACTCTTGAAAAATTCCAAGTGATGACCATCATCATGGGAGAGAAGAAAGCTAACTGGAGGCATATTATTTTCAATACTCTGAGGAATATGCTTCAATCTACCAAACAATCAAGAGGCTTTGCTATTCCAATCAGTTATCTTCTGAAACTAAAGGGATTGGTAGCTGACAATGCTGGAAAATCATCAAAGTTCAAGGTATTCACTGCCAAGAACATCTTGCCGCCAAAGACCAAATTGGACATTTCTCCCAAACAGTTTTTAAAAACCAAACAAGAGGTTGGGACGCAACCACCTGCTCCAACACCAGTCAAGAAGGCCAAAACTTTGGCCCAACTGAAGACTGCAAAATGAAAACTGATTATCAGTGAATTAGATTCGGAGAAAACTCCTTCTCCTAAGCTTGTCAAGAGACCGAGGACGCAAAGAACTAAATCAATAACAGCGGTGGAATTCATTCCAACTGAGAGATTGACTCAATCACTTGCCCAATAGCCTATTCAGGCTATCCCTTTGCAGGTTGTTCCACCTGATGATTCAGTTACTGAAGAAAAGGCACCCGCTAAAGTAAGAGCTCCCTTGACTCATGTAAATCGCCCTACCATTTTGCCTCCGGCCAGATCTAAAGGCGTTATATTGAGGGAACAAGTGGACACCACTCACTCTGGTTTGGATATTCCTCACATTCTCACTACTGAAAAAGGAAAGGGCACGCTAGTTGAAGAGCCAAGACCATCTAATGCCATCCAAACTCACATTGACCTGGTTTGGGAACAGGTAAATGCATTTGCCTCATCGAAACTAAAATCTTTTGATAGTTGGAAGAGTTTTAGGACTGAGATTTTTGCCAAAGAGCTGAAGCACAAATCCCAATTGAAAAAGTTTATTAAACTTGAAGCGATTGTGTTGAATATAGTCAAAGCTGCTACTATTGCCCAGGCATTGGAGAGGCAAAAATATTTCTTTGATCAAATTCGAGCCAAAAAGCTGACTAGAATGGTTGAAAAGCTGAAATCCAACTACAATCCCATAGGTCCAACTGCATATCATGATAGAGCTGTGTTCACCCAACTGGACTCAGATCTTAGTGGCCTACAAAGGGAAATCTGATTTTGGGAACAGGATCAGGAATTGGTTCTTCCTGAAAAATCCTCCTGTTCAAAAACAGAAGAAGATACATTCTCCTCCCAGCAGAAAGAGCCACCTCCACAACCGGTTGCTGAAGAACCTGTTCAGGATATGACACAATCATCTGCTGATAAACACATGTATTCCGAGGCTGAATTAACTTTTGCCAATATTGATGAAATCATTCAGACAGTAGCCCTGGAAGCACAGCTAGAAGCAATAAATTCTGAATCAGTTGCTCCTTCAACTGAGAAACCAGAACAAGAGGTTCAGATATCATCTGAAGAACCAGTTGAGCCTCTTGTTGCTGAAGAATTAATTCAGCAAGAAATATCTGCTGAGACTGAAGAACAAACTAAAGTGCCCATCCAAACTTCAGAAAAAGAACTAACTGAATCGGAGGAAACTCAATTAATCATTGAAAATTTTTCAACTGAAAAGCAAGCCCCAGATTTGGTGCAAGAACAACAAGAGGCACAAATTTTTGTTGTTACAACTCAGACTGCAGAAGAAGTCATTGAATCAGAAGTCCCTGATCTTACAACTGCTGAAACTGAAGTCCATAACAAGATTCTAGTAATTTCTGATCAAGCCTCTAAAGATCAAACACAGGGAACATCTGATCAGTCACCTCATCTTCAATCCACAGAAATGGATCTTGTCCATGAAGAAATTCAGAATATGCAGCACAATATGCATCAGATGATTACTGAAATCAAGAAAATTCAATCCACACAATTGTCTCATACTGTCAAATTGGATTCTTCAATTGAATTTGATTCAGCAAAACTGAAAGACATTCAAGAAACCATGGAGTCTCTTACCCGAACTGTGCATGAGATGAAGAATAACAGAGGTCTAGCTCAAAGTCTCTATACAACTCAGGATATAATCAGTCAACGAGTTGAGCGATTGGAAACTTCTGTTTCTAATAAAATGGAATTGCTGCAGACTTTTTTACAATCTGCTGTCTCAAGTATCTCCTCAGATGTCAAAATTCTTTCCACTGACGTTCGAAAATTATCTGTGAAGATAGATTTGTTTGACAAAAAGGGGGAAGAAATCAAAGAGCATCTTGAGAAACAGCAGAAGAAACCATCTCGTTAAAAAGCAGTTAATCAGATTATTAGATTCAGTTGTTATTGAATCAAGACCTCTATCAGTTCAAGAAATTCAGATCTTATTTTATCCACATAAATTTCAGTATTCAGTTATTATTATTTGCTGAGTTTTGTCAAACACCATAAAGGGGAAATTGTAGAAAACCAGACTCTAAATTCTGCTGATCAACAAACTGATACGCGCAATTATATTCAGCAACTGGACTTAACAACTGAAATCAGCAGATCTAATAAAGAAAACTGATCAGTTGGAAACCGATCAGTTGATATATTCAGCCGTATGCTTTTAATCTAAGCATCCTTCAACTAAACATGTCTCGGGAAAGAACATTCAACCGACAAAGAGACATAGCAGACTGCAACTGAATATGAAACGCCGCACCTCAATCAATACAGCTTAGAACAACGCATTTCGGCTAAAGCAGTTAAGACGCCGCATTCCAATAATTGAAGCAAACAATGACCAAGGAATAATGAAGTGGCAATCAACGGATACAAAGATTCAAATATATCTCAAGTTACCGTTGGAAGGGAAGCTTATAAATATGACAGAAGAACAGCTGAATAAAAGAAGAAGAAGATCACTCTATTAAAAGCTTGCTGTTACTCTGCCAAAATCTTAGCTCACTCTTACTTGGTTTATTCGTAGCAGTCAAAGCTACAATTTGAGCTCACTAGCACTTTGTAATAATCGTTAAATTCGATAGTGCTAAGATCAGTTACGCACTGAGAACATTTTGTAATACTAAGAGTTTCAGCTTTTGGCAGTGATAAGTCCAAACTTAAGTGGGTCAGTACAAATCTTGTATTCGATCAAAGTGTTTTAGTGGAAATCCTATCCTTGGGATAGAAGGGGTGACGTAGGAGTAATTGAAATCTCCGAACATCCAGAAACAATCCCTGTGTATTTTATTTCAGTTTTGTATTCTATCTTTCAGTCAGTTACTTTCCGCAACTACTTTAGTTTAACTGATTGTCATTGACCAGCAAGATTCCGAGAATCAGTTTGTCACCAAACTGAACTCAACATTCGAAAAGATCAGTTTTAATTGTGAGTGTTTATTCAACCCCCCCTTCTAAACACTCTTGATACGTTAATCGATCCTATCACTCGTCGTCATTTTCTTTTGAAAATGTTGATAATATTGTATGAGTGAAGTGTTCAAATGATCTTATATGGAAATAATATATACAATCGTGTGTTGACGTATTTAAATCATATGAGATCATATGGTATTTTACAATGTGGCTTCCGTGTTTTTTCTAATCATCTTATTACTGCTCTTGTTGAATCGTGAGACACATACATTTCACTTTAGATATGGTGAGACCATAATCACGTTACAAGAAATTTCAATTATTTAAAGCCTAAAATTGATGGTGAGTCGGTGACTAGACTAAATTATTCACATACAGTGAATGAATAACAACACATATGCCTCAATTTGTTGGGATATGAGCCTCTACCATTACATTTTATAGGAGGTCACTTATTTATGACATTATTACACGCTCATTGTGAATCTACAGTTATTAATATTCATACATCATAGATTGATGTGATTAAATATGTGTGGAGTTGATGATAATCCGAGGAATAATATTTCCTATCAAGGAGGGCCAGTCAGAATTTTTTTGGCAAATAACCCCGATATCGATCGAGTGCATTCCTATAGTTGGAGGAGTGCAGTTTCAGCGTTTCTCATTTGCAAGTATTCGACTATGTAATCATATTTTTTCATGTATTAGGTAGAAATCTATGTTTAGTTACATTTATGCATACATCAACGCATGTTAAAAGAATTATAAGATATTTTTTTGTTCGTATGAACTATGATGAGAAATTTTTAAAATTTTTAATTGATTTTTAAATTTGTATTATTTTTAAAATTTTATTTTAACTTTTTTACAGTTTAACTAGACCGTATACAACGAAAATGATATTGATGTAGATATAAAATCATTACTGATTCATACGATAATAATATATGGCGATGTGTTTGCCCCTGGATACATTTCGAGATTTTAAAGATGTATAGCCACAATCGGGTGATGCGATAGTTCAAAATGAGATATATATTCCAATGCCTTCGCTTGATAATTATGACTTACACAATATCTCAAAGACAGGTCATTACAACACAACTTGTAATGAATATCATAAAAATGGAATTCTCGTGTGGAATCAAAGTGCAGATATGTTGTGCTAGGTGAACGATATGAGAGATCAAGACAAACCGATGACGATTGTTGTGGTATTAATGTATTACTGTACATATTATATCATCTACAGTGCATGAGTTTGGTTTCCGTCCATATCCACACGTTATGTTTGTTGTTGGATAAAGAAATCTTAGTACGCCTTCACCTGATTCCCATCAGTCAACTGATAACTTGATATTGTTGGACCATCTGGTAGGTTTGATATTTCTGAACCATCCGGTGGGTTGGATACTAATGATCCATCCATTGGGTTTTGTAGTGTTGGTCTATCTACTTTTTGCGATATTGTCGGGTCATCTGGTGGGTTTTATACTGAAGGGCAATCAGATGGGTTTCATATTGAAGGGGGCCATCCTGTTGGTTTTTTGCTATCGGAGTACCAACTACACCTGGACATATTGTACACGACCAGTTTGTTCACCAAGGTTATCAAACTCGATTTTGCTCAAATTTTCCAAGTTTTACGGAGCTTCTGAATTTCGACCACCAACAATTGATGCATGAATTCAATCCCAAGAGAAATTTCGTATCAATTGTTCCATTTCTATGATATTCAGATATCAACTATGAAGGTAATGGTGCTATTGATGATGATGTTTCCATAAGACAAACAAATAATTTTTATAATATTGAATTGCGTAGAGGTGATAGACGGCGTCAACCACCTGATTGTGGAACCGGAGGCCAAAAATTTTATTAAATAAATTTTTTTAGGTGATATATTATAATACTGCTCACAAAATGCTTATGTATGGTACTGTGTGTAAAACTTCAGGCAATAATGATAAAAATATTGCTAGAATGATTATAGCAGAATTTACTGGCCAACTTAAAGGTTGGTGGGATAATTATTTAAATCAATCTCATAAAGATGATATTTTAAATTCAATAAAAATTGAAAATAATATTCAATCAGATAATGTAGTATATTCATTAATAATGACAATGATTGAACACTTTACTGGTAGATTCACTGATAATGATGAACAAATTCGTACTTTATTAAGTAATCTAAAATGTAAAACTCTTACTGATTTTAGATGGTATAAAGATATATTTTTATCTCGAATATATGAGATACCAGACTGTAATAATAGTCTTTGAAAAGCCAAATTTATAGATGGTTTACCTTTTTTATTTGCTGAAAGAATTAGAAAAGTTTTAGGAAAAGATGATATTTATATTCCATATGAAAATTATACTTATGAAAAGTTAATAAGTACTTGTATTCAAGAGGGTTTAGCTCTCTGTAATGAATTAAAATTAAATAATCAAATTAAAAGACAGAATTTACTTGAGAAAAAACAATTAGATAAATTTTGTGATCAATTTGGTATGGACCTACCTAATAAAGGTAAGAAAAAAATTAAAGATATAGACGAAAAACTTTATAGAAAGAAAAGTTATTTGTCTGAAAGACAAAAAGATAAAAAGAGGAAAAGAAAAGAAAGCCGTGATTTACGGGAAGCAGAAAGATATAAAAACAAAAATAAATTAATAATTTGCAGACAATGTAAAAATCCAGGTTATGTGTTCTTCAAAAACCAAAATATTGCATACCAATTGTTTGATAAAATGCTTCAACAATTCTTCTTTAAAACTATGAAAATGATAAATAAATGCAATAAACAACTAGAAACGAATTTGTTTATGGATGTTCGGAGATTTATGGCAACTACCAGTCGCTCCCTGGCATTGCTCCGTGGGATGTCTTCCTCCGCACATTCTGCAATACACTCCAGTATAACTTGGGCTGGAACCACTGGAGCTAGTTGAACCGCTCAGTCCACTCCCTAACTTCTTGAATGGCTTCTTTCGAGCTTTCAGCAAATCTTGCTTTCCATTCGTACTGCCGCGATCAAATCGGAGAGGGGATTGCTGTGTCTGGGGTTGCATCGCACACACCCTTTTTAGTTGTCTAATCAGACTCGCCTCCGCTCTCTTCGCTCTACTCAAGGCATCAACAAAATGGTAAGGTCGCTGCATATTCATCAATGCAACTATCAGTATATAACTCAACTCTGATATCAAATCTCAATCAATTCAACTCTGAAAATCATAACAATTGTATAACCAGTCTATTCTTTAATCTAACTTCAATTATACAATATCTACTGTAGCAAAAACATCATATCTGATTCATATTCAATTCTGACAATATCATAATTTCAAATCATGTCTAAACCTAACAAAACTTACGTCCAGTTGTAGCCTGCGTCGATAAGAACTCAATACCAAAGTCGGATTTAAAATCGGACGGGCGGATTTTGTGAAATCTTGATTTAGAATTTCACGAAGAAATTCCTCAATACTTTCCTTCGATTCCTTCTTTTCTTTGCTTCTGAAGGTTGGCTTGTGTCTTATATATATATATATATCGTGCATGCAAGGCAAGTGGCTCACTCCTTCACATAACACGTCTCGCGCATATGCGCGACACAATGCGCGAGACCTACGGGTCTCGGCTTTTAACCACTCGCGCATATGCGCACTTCATCTCGCATATGCGCCAAAGTTTCTGGACGGGTCGCGCATATGCGCGCCTTATCTCGCGTATGTGCGCCGATGCTTCTGTAATCTTCGCGCATGTGCGCCGATACCTGTCGCGCATGTGCGCGGGGACTCTCCTTGTACTTCATGTCAAATCTTCTTTCAGTTCTCCCGGTCTGATCCGTTCTGTTTATAATCATCTTAATTAATAAATAAATCATTTCAAATTAATCTCAGATTATAGTAATAAAATCTCGGGCCTTACATTTCTCCCCCTCTTAGATCTGAGTTCGTCCTCGAACTCGTAAGTAATCAATTCAGATCTATCAGAAGAAATGTATAACGAGTTTAAATCAGAAACTCATCTTAATGAATCCATTCTAAAATCTCAATCTTATATTAGATTCTATCTCTCAAAATAGCTCTGACAAAATCAATCTCGCAATACTGGCTATATAACATCCGTATATACCAAACCACAGCTCATAACAAATCACTACCATCAGCTGTTATCAAATCTGTTTATCTCATTCAAGGATATATTAAATCTTCAGCCTCGAATACCAATCGTCACCATCCGACGTTGGCATATTAAGTCTGTCTGGTCTGAGCTATCTTCATTCTTTTCTGAATTAGCTACCTTTTCTTTGTCATATCTCTGACCGTATCAGATCTTATCTCAGGTATCTCTGATATATTATTCTTATACCAAAGAAATCTGCAGTACTTATTGTACAATGCTTCGTATGTTGCTATCCCAATACTCATTTGATGATTCTCATTGTAGCCAAATGCACCAAGTGACAATGCATCGTGTTAACTAGTGCTAACATCCAGCACTATAGCTCTATACATAATCTCTCAGATCTGGATAGTATGCGAAGGAGTTTGTGGTATATTCTGCCACAAGTACAAAATCATGCAAAAATCACAATCTGATATAATCTACTGTGGCATTCTGGTTACTCTGACCACTTCTCTGACATCGATCTGTGTCATTTGGTCATGTTTGTACGTTATCTGGTACAAACTAATAGATATAGATTGAACAATCTGTCAATCACAATCATATCATATTACAATCTGGAAAGTATTGCAGTGGTCTCATTACGAAATTCATCGAAATATACTCCCCATGTCTAGTCAAGAATATACAAATTCTGTAATAAATCTTCTGATTTCTATCTTTCTGTCTTCATTTATTGGCGATTTAGACATTTCAGTACAATTCCTGCCAACATTTCCGTACAAATTCTATCATAACTGATTTAATCTGTCTATATCAAAGCTGTCTGTTCGAATTATCATACACTTCATGTTACCTGAACGACTACTGAATCCATTTCTGTGCGCTTCTGACCCTATCTGTCATTTCAGATTCGAACTATTTGGTACAAACAAATCAGTTAATAATATAAATTAAAGAAAAATACCTACCTGGTATTCGGTTCTGACTATCGATATCAAATTCTGTTGTACAATTCTGAAACATTAGACATCACCAGATAATCATTCTCATACAGTAAAAAAAATCACATGTCTGTCACTCTGATCACGTTCTGAACTGCTGTAATTCTCGAATTCAGATCTGATTCGGTTTAAATAATCTGTATATAATCTCAACGGTTCACAATGATCTGTATTAAATACTGCTGTAAAAATATAACAATACTCAGGCAGACACAAAATAACAATCGTATAAGATAATCTGCCAACTCAGACAAAAAATAAATTTCTGACAATTCTGACATTTCTGAAATTTCTGATATTTCTGATCTCTCTGATATCGGCATCATTCTCAGTCACTGATTCTGATCTCAACTGTGTCAAAATCAATCGGTATACTAACTTTAGATATCGCATATTCTGAATACAATCTGTTTCAAGCAGAATTCATATCTGAATAATTTCTGTATACAATAATTACAGTTTTCAGAGTATTCAATACAATCTTCAGATATTCGATTCAGTCAATTAGATGCTGCAAGTATATCAAAATATCATAAATACAACCAGCATGAAATCAACAGAATATCTCTAAACATACTGAAACATGCCATACAGAAACACTAAATCAGATGTAACTCCTGGTCGATACTCTTCTACTGATCCTTTAATTCTTCAATTCATTATGTATCATTCTGTACATTCAATATCCTTCTGTATTGAATCCTAAAACAACAACGGTACCTGTGATCAATTCAATTCTGAAATCTATCTTTCTGATAGAAAGCAAATCTGAAATCTTATCTGGAAAATATCAGCCAACACGTACATCACTGACAAATCTGCCAATGCTAGGCTCGATTTCAGTACATCTACTGAATACGTAAGGATATCATCTGTTCCTTTCTGTAATAATCGAGTCATAGACAATACAGATATCAAAGGAATTCTAAATCTAGAATCCTTACCGTGAAATCTTTACTCATCAGTCATATCTGGTCTGAATTTTATATTCTCCTGAAAGGAATCTATAATAGTTCTGTACTTGTTCAGCATATTAATATCAATAATGCGGTCAAATCAGCAAACACAAGTACATCATAATCTAACTCAAGCTTATTCTCATCTTACTGTACTATACGGTATTTCACAGAAATCTCCAATATCAATCTTTCTTTCCCACAAAATAAGGGAATCAATACTACAGTAAATACAGACCCAACAGGTACAACATATATCAATGCAACTCAGTCAAAGATAATCGTAGAAAATGAATTAGTATATATATCAATACATAAGCCACATAATCGTAAAAGATCAGTACCTGTTACTATATCATCAAGTGTGCCCTGGGTCTGTTCCTCGATTGCCACACCCAGATGATCCAGCTCCCTGAAATCTGCGGGAAACTCTCTGTGGAGAGACTCTTGCAAAATGTCCAGACTGTCGACATATATGGCAACTACCAGTCACTCCCTGGCATTGCTCCGTGGGATGTCTTCCTCCGCACATTCTGCAATACACTCCAGTATAACTTGGGCTGGAACCACTGGAGCTAGTTGAACCGCTCAGTCCACTCCCTAACTTCTTGAATGGCTTCTTTCGAGCTTTCAGCAAATCTTGCTTTCCACTCGTACTGCCGCGATCAAATCGGAGAGGGGATTGCTGTGTCTGGGGTTGCATCGCACACACCCTTTTTAGTTGTCTAATCAGACTCGCCTCCGCTCTCTTCGCTCTACTCAAGGCATCAACAACATGGTAAGGTCGCTGCATATTCATCAATGCAACTATCTCCGAGTTCAATCCTCTGATGAACTGATCCGCTACAGCTTCATCATTCCCAATTACATGAGGAGCAAAACGCAGTAGAGTAGAGAACTTAGCAACATATCCTTCAATATTCAGTTGACCTTGTCTCAAATTCTCAAACACTGCTTTCTTGTCCTCCCGGTACGAAACTAAGAAAAATCTTCGATAAAATTCAGTTCTGAATATTTTCCACGAAATCACTGTACCTCTCTGTTCTAGCATTCTTTTACTTGTAATCCATCAACTCCTGGCAGTCTCTCGTAACTGGTGGAATATCAGTTTAATTCTCTGCTCATCTGAATAATCTACAATGAGAACAATGTCTGTATCTTAAGCATATCGATACACCAAACGTCCAGTGCCTTGGCGTATCTACCAAGACTAAGCCTAGTCTGACAATGTGCAATGGGTCAGTGACTATACTGTCAAAATCTAACCCCTCTATCAGTGACTCTCACTCAATAGCTCTCTGCTTTCTACTTCTAATTCAATAGAATAAACATAATCATTAAAATACAAAGGTATAAAAACAATACCATACAAGTATGTGGTTTAGGGAAACTCGAGTTAAATCTAACTCAAGTCGATCTCCCAATTAACATCAATTTATACCTTTCTCTTCTCAGTCTGAGGAAGACGAAGTCTTGTATTCCAATATGTCCATACCGAACCGAATCTGACAATGACGATCGCATAAATACAATATCAGTATATAACTCAACTCTGATATCAAATCTCAATCAATTCAACGCTGAAAATCATAACAATTGTATAACCAGTCTATTCTTTAATCTAACTTCAATTATACAATATCTACTGTAGCAGAAACATCATATCTGATTCATATTCAATTCTGACAATATCATAATTTCAAATCATGTCTAAACGTAACAAAACTTACGTCCAGTTGTAGCCTGCGTCGATAAGAACTCAGTACCGAAGTCGGATTTAAAATCGGACGGGCGGATTTTGTGAAATCTTGATTTAGAATTTCACGAAGAAATTCCTCAATACTTTCCTTCGATTCCTTCTTTTCTTTGCTTCTGAAGGTTGGCTTATGTCTTATATATATATATATATATATATATATATATATATATATATATATATATATATATATATATATATATATCTCTTGCATGCAAGGCAAGTGGCTCACTCCTTCACATAACACGTCTCGCGCATATGCGCGACACAATCCGCGCATATGCGCGAGACCTACGGGTCTCGACTTTTAACCACTCGCGCATATGCGCGCTTCATCTCGCGCATATGCGCCAAAGTTTCTGGATGGGTCGTGCATATGCGCGCCTTATCTCGCGCATGTGCGCCGATGCTTCTGTAATCTTCGAGCATCTGCGCCGATACCTGTCGCACATGTGCGCGGGGACTCTCCTTGTACTTCATGTCAAATCTTCTTTCGGTTCTCCCGGTCTGATCCGTTCCGTTTATAATCATCTTAATTAATAAATAAATCATTTCAAATTAATCTCAGATTACATTAATAAAATCTCGGGCCTTACACTTGTGCTCTCAACTAGCTGATTTCTTCATGCTAACTGCCCATGCTTTGAATCCTCTTCCAAAGCTCTTGTTTGATCTTCAAGATGTTGTATTTATAAGCCCCAACATTGATATATACGTTAAATACAAGAATATGACCGTTTGGAAAGTTTCTGTACTGTTTCTGGAATTGCAACGGTCAAATTCGTTTTGCTGGACATTTTCCCGACTGGTCAACTCTGGTCAACTCAACTGGTCATTCAGTTCAATTGGTCAGCTGCTGGTTCGGTTCAGTTCAGTTGGTCAGCTGGTTTAGTTCAACTGGTTCGGTTCAGTTTCAGCTGGTCTGGTTCAGTTCAACTGGTCTTCAGTTGGTCAGCAGCTGGTTCAGTTCAGTTGGTTGGTCAGCTGGTCAGCAGTTGGTTCAGTTTCAGCTAGTGTGCTGAAATCAGCCTATCTGATTTCAGTTTGTGCAAAACCAGTAACTTTATCGTCATTTATCAGCATCTTAAGCTTCGATTCAGACTTTGACTTCTGAAGATAATTTGTAGATCATTGTCTTATCTTTCCAACGCATACTAAATTGCTTCATTTCGATAACCGAACTGAGAGATATGACCAAAATACCGCAGCTGCTCAAACCCAACTGATTGCTGTTTTCGTGTGATCAGTTCGGTAATTGAGCGATCAGTTAGACCATGATAACATCCGATTTTGCCCAACTGACGTGAGATACGACTTGTTCCAAATTGAGTTTTCTAATCAGTCCGATTGGCGGATTGTCATTTGGATCATCCAGTTGAGAGATATCTTTAAAAAACCAAAGCTTGCCAGAAATTCAGTTTGTGCAGAATTCAGTTTCGGTTTGCTTCTTGTGTTAACAACTTCACACTTGAATAAATATGTTAGAAACGCAATAACAAGTTTTGTTAACATCAAAATCAAGATTGCGAACTTGAAAAGTTCCAACATTATGCAAATCAATATTGGGATAAAAACAAATTAATAATTTAGATATAGATGAAAATCTAAAAGAAACATTATTTAAAATAATAATGGATTCAAATCAAGATTCTAATAGTGAATCTGATAATTCTTCATAAACTTATAATTCAGAAGAAATACTAGATAATGAATCAGATACTTCAGATTTAGAATAATGTGATAATTGTATACAAGGAAAATCTTGTATAAATCATATAGATGATAATAATGGTAAAAATGATGATTTTTGTAAACTTATGTCTCAATTTCAAGATTTAAATATAAATGTTTTAAAAAATAATAATATTTTAGAATTCCTTAAAATGATTAAGGATCTAATATTAAAATCTACAATTATAGATCAAATGAAAAATACTGCTTCAACTAGCAATAAACATTCTTGTTAAACAAGAACAAGCTTATTTTATGAAAGAAGTAAAAAATCTTCTACAACAAAAATATAGTAAACAAAATCCAGTTACTATACAGGATCTAGTCAAAGAAATAGAAAATCTTAAAGAACAAGTAAAAATTTTACAACATAATAATAATAGTTTAAATTATCGTATTTCAATCGTTGAAACTAATAATAACAATTCAGTTAATAATTCTGAAAGTTTTGATAATCTTCAAGATATTACATTTCCTGATCCAAATCAAAAACACTTATCTGTTTTAAGCATGATTATATCTCAAAAATGGTATACCAATATTACTTTATTAATTGAAAATTCTTATAAGAAAAATTTTATTACTATGATTGATAGTGGTGCAGATTTAAATGTCATACAGGAAGGATTAATTCCTACGAAATATTTTCATAAAACTACTCATTCTCTTTCTCATGCTGGAGGAGAACCCTTAGAAATAAATTACCAAAATCTTATATTTGCAAAGATAAAAACTATATTCAAACTAGTTTTTTATTAGCAAAAGATATTTCTAGCCAACTTATACTTGGACTTCCTTTTATTTATCAAATTTATCCTTTAACATATGTTGATGAAACAGGTATTATAGGAACTTTTCAAGGTAATTCTATTGTCTTTAAGTTTATAACTAAACAAGTTCATAGAATTTTAAATGAATTACTTATGAAACTTAAAATTAATAATTTATTATATGTTAAAACCTGTATTTTAAAATTTAAGTTTCATTAAAATTATAAAATTATGTTATTTTAGTATTGTTTGTTTATATTTAATTGTCTTACTAAATATGTTTTATTTTCAGGTTTTCTACGTGTTAGTAAAATAATGATAACTCAAGCTAGAAAATTCAAATGGAGGTGACTCAAACATGTCCTTGAGAAATTATCTACAACTTTGCAGAAGACATGGTTGCCTAAAAAGTTCATTAAGATGATCAAATTGTGCAAATATCAAAAGGAGGACAAATTTACTTTTACTATGACCAGCATATAGTAAAAAAATCATAACTATTTCAATATTTCACCAAATGAGGTGAACCAAGTGGCCAAATTCATCTACAGACAATTCCCCACATGTTTGCCGTTTTGAGCAGAGTCAAATTCGGTGATTAAAGTTGTGGAACAAAGCATTGAAAGAAGGGACATGGAATTGAACTTGGAGGAGACAAAGAATACTATTGAAACTCATGGCATTAATAAAAATTTTAACCCTTTCTCTCATTTGGCCTATAAATAGAGCCTTGTGCTAGCTTGAGAATCATTCTATCTCATTGTAAAATATAGTGTGAGTGTGTATCAAAGTTCTAAGTTCCAATATATTTTCTTTCATGTTCTCAACTATGAGTGATATTTTAGTGTTGATCAAAAGTAAGCTTATGGAAAGCTAAATCTATTATGTCAAGGTGAAGAGGATACATTCTTGGTGAAGTAAGATTGTTTATATTTGTATATTCTTTCTTTATTTATTTTCATTTAGCTAACTTATTTTTATTATAGGTATAAAAATGAATTATTTGTTGTTATCAATTTACATCAAATGCTTGATACCATTAAAGTGGTTATCTTGATTTGTTGTTTAATTTTGATACAATAAATATTTCATCACTTATTATTATATATATATAGATATATATAAAAATATATTTATATAATAATATCACAATATTTCATTTAGACGATAGCGTGGCTCTGCCAGTTGTTCTAAATAAAATATTATGATTTAATACTAACATCTAACAATCTAACATTTACTTTATCGTAACTAACTTTTATTTTTCGCATCTAGCTTTTACTTTCTCGCAACCAACTTTTACTTTTCCACAACTAACTTATTAAATCAATATATTTCATTTAGGCAATAGCGTGGCTCTGCCGGTTGTTCTAAATGAAATATAATGATTTAATTTAACATTTACTTTATGCAATTATTTATTTATATAGTTATAATTATAATCATAGATACCATATATAAAATATCAGTTAATTCGGTATTTTCTATAGTGGGAACTATATTATATTATGTGTGTGTTTAATTTTCTTGGAACCATTATTTATGGTGTTTTCTTTTGTTTTACTTTTAGTTAAACAATATTACATAAACCAAGAATAAATCCTCAAGCCTTGACAAAATTTATAATTTGTAAACTTCATTCTTGCATTTGGTAATCTATAAATTAATAAATTTAAACTCAAAATAACATCTCTGAGGATCGATCTCGTACTTACGAAATATATTACTTGCAGACAACCTACACTTGGGTGAATTATTATTTAAGTAGTAGCAAGTTTTTTGCGCCGTTGCCGGGGAGGTATAAATTAAGTCTATATTTGTTAATTATGTTTTATTTATAAGTATTGTGTTGTTTTTTTTTTTTGTATGAGTATTTGGAGTCGAAAAAAAAGTGGTAGACTTATTCGAGTATCTGAAAATAATTTAAACATGGATGATAATTCAAATAATCAAGATAATGATAATAATAATAATAATAATAATCAAGAACATGATCAATTAAGAACACTTAGGCACCATATGAACCCTATTAGAACTAGTGCCCCATCTTGTTTAGTTTTTCCTCCTGATGCATCTTATTTCAACTTCAAACCTCAAATTATTCAACTTTTACCAAATTTTCATGGCTTAGATTCTGAAAATTCATATTTGCATCTAAGAGAATTTGAGGAAGTTTGTAACACTTATAATGATCAAAATTGTAGCATGGATATAGTTCGATTAAAGCTTTTCCCTTTTTCTTTAAAAGATAAAGCTAAAACATGGCTACAAAATTTAAGATCAAGTTCAATAAGACCATGGAAAGAAATGCAACAACAATTTCTCAAAAAGTTTTTCCCTTCCCATAGAACAAACTCTTTTAAAAGACAAATTACAATTTTTTCTCAAAAACAAGGAGAAACGTTTTATCAATGTTGGGATAGATATAAAGAATTACTTAATACATGCCCACATCATGGTTTTGAAACATGGAGAATAGTTTCTCACTTTTATGAAGTTCTAATACCTAAAGATAGGCAAATGATAGAATTCATGTGTAATGGAACTTTTGAAGATAAAAACCCAAATGAAGCTATGGAATATTTGGATTCATTAGCAGAAAATACTCAAAATTGGGATAATATAGGCACAATAGAACCACCAACAACTAAAAACAATAATTCAACAAATGGGGGTGATATCTATAATCTTAAAGATGATATAGATATTCAAGCTAAACTTGCATCTTTAGCAAGAAAAATTGAGTCATTAGAAATGAAAAAGAGTGGTCAATTAAAAAGTATTCAAGAAATTGTTTGTCATATATATGATACACATGATCATGCTACAAAAGATTGTCCAACATTACCTTCATTTAAAGAATATCTCCATGAACAAGCAAATTATGTTAACAATTATAAAAAACCAATACTAGATCCTTTTTCACCATCATATAATCCTGGATGGAAAAATCATCCTAATTTTAGTTGGAGGAATGATAATAATGCACAACCGTCACAACAATATTTTCAAAATAACCAAAATCATCAAGGTTATATTCCTTATGTTACACCTCCAAGAAAAAACTTTGAAGATGTAATTCATGCATTTATCCAAAAGCAAGAGTCTATCAATATTCAAAACAGTCAATCTATGAGTGATTTGAAAGAAACTCTTGCAAAATTTGCATCTGCACTTAATATTCATGAAAAAGAAAAATTTCCATATCAACCTCAACCTAATCCTAAAAATCAAAATCAAGAATTAAAAAATGAAAAAATTGATCAAATAAAATCTGTTATTACCCTTAGAAGTGGTAAAATAGTTAATGATCCATATAGTAATGAAAACAAGG
The DNA here is from genome assembly GCF_025594145.1 of Primulina tabacum. Taxonomy (NCBI): domain Eukaryota; kingdom Viridiplantae; phylum Streptophyta; class Magnoliopsida; order Lamiales; family Gesneriaceae; genus Primulina; species Primulina tabacum. Next base: position 28,051,325 of record NC_134552.1, read on the forward strand.
ATCATTTAAAATCAAAGAGTAAGGATGATAATCCTGATACTTTTGAGAATGATGATACCTTAAATTTTAAGAATAATATGGTGAATGATAAATCATCTGAAATAGTAAATAAGTCAAATAAACCTCCACCATTTCCTCATGCATTAACAAATCATAAAAAACAAAAAAATGATTCTGATATCTATGAAGTTTTTAAACAAGTGAAGATAAATATTCCATTATTAGATGTTATTAAACAAGTACCTTCTTATGCAAAATTTTTAAAAGACTTATGTACTGTAAAGAGAAAATTTCATGTGAAGAAAAAAACATTCTTGGCTGAACAAGTAAGTTCTATTCTTCAAAATAATTCTAGTTTAAAATATAAAGATCCTGAAATTAAAAAAACTTTGTTGGATTTGGGAGCAAGTGTGAATTTATTTCCTTATTCAGTTTATGAAAAACTTAATTTAGGAGAATTAAAACCCACTTCTATTACTCTCTTACTGGTGGATAGGTCAATCAAAATACCTAGAGGTATTGTAGAAGATGTGTTGGTTCAAGTTGATAAATTCATATATCCTGTAGATTTTATTGTTTTGGATACACAACCAATAGAAGTACATAATGAAATTCCAGTAATATTGGGACGACCATTTCTAGCAACTTCAAATGCTTTAATTAATTGTCGAAATGGAATAATGAAATTGTCTTTTGGAAATATGACTCTAGAACTTAATGTGTTCAATTTATATAAACAACCAAGTATTAATGAAAATGAATATGATAATGAAATTGAAACAATTGTGGAAGAAAATATACAAGAAGAAAACTTAAATCAACAATCTGAAGTTTTTTCAATAGAAAGTTTTGAGTCTAAAAATAATTTTAAAGAATATGATAATACAAAACTTGAATTAAAAGTTTTACCATTAGAATTGAAATATGTATTTCTTGGTGAAAATAAAACATTTCCTGTTGTAATTTCTTCCACTCTTTTGCCAAATCAAGAAGAAGATTTGATTAAATTACTTAAAAAATATAAAAATGCAATTGGATGGACTTTGAAAGATATAAAAGGTATGAATCCTTTAATTTGTACACATAAAATTCACTTGGAAGAAAATGCTAAAACATATCAACAACCACAAAGAAGGTTAAATCCACATATGAAGAAAGTTGTTAAGAATGAAGTATTAAAACTATTAGACGCTGGAATTATCTATCCAATTTCAGATAGTAAATGGGTAAGTCCAACACAAGTAGTACCTAAAAAGTCCGGCATCACTGTTATAAAAAATGAAAAGGAAGAGTTATTACAAGCTAGGATTCCATCTAGTTGGCGTATGTGTATTGATTATAGAAAATTAAATGATGCAACTAGAAAAGATCATTTCCCACTACCATTTTTAGATCAAATTCTAGAAAAAGTAGCAGGAAATTCTTATTACTGTTTTCTTGATGGGTATTCGGGGTATTATCAAATACCTATATCATTAGAAGATCAAGAAAAAACTACTTTTACTTGTCCTTTCGGAACTTTTGCATTTAAAAGAATTTCATTTGGTTTATGTAATGCTCCGGCTACTTTTCAAAGATGCATGTTAAGTATTTTCAGTGATATGATTGAAGAATATGTAGAAGTTTTTATGGATGATATAACTGTTTTTGGAAACTCATTTGAAAATTGTCTTAAAAATCTAGAAGAAGTATTAAAAAGTTGTGAAGAAAAAAAGCTTGTTTTAAATTGGGAAAAATGTTATTATATGGTTAAATCTGGGATTGTTTTAGGACATGTGATATCTGAAAAAGGAATTGAAGTTGATAAAGCCAAAGTTGATGTTATTGCTAATTTAACATCACCAAAAACGGTCAAAGAAGTTCGATCATTCTTGGGTTATGCAGGATTTTATAGAAGGTTTATAAAAAATTTCAGCATAATATCTAAACCAATTTCAAATCTTTTAACAAAAGATACACAATTTGAATGGACTCAGAAATGTGAAAATGCTTTTAAAAAAATTATTAATCTTTTAGTTACATCACCTATTTTACAACCTCCAGATTGGTCTTTACCATTTGAATTAATGTGTGATGCAAGTGATTATGCTATAGGAGCTGTGTTAGGACAAAGAAAAGAAGGAAAACCTTATGCAATCTATTATGCTAGTAGAACCTTAAATAGTGCCCAAATAAATTATTCAACTACTGAAAAAGAATTACTTTCAGTAGTATTTGCATTAGATAAGTTTTGATCTTATTTAATTGGTTCTACTACTATTGTTACACCGATCATTCTGCCATAAAATATTTATCAAATAAACAAGATGCTAAGCCAAGATTAATACGGTGGATTTTATTGTTACAAGAATTTGATATTATAATTAAAGATAAAAAAGGAAAAGAAAATGTTGTAGCCGATCATTTATCTAGAATAATGACTGAATCATCTCATAATGAAATACCAATAAATGAAAATTTTCCAGATGATTAGTTGTTTTATGCTACTATTATGCCCTGGTTTGCTAACATTGTAAATTTTCTTGTGACAAATAAAATGCCTTCTCATTGGAATTCACAGGATAAGAATAAATTCTTGATAGAAGTTACAAAATTTTATTGGGATGATCCTTACTTATTTAAGTATTGTCCTGACCAAATTTTTCGACGATGCATACCCGACAATGAAGTAAGTAATGTTATTAAATTTTGTCATTCTAAAGCATGTGGAGGTCATTTTTCATCCAATAAAACAGCTACAAAAATCTTACAATGTGGATTTTATTGGCCGTCTTTATTCAAAGATACGCATTTATTTTGCAAATATTGTGAAAACTGTCAGAAGATGGGATCAATTTCAAAACGAAACATGATGCCTTCAAATCCAATCATAATTATTGAAATATTTGATAGTTGGGGGATAGATTTTATGGGTCCATTTCCATTATCTTTTGGATATACGTACATTTTAGTCGCTGTTGATTATGTTTCAAAATGGATTGAAGCAATTGCATGTAGAACTAATGATCGTAAAGTTGTTATAAATTTTTAAAAGAAAATATTTTTAGCCGATTTGGAATACCTAGAGCAATAATTAGTGATGGAGGAAGTCATTTTATAAATAAATATTTTCTTCTTTGTTAAGAAAATATGACATTACACATAAAGTTTGTACTCCATATCATCCTCAAAGTAATGGTCAAGTTGAACTTGCAAATAGAGAAATAAAACAAATTTTAGAAAAAACTGTTAATCCAAATCGAAAAGATTGGTCTTTAAGATTAACTGATGCATTATGGGCATATAGAACTGCATTTAAAACATCATTAGGGATGTCACCATATAGGTTAGTTTTTGGTAAGCATTGTCATTTACTGGTTGAACTTGAACATAAAGCTTATTGGGCAATTAAAGCATTTAATATTAATTTAGATGATGCATCTAAATTAAGAAAATTGCAAATAAATGAACTTGAAGAATTAAGAAATGATGCATATGAAAATTCAAAGATTTATAAAATAAAACTAAAGCCTTTCATGATAAAAATATTATGAGAAAATCATTTGAAATTGGACAAAAAGTTTTGCTTTATAATTCTCGTTTGCATTTATTTTCAGATAAAGTAAGATCGAGGTGGTCAGGACCATTTATAGTCAAATTTGTTTATCCTCATGGTGCTGTTGATATTGAAAATTCTAAAAATAATGACGTGTTTAAAGTTAATGGGCAAAGACTTAAGCTTTTTATAGAAAATGAAATTCTTAATAATGAGTTTATGCCTTTATATAATCCACAATAGTTGTTTGATATTTTCATTTTGTTTTGCAGATTCTAGTTCATTTCCCGGTTAAGTGGCGGATAACGGTACTCCGTGACTGTTAAAGTCGGTTTCTTCAGTTTTCCCAAAATAATTGAAATATATATATTAATAATAATATGGATGCGTGTATTATGAATCTTCGTAAATATTTTGCTTGTTTACCTGATAATGCGTTGAAAAAAATTTATAAAGCTAGATGTGAGCGGCTAAGGTTGATGATGTCATATGGCATACCGAATGATGTCCGTTTGATAATTGAAGCAAAAGTCCGATTGGTTGGGGAAGCAAGTGAATTAATAATAAGACATATGCCAGGATTTGGTAAAAGCACATATGCCAAAAAGCGAATAGCTAAACGTATAGGTGGATGTCATAAATGTGCAAGGTGGACTTGTAAGGAAAAATGCAAAAATGTTGGAATGACATCAATGAATAGAGAAGATAAAATTTTATTCATTAAGAATAGTCTGAGTAAAGAGCCTTTGGATAATTTTCTAGAGGTTCTTGATACGCATTCTAGTGGGTACGTGCAAAATGAACTTCTTAAACTATGGTGGCAATTTCAACAGGAGGAATATCAATATGGACGGTGGAATCAGCCTTACAAAGATCCTACTGTAGTAACGCATATCTATTTAGATAAGTAAATATATATACACAATTTTGTCTTGGGAATCTGACGTTAAAAGACCATGTTTGCCAATTTATAAGAAAATTGGATGGGAAGCATATCCTCGACTCATAGAAGGCGTTGAAGCCGTTACTGAACGTAAAATCAGAGGAAGATGTGAGCCACAATCACAACTACGCTGTATATATTTGTTTTAATTTTGTCATTTTTATTTTCTTTTAATAATAATAATTTCCTGTTCAAATATTGACTTTTGGCATGTTACGCTTATAAATTCATATGCTGTGATCTAACAATTATAAAAAACATATTTCTCAACATGTCAACGTCCACGGTAAGTAAAATAAAAAATATTTGTGTATTTTGTGGATCTAGTGCAGGAAAAGATTCAATTTATGAAGAAGTAGCAGAAAATCTTGGAATAACACTTGCTAAAAAAAAGATTCATTTGGTATATGGTGGTGGTGAAGTTGGCCTCATGGGAAAAGTTGCAAAAGCTGCGCATGCATGTGGAAGTGAAGTTTTAGGCATTATTCCGATTACCTTAGCCAATCTTATAAGACCAACAATAGGAGAAGAAATGAAAGTGGACAACATGTATGAACGAATTACTCAAATGATTGAACATTCAGATGTTTTCATTGCTTTGCCAGGAGGTTTCGGTACTTTGGAAGAAATATTTCATACTGTTTGTTGAGCACAATTAAATATCCACAATAAGCCAATTGGTTTGTTAAATGTTAACAATTATTATGATAAACTGTTATCGTTTCTTGATGATGTTGTGGAACATGGATTTATTTCATTAGCTTCGCGAATGATGTTAGTTTCTGCTACAAGTGAAGGTGAACTTATTGATTTACAGCAAGGATTTAGTCATGAACCAGATCCATCCTTATCTCAACTTAATTGGCCAACATCCAAAAGTAAGAAAAGAAAATTCATGTGATGCTAAACTTGTGATTCAACGGTATGTTTTAATGTTTTTCTTTAAGGTATGAATAATTTCTTCTTTTTCTCCTCTTAGTTTTTTTATATAAAAATTAAAATATATATACTTATATATAGTAATAATAATAATAATTTTTAGTTCAATGTCGAGTAAGGTGTCAGTAAAATGCACCTGAGACGCATTAGTTAATAATTATTGGAAAATCACAATACACTAGATTTTAATATTCATTATATTCAAAATACAGACTAAAAGAAAAATTAGTTTTTCATATGTACCAATTTATATATATATTTTGATCAATTAATATAAAATATATAATAGATGTGTTCATATATATATATAATTGTATGTGTTTTTAAATAAAATAATTTCTAAAATTTTTATGAGAATATAGTTAAAAGATATGGTTTGTATGGTTGTTAACATGTATAATTGAAAGAATTCTTTTGTAAAAGTATAATATATACTCACACATCTTTTGTGAGTGAGTGGTGAGAAATGAGAAAACAATTAATAAACTTTTATTGATTATTAAAAAATGGTTAATTACAAGAATATAACTCCCCTAAAAAAAATATTTATTGAAAAAAAAAGAAGTAAATATATAACGGACTGCAAAATACTTTATTTATTGTAATTTTTTTTGATTTGATTGATGTACTATCAATGTGTTCTAAAAACATCAATATTTTGTTAAAAAAAAACAAAAAACAAAAAACAAAAAACAAACAAACAAAAAGATTTGTTTGTGCTAGATAAGTTTCAAAGGTAGTCGGATGTATCCGTTATATAAATGTTTATATATATATATATATATATATTTATGGTAGAATGTTTGGATAAAAAATTTTATGTTATTGTAAAATTTTGCAGTCACGTTATTTAAAAAAACAATAAAAAAAAAGAAAAAATGAGGATTTTATTCTTTGTAAATTTTTCTATTTTGTTTTCAATATTGATTTAATTAATTGTCTACTTTAATACTTAGCCTTTTTCAATGAGAGTTAATATTCATTCCAACTCCATGAGTGAAAACTAGCTATTCCTTAAACATTTTGACCTGAAAGAATATATGGAGTTGAGGCTTTTACAATAATATTCTTGATATTATACATGTTATGGTGGGTGGTGTGAATTATCTTTTTGACTATATTATTATAAAAAATTTAGAAATTTAAAAAAAAAATTATATATATATATATATATATTATTATTTTATATATTATGTGAAAATAAGAATAATAATAAAAACACATTTAATTATATATTATTATATTAAACGAAAACATATATATATATATATATAAATCGGTATATGATTTTGTTTTTAATAAATATGTTTGTATTTGAATATATAAAATGAATAAAGAATCTAGGTTGTGATTTTCCGATAAAGTTTATTACTAAGGGACTAGTAATAAGATAGTGTGGGGGTGTGATTAAAATTAAAATTAATAATTTATTATATGTTAAAACCTGTATTTTAAAATTTAAGTTTCATTAAAATAATAAAATTATGTTATTTTAGTATTGTTTGTTTATATTTAATTGTCTTACTAAATATGTTTTATTTTAAGGTTTTCTACGTGTTGGTAAAATAACGATAACTCAAGCTAGAAAATTCAAATGGAGGTGACTCAAACATGTTTGGAATCCTTGAGAAATTATCTACAACTTTGCAGAAGACATGATTGCCTAAAAGGTTTATTAAGATGATCAAATTGTGTAAATATCAAAAGGAGGACAAATTTACTTTTACTATGACCAGCATATAGTAAAAAAATCATAACTATTTCAATATTTCACCAAATGAGGTGAACCAAGTTGCCAAATTCATCTACAGACAATTCCCCACATGTTTGCCGTTTTGAGCAGAGTCAAATTCGGTAACTAAAGTTGTGAAACAAAGCATTGAAAAAAGGGACATGGAATTGAACTTGGAGGAGACAAAGAATACTATTGCAACTACATGGCATTAATAAAAATTTTGACCATTTCTCTCATTTGGCCTATAAATAGAGGCTTTGTGCTAGCTTGAAAATCATTCTATCTCATTGTAAAATATAGTGTGAGTGTGTATCAAAGTTCTAAGTTCCAATATATTTTCTTAGCTAACTTATTTTTATTGTAGGTATAAAAATGAATTATTTGTTGTTATCAATTGACATCAAATGCTTGATATCATTAAAGTGGTTATCTTGATTTGTTGTTTAATTTTGATACAATAAATATTTCATCACTTATTATTATATATATATAGATATATATATAAATATATTTATATAATAATATCACAATATTTCATTTAGACGATAGCGTGGCTCTGCCAATTGTTCTAAATGAAATATTATGATTTAATACTAACATCTAACAATCTAACATTTACTTTATCGCAACTAACTTTTATTTTTCGCATCTAGCTTTTACTTTCTCGCAACCAACTTTTACTTTTCCGCAACTAACTTATTAAATCAATATATTTCATTTAGGCAATAGCGTGGCTCTGCCGGTTGTTCTAAATGAAATATAATGATTTAATTTAACATTTACTTTATGCAATTATTTATTTATATAGTTATAATTATAATCATAGATACCATATATAAAATATCGGTTAATTCGGTATTTTCTATAGTAGAAACTATATTATATTATGTGTGTTTTTAATTTTCTTGGAACCATTATTTATGGTGGTTTCTTTTGTTTTACTTTTAGTTAAACAATATTACATAAACCAAGAATAAATCCTCAAGCATTGACAAAATTTATAATTTGTAAACTTCATTCTTGCATTCGGTAATCTATAAATTAATAAATTTAAACTCAAAATAACCTCTCTGAGGATCGATCTCGTACTTACGAAATATATTACTTGCAGACAACCTACACTTGGGTGAATTATTATTTAAGTAGTAGCAATTACATGAAAAGATTGAAAGAAAAACTTTTCAAATAAATTCTTTAAAAGAAGAAGTTAAAATATTAACTATAGATGATAAATTAAAAAATCTTAAATTACTGGAAAAAATTAAAATTATTTATAATAAATTTTAATTAGAAATATGTAATGATCTTCCAAATGCTTTTTGAAATCGTAAGAAGTATATTATTTCTCTTCCATATGAAGAGAATTTTGATGAAAGAAACATTCCTATCAATGCTCGTCCTTGTCAAATGAATTCTAAATATTTAGAATTATGTAAGAATGAAATTCATTCTTTATTAGAAAAAAGTTTAATAACATCTTCTCAATCACCTTGGTCATGTACTGCTTTTTATGTTAATCAACATTCTGAACAAGAAAGAGGTATTCCTAGATTAGTTATAAATTATAAACCTCTTAATAAGATTTTAAAATGGATTAGGCATCATATTCCTAATAAAAAAGATTTATTAGATAGACTTGTAAATGCTATTATATTTTCAAAATTTGATTTAAAATCGGGATTTTGGCAGATTCAAATAAAATAATTTGATAGATATAAAACTGCTTTCAATGTTTCAATTATACATTATGAATGGACTGTTATCCCATTTCGTTTAAAAAATGCCCCTTCAGAATTTCAAAAAATTATGAATGATATTTTTTATAATTACAGCAATTTTATAATTGTTTATATTGATGATATTTTAGTCTTTTCAAATGATATTGAAACACATTTTAAACATTTAGATATGTTTAAAAATATTGTTATTTGGTCTTGTCATATCAAAATCTAAAATGATTTTATTTCAAATCAATATTAGATTTCTTGGTCATATGATTGAAAAAGGAAAAATAATTCCTATACAAAGAAGTATTGAATTTGTTTCAAAATTTCCTCACATTATAACTGATAAAACTCAGTTACAAAGATTTTTAGGAAGTTTAAATTATATTTCCCCTTATTTTAAAAATCTTAATGAAGATTTTGCTATTTTATATGATAAATTAAATAAAAATCCTTTACACTGGTCTGAAAAACATACTATAGCAGTTAAGAATTTTAAAGAGAAAGTCAAAAATCTTCCTTGTCTTATGCTTGCTAATCCCTAATGGGATAAAATTTTGGAAACAGATGCTTCTGATATAGGTTTTGGTGGGATTTTAAAACAAATAGACCCCAAAATAAAACAAGAATATTTTATTCGATTTTATTCTGGTAAATGGAATAATGCCCAGAAAAATTACTCCACGGTAGCAAAAAAAATTTTGGCTATTGTCAGATGTATTTTAAAATTTCAAGATGATTTATATAATCAAAAGTTTATAATAAAAACTGATTGTAAATCTGCAAATTTATGTTTATGAAAGATTTTAAACATGATGTTTCTAAGCAAATGTTTGCAAGATGGCAGGCTCATTTAGCTCCTTTTGATTTTGAAATCATTCATAAGAAAGGTGAAGATAATAACTTACCTGATTTTTTAACTCGAGAATATTTATCTTAATATCTTTATTTACAGATATGAATTCTCGAGGCAGAGGAGAGTCCTCTTATAGAGGACGAGGTGGTAGGGAAAAACCCCATAATATTATAGCACAGCATGGCAAGCAGAGGCTAATAGCCCAAAAATTATCTAGTTCATCCAGTAATACTGAGCAGAATAATGATTTATACAATGAATTTCAAGAATTCTTGAAACAAAAGCAGAGAAATAATACAGATTCTCAAGCTTCAGCATCATATGCTAATATCATAAAAGAAGATGATAATGATTCTGGTCTATATACAGAGACAAAACATCGTGAATTAATTCTTTTTATAGAAGAAAAAGATACTTAATGGGAGAAAACTCCATTGACTATCATGGAAAGATACTTAACCAATACATCATATGTATATGGTTCCTACAAACAAAGAGGATTTTATGAAAATATTGTTTTATCTACAAAAAGTGTTGATATAACTCACTTTTTCAGTAATACCCAGCAAAAAGGAAATTATAACTTCTCCAAGTTCATTATTAAAAAGATAATATCTATTGAAGAATGGGGTATATCTCTATTGGTTGAAAAAAAAATTTATCCTGATACTCATAAAATGAGTTTTAAATTTAATTTTTGGAATTATGTTGAGAGTTTTAATAAAACTCTATTTTATGAAAATGAGAAAAGGAAACATACATGGTTTCTAAAAATCTGTGAAAATGTTTTCTATTATCATGTCCCAAATTGGTTCTTTATATGGTGGAAGATTTTTGGTCCATCAGCAAAAAATTTGCCAGAAGTTTTTATAAAACCTATGAATACTTGGTTAAATGTTTTTCCAAGTATTAAAAAATTATTTTCTGAACATTGGATAGATGGAAAGACTCTATGTCTATTTTTCATGGAATTTAGAATCCCATGGATCTGGAGATGGCAACCAGAATTTGGTTATACTGATGAAAGTATCTCTTGCCTATGGAGAGTCAGCTCTACTAATTTTTGGGATAAATTATTAAGAGAAGATCTAGAAACTAGAAAGCCTTATGGCTCTGAGACTCTTCATCAGATGGAGGAAAAAATTTCATTATACCAGACAAAATTCAATAATCAACAAGAGAAGGAGAAAGCCTCTATGAGTCCTTTTAAGATTCTGACTCAGAAATATTCTGAGATATATTCAAAAGAAAAGATGATTGAAGTTTATAACGAAGAAATGAAGAAGGATCTTTATAAGAATATTGGATGTTTCGATTCAAAATCTGATAAATCTATGGCATCTGAATCCAGTTAAAATCAATTTATCCATCTAATGCAGATGCAAGATGCACAAGATCCAGAGGATAATATTCCTCAATTCTCTCAAATTAATGATATTTTTGAAAATTTGAAAAATTCTATAAATGACAATATTAAAGTGATTAAATTATGCATCCTTAATTATGATCGTTGGTAGTGAAATCTCACTATTCAAATCAAAGTTGGTGGAATATCACATCAACAAGTGGTGGCATATCATAATCACTATAGACCTTTTGAATTTTGTAACCATGTTACTAATTGCTTTAATAAAGCATTGTATTGTTTATATTTTTAGTTGGAATCCGGGGTTTCATGTCCGGCTCTTCCATCTTTTTATAGGTTCATTCTGTGTTTTTAGAGGAACACGGTCGAGTTTGCTCCCCTCTATTCCTTTCTTGTAAACAACCCTTCTGAAGAATATTAATAAAAGTTTCAAGTTCTGAACACAACTCTGTAAGTTTATATTATTTTTATTTTCTATTTTTATTTACTGTTTTAAATTTATATTTCATAGATTAGCCTGAATAACAGGCTAAAGCATTCGTGCTAAATTATTACCTTACTATGACATGATCTATATTTATTTGTAACTTGGAATTAAATTGAGATAATAAAAGATCTATTTAAATTTTAGAATTTAATGTAATATAAGAGTTGGTTGGCTAGAACACAAGGTAAAAAGATGAACCAGGAAATGGTAAACACAAGGTTCGAGTTTAACTAGGAAATTATAAATTCATGTTGTAGCTCTTTAGCCTGCTTACCCGAGAAGAATAATGGTAAACACAAGGTTCGAGTTTAACATAATGCTGAATTTTTTTTTTCATTCATCGATACTCCTAATGCGACAATCGTTGTCCATGAAATAAAATATATCAATACAACAATTATTTGTGATTAATAAAAATTTAGTAAACAATTTAAATTTAAACTTGGTTATATGTCAATCCATCTCATTCCTCAAACGAATTCTTTTATATAAACCATTTTTTCTTTAACGTCTAACAAAATTGTGATACAATTCAAATGTGCATGTATCTTAGTGTTTTTCATCTGCAACATGTTGAAATTTTATCACATATGTTGCTAAGTACTTAGACATGTTATACCATAATTGCACAAGTATCGTCGGGTCTAATGAATTTCATTTAGTGGTACAAATAGCATGATAACATAGGGTGCCATGGTTCTCCCATATGTTGCTAAGTGCTATGTAACGTGTTACGAGGTGATTCACGTGATGACGTCCCCTCATCGAGACAAGCACACATATTCTCTTCTAAATCATCATTTATCTCATCTTCGTCATTGTCATGTTCTTCTGAAGACTCTCCATATAAAATCTCGGGTTCAATATCGTTCATAAAAGTACCATGATATTTTCGCCATCATATGAAGAATGAGCATCCACATCAACCATATCACCAATTGGAATCCAACCTGCTCCAAAATTTTTAGCCCAACCTGGTGTTGTATTCGGCCAACACGTGGTATTGACTTCGGACGGGTTGGTGATATATCGATCTCACAATCCACTTCTATATTCGAAATGTATTTTGCTTAATCTTTTAGTGACATGTACAATATTTTGTTCGGCTCAGTAAAACCCCGATATCTAGAAGTACTGTGTTGGTTATCTGTTGGGATCTCGGTTTTTCTCGTGCCCAAACGCAGCGAAAATTTTAAAAATTTTATTTTGACAATCAAAATATTGTTTGGACACTCGTAAGGTTTAAAATAAAATATAAACATACATAGGATGTTTAACACTTTTACCTTTAGTGAATTAATTCACTGGGCTCCAACTACTCTGGGATTAGCGAACATAGCTCTTGTTGAATTCCCTACGAACTTTCTTTGATATCCGAATCAGGTTCACGACCGGATTAATTGTTTATCTTCTAACTTGCACTAGAAAGTATAGAAGATATTTTGCGTATGAGATCAAGAAAACAAAATTGGTTCAAAACCCTTTTGAGAGCAAGAATGGTTGATGAAAAAAATGGAGACTTTCTCGTTTTTCCTTGTTTTTCTAAAGATTCAGTCATCTCATATTTAACCAAGTATTATGTATGTATTTTATTATTTTAACAAATAATTGTTTCTTTAATTAATCATATTAATTAGGTTAATGAATGTCAAACATATTTGACTCACGAGAATAGCACCCCGCTAACCATGAAAATATTAATTTTTTTTATTTGTGTGCAAGTTTTAAATTATGGTATCATTAATATCTTCATATTACATAAATCAATACTATTTTTAATAAAAACTTAATCAGTATCGTGTCGTGGATAACACAAGCAGTTTGTGGAAATTATGTTGTAGAAATCATTCTTCTACTGTCTTATGTCAATGGGGACTACGCGCTTCTTTGGAAGCCAAAACTGGTTATTGGAAATTAACAAAATATGGCGGGCCTCACACATGTATATCTACCTCTGTTGGTATAGACCACCAGAACTTGAACAGGGACATGGTGGCACATACGCTATTGGGAGTTGTTCGTCGTGACCCTTCGTACGAGATTAAGTATATCATTGAAAATATGAAAGATAAATATGGATATCAAATCTCGTATACGAAGGCATGGCGAAGTTTGTAACGTGCTATGGAAATTGCTTATGATACATGGGAGAGCTCCGTCAATTACTTCCAAAATATATGTGTGCTTTGTCCAAATATAATCCAGGAACAGCTGTGGAGTGGAAGCATCTCAGATCCAACACCGAAATGATTAAGACACTGAACTATATTTTCTAGGCATTCAGGTCGTGTATTGATGGGTTTCGGCATTGTCGAGAAATAATTAGTGTCAATGGCACACATTTGTATACTAAATACAAGCAAAAAATGTTGATCGCTGTCACTCTGGATGCGAACAATCAGGTTCTACCGCTAGAATTTTCTATTGTGGATGAAAAAACATCAGATTCTTGGAAATGGTTCTTGGAGAATCTAGGATGACATATAGTCTGTGATGAAAATGGTGTGTGCCTAATTTCTGATAAGCATAAGGGAATTGTGCGAGCAACTGAAGATCTACCAAATTTTCAATCTCCTTATGGTGGGCATTGTTTTTGTTTGATACATGTGTGTTCAAATTTTAATGCTAAATTCAAAGACGTGCATTTGAAAGATTTATGCTGGGAGGCAGACACAAAAAATCAAATTTGTAAGTTTGAAGCAACAATAGAGGCAATAAAGCAAAAAAGCATTTTGGCGCACATATTTTTGGCCGGAATTGAGAAAGAAAAATGGAGTTTGGCTCATGACGGTGGTTGGCATCGTGAGGTGATGACAACCAATATGTCGATGTGTTTAAATAGTGTGTTGAAGGGTGCTCATAGACTTCCTATATCTGCGATAGTACACTTGACACTTCTGAGGTGCGTACAATATTTCATTGAACGTATGATAAGAGGTGGTCGTATGGTCCAGGAAAATCAGCTATGGTCAGATTATGCATGTCCGAAGTATGAGAAATGAGCGAGAAAATCTAGTGAGCATCGTGTTGCCAAATATGATGTACGTGAGCAAACTGCTTCGGTTGCTACAATAGGAAGACCAAGTCATGGCCAACATATGCAGGTGGTCAAGTTATCAACGAGTGATTGTTCGTGTGGTAAATGGACGATTTTTGGCATCCCATGTTCCATTTGCACCGCTAAGTGGCACTCGTTAGATCCCACGACACTTGTGCAGCCATGGTATAATATATTTGAGTACTTAGCAACGTACGAGGGTAGATTTCAACCTCTTTCAAATGAGAGATACTGAGATCCTTCAACGTTTGAATTGCACCACAACCCGATTAGACGTGAAAGAAGAAGAGTTGGGAGAGACAAAACAACTCGATTGACAAATGAGATGGACAGACCGATAGTTAGATAGAGACAACAACGAGCAAGGTGTACCTAAATCGCCATAAGCAACACAAAAAAATAAATGTCGAGTACAACAATGTAAAAAAATTTGTGCTTTTGAGAGGCAACAAAAATGTTTGTACTAAATATTTATAAGTTTTGTGAAGATGAAGCATTTTTTAAAAGTTTTACTGAAAAAAATGTACAAGATTTCGGCTGGAGGAGCCATGCAGTTGGCGCCGTAGCACTAGCTTTGCACAAGGCTAGCGCCGCGATGCTACATTTTAAGCGCCGCAGCACCGGCTTTGCACAAGGCTAGCGCAGCAGCGCTTCATTTTGAGCGCTGCAGCGCCAGCTTTGCGCAAGGCTAGCGCCGCGGCACTACACAATAAGCGCTGCGGCGCTTGTCTCTCGAGAAGCAAGCGCCGCGGCGCTAATGCGTGAATATATAAAAAAAACCTCAACAAATCTCATTCACCCTACACAAAAAACCATCGCCTCCCTCCTTCTCCACCACCAAAAATCCATCCACTTCCACAAGTCAATCCCGGACGAAGTGCATTACAATTTCGGTCCTATCAAAAGGTAAACTTTTTTGGTGTTATGAATCTTGAATTCCATGTTCAATTTTGAATTAATAAAGTTCTAGAGTTTGTGTATATAAAGTGTTCTATATATTGCTTCAATGAGGGTGTTGTTGATAATTGTTGGATTGAGACATTGTATGTAATAGGGGAACTACTGTTTGATTGTTTGTGTTCATATTGTAGGCACTATATTGTTGGAATTGTCATTGTTTGGTTTGTTGTTATTGGGGACAAGTACTAGCGAGCAAGGATTATTATTTGAGTTGAAACATGCCTCCGAGGAAGAAAAATAAGCAAGTTTAGTCTGGAGATGGTGAGTCGTCTGATGCTGATTTTGATAGACGACAGTCTTGGGATGCAGTTGCCTCAGAAAATTATAGAAAATTACATGAGAAAAACATGCAGCGGGAAAGACGGATGTATCAGAGTGTCCCGGGTTGTGAGACATTAGTTCTGGCTCAGTATTTGCATTGGAATGAGTTTGTGAAGCCACCGGCAGATGATGTAATGTCAATTGAGCGGGAATTCTACGCTAACTTAAAGGTTAGGCATGAGGACTATCACATCAAAATCAGAGGGCAGATGGTTCCTTTCGACAATAGGACTATTAACTCGTTGTACTCGATGCCCGACTATGACACCGACGAGTACACGAGATTTATGAGACAAGCTTATCCCTATGAGACAATAATGAACACAATTTGTAAACCGGACAAGGTTTAGAAGCTCAATAATCAGCGAGCTCTGGTCACATTTCCTGCGACATCCATGATTAAGGAAGCATATAACTGGTATCATTTTGTTGCCTCGCGGTTGATGCTATCTGGGCATGTTTCTGATGTGACAAAAACGAAAGCAGCATTGGTCTATTGCATCATCACCGACAAGACAGTGGATGCAGGCCAGGTGATCATTAAATCGATATTGCAGGCTACATGGAGCACATCCACAATTAGCATGCCCCATTCTTCGACCATCACGGAGCTCTGCCGCCTAGTTGGGGTTACATGGGATGATAGTGAGCCAGTCTTGCACAAAAAAAGGCGATATCTTACTTGTTGAGAAGCTCCCGAGGATAAAAGACGGAGGTAGATTGAGAGTGGTCCGGGCCAGACTTCAGGGAGTGGAGCACAACCACAGCCGGCCCCACAGGCACCACATGCGCGACATGCACGTGCAGAGAGGGGACAGACCGCACACCATCCTCTCGATGACGTAGAGAGCATTATGAGGAGACAGTGGCGGATGACACGCGAGCACATGGATTACGTGCATGATTTTAATCATGTGCTTGCGTAGTGCTTCCCTACGACTAGTGCCTCCGACGAGCCATTTCCAACCCCGCCAGCATTTTCACACCGACCCATCGAAGATGATGATGAGTATTATGATGAGGATGAGGATGAGGATGAGGAGGTTGAGATGTCAGGCGAGGACAGCGAGTCCTGATGCTCGCTGTGTGAGGTACGTAATCCTATGCTTTTCTTGTTTAATTACTTTTGACGCATAGCATGATTAGTTATTCCTTGCAAAGTAGAGTGCGAAGATCGAGCATGAAGACGACGAACGATGAATCTAGGGATTGAGCGCCACCTCTGATTTTTCATCTCATGTTTCACTTCTTTAATTTCTTGTGTTACGATGTGTAAATCTTTATACATCTTCAAACATGATGTTGTTTTGCGGATATGATGATTTGACGTGGTTGTTTATATGATTGAATTCCGATTTGGTTTACTTGTGTTTCTTTGTTTTTATTCGACGACAATTTATTGGCCATAAATTGTTTGTTGTCTGAGAAAACATATTGCACTATATCTCAATCAATTAAAGCAACGTGTAGAAATAATACAATTTATACAATGCAACAATGCAAATGGTACAACAATAGAAATGATATAGTTCCAATCAATTAGAAGAATCATCATCAAAATTACAATGATACAAATGACTCTCGGTTCCACAAGCGGGTGGATTGCGTCTTCTCGTCCCTTTACGCAATCCAACGCAATCCAACATCTTCAGGATTTTCCTCATTTGAGTAACCTGGAAAAGTGATAGGTGAAATAACATTCCTTTGTGGTCGCATATAATGAACAAGCTGCTGAGGACCAACATTAAGTAGATTTGTGAAACTTTGTATGTTTGACCAAGATGGAGTCTGATAATCTTGGTGACCAAACGAATGTAGGTCATCAATCCCCGAATCACTGAAAAAACCAGGTTGCCTAGTAGAGGGTCCTGCATTATTCAACTCAATTCACGGAACAATAGTGCCAAACCCACTTGGTTGCCTAACCATATCACTTCCCCACCCGAATGATGACTGATGCGAAAAAGGAGAAGGCGTACTGAAATTTTGTAGGACATTAAATTGCCTGGCAAAAGTATTGTACGGATATGGTTGAAAACCAATGACATTAACTATAGGTTATATGGTGCGTATAGTTATTCGATTATACAATTGAAAGTAGTCATCGTCAGTTTGCATCGATCGTCCGTGTCCTACCCCTTTAGCAACATATCTCAACCTACTATTCCACAACTCAATTGAATTTTTATGATAATCTCTTCAATTTGTGTTTCGATGACCTGTTCTCGTGATATTATGCAGATCATCGTTGTCGAGGGCAGGCCCTGGAATTGATTGTCGTCTTTTGAATTATCGCATTACCCGATTAGGACGATGCATCTCCACTATGTTAAAGCAAATAAGGAGACAAACACATCGCCATATTTTGTTGTCGTATGAATCAATAATCGTCTTTACATCTAAGTCATTCTTCTGGTAAACGATCTAATTAAACTGTAAAAAATATAAATGTTATAATTTAATATTCATATAATCATAAAAAACTTTAATATTCATTTAATCAGAAATAAATACTAAACATTCAATAATACCTCATTTTGATTCATACGATCTAGAGAATCTTTTATAATTCTTACAGCATTTATGGACGAATGTGTGTAACTAAATCCAATTTTCCATCTACAATTTAACAAATACAATTACATTTAAAAAAATATAAGAGATATACATGATATTACCACAGTAAATTTTAAATATTACAGTGCACCATATGGAGAAACATGAATAATATCTGGATCAGTGGGATGTACAACTAATGTTAACCCATCTCGGTCGGGATTAACACATTTAATCCTGCTCCATGCCCATATCTGCTTATAATAATAAAAATAGTTAAACAAAAGTAACAAAAAAATTGTGTTAAATAATCACATTACATTATTTATACCTGTAGGATATATAAAGGTCCAGCCATTGTAGTATTCTCTATACGTGTTGCGTTACACAACTCACGGTATAGAAATGCTAAAACTGCACTACCCCAACTATAAAACTTTATATTATCAATATCCCGTAGCAGTTGCAAAAATATGAGTCTAGCAGACCCTCCTTGATAGTCAGGGAACAATATCCCTCAAATAATCGTTAACGCTACACAACGTGTATATTTCACAACATCTACTTCTGCACTATCATCATTAACAAGGTTAGACATGCAATGGTGGTGTAGTGCAATCATAAATAAATGACCACCTTTCAAATGTTTTGATTATGACACAAATCCAAACATATGTGTTGCCATTTCTCAACTCTATGTGACACATCTATTCCAGTGACTGCTTCACCATCAATTGTTAGACCCCAAATGATTGAAACATCTTGTAACATGACAGTTGCTTCACCACATGTAAAATGAAACGTGTGTGTCTCGCGTCGCCAACGTTCAACAAGAGCAGTAATCAAATGATTATCAAAAACTTGTGAGCCACATTCTAAAACACCATAAAAACTCATATGATTCAAGTATGTAAGTACACGATTGTGTATGTAATTATCAGTGTATAACTTTCAAATCAAATTGTCTGACCTCTTCACTTTGACAATATAATCAACGGTTACGGAAGAAACTGTTGATGACATATGTGTCGCTTGTAAATAGAGGACACTAGGATCTTCTGGATCTCGATTGTCTATCATTCTGAAATAAGTTGTCAATCTTCTAAACTTCCTTATAAGGTAAGAAATGAGCTCAAGATCCAGTGAGGAAGGGAGAATTTTCAAACGCAGATAAAAAAAAAAATAAAAGCGAAAGAGTAAGGAAGGAGGGAGAAGGAGAGGAGAGTCAAAGAAAAAGAGATAAGGTGCGATACGGTGCGGGTGGAGGGATTATCTCCACGTGGCCTGGAGCATCCGTGCTTTGTAAGCATGGATGCTCGCCTATGTGCACCATCCGTGCTTACGAAGCACGGATAATGCTCATGTGGACTTTTAATCCGTGCTTACGAAGCACGCATTAAAGTATTTGTGCGAATTTTTTTTAAAAAAATTATTTTTGAATTAATTTCTTATTTTTAAATTATTTTTTTAAAAAAATCCTTTTTAAAAATGTTCGGAATTAAAAAGCCGGGAATCTTAGAAAGTCAAAGTTGGTAATCATGTAAAGTTAAAGTCGAGAATCGTACAAATTCAAGAAATCGCAATGCGGAGTCTGCTGCCAAAGACGGCGGATGGCTACCCTTAGCAACAGACACTGCTAAATATGCAACGTCCATTGGATTTTGCAGCATCCACTGTACTGGATGGCAGACACTTCACTTTTTGCAGAGTCTGCCTTCGTTTGTAGAATTTTGCAAAACTCCACCGTATGCTTTTTTTTTTTTTTAAAAAAAATCCCTCGGAGGATTGAGAATTTTTAACTCATCCACACATGGGCTCATATTGGGTCATCTTTCGTTATGCCCCCTTTTCTTGTTTAAAAAATATAGTGGGCCTAAGTTTGTGATAGACACTATTTACAAACAATTATTGGGTGTCCTTTCTTATTTTAGGAACCATTTAGTGGAGGGGTAATTAAAAGTTTGCAAATCCTTATTTCACCCAATCCCCACATAAATGTTTTTATTTAATATTTATTATAAATCAAAAGAAAGTAATTTTTTTAGTTTTGTGAGGGGTATGTTAGACCTCGTTCGAAACTTATGACATTAGTGCCGGCTATGGCTATATTATGAATCATCGACAAATAAAGTATTTTAATTACCCAAATGATAGGAGGTTATTTTAATTCAGCTTAAGCTATTAAATTCCACCATATCTTTGTTTACATCATGACCTTTAGGTTGTATTTGAATTTTAGGTTGTATTTGAATGATGTATTTGAATTTTAGGTTGTATTTGAATGATGTATTTGAATTTAAAGATTTTAATTTCGTAATAACTGATCCATTAGTTTGTTTGAATAAATTCATTTGAGAATAAATTTCAAATTTCAACTAGTTATATTTTTTGAGTCATTATGGTAGATTTCAAATCCATATTAATATGAAAGTATTTCAAATCTTTCTTTTAAATACTCACTCAAATCCAAATCTTTCAATGCAAACTCAAACTTAATAATAAGTTTCATCAATATTGATCTCCAGATTTATTTAAATAATTTAAGAAGCTTTGTTAAAGTGGCCAAGTTTCACCGTTTTAGTTTAGCATTATTCCATTTTTGCGGGCCGTTTGGGAATGGAGATGGGTCAATTTTGGGCCCAATCAGTTTGCTCTTATCTGAAAGCTCAATTAAGTTTCATTAATTTTTCTTCTCAAATTTCCGTTACCATCTGTCCATCTCCATGTGAAGGTCGCCATCGCCGCCGCCGGCGGAGACTCGCTAATGATATCTAGCAAATCTCTCTTCAGGTATTACTCCAGAATATTCAGTCCATTCAAAGTTACGAATTAGTTCATGCCAACAAATTTCGATCCAATTTTGGTTTTCAGAATTAATGTTTTAGCTTGGAGAGCAACTAATGCATGTGTTCAATCACAGCCCACACAGTGCCTTCAGGTTTAGAATTTGGATTTTGGAATGTGATTTTTCATATCTACGTTCGTTCAAATTAAGTTGGACGGGAGAGTTTAATCAGATTATTGTTCAAGTTATCTCGCAGAAATGTTATTTTCGCCATGATTTGAGCTATGAATTGACAGTGGATGTTAAGAAGGGGAAGCTAGAAGATACGGACAGGGGGAAACGTAAACCGGTGAAGCAGACATGGAGAGCTGTGTCTACTCAATCAAGCAGCTTTGGGCGTAAATTTTAATATTTCTGCGTTTTTTGAACAGATTTTAAGTCGTGTCTGGATTAATTAGTACAAGCCCCTCTCTAATGATTGTCATGGCTTTAGGCCAATGAACGATAATGTTTGCCAGTTAATAATTGGATCATGCTTTGAATTGATGTATAGCTAGCTGTTCATGAACTATATGTGTATACATGAATTTGAAATTTTGGTATGATCTTAAGGTAACTTAGAGCTTTAGCATTGCCAGGTAGGTGCCAAACTTAAGAAAGTAGTTTTTTTTAAGAGAAGCTACTTGAACATGGAGATGTTTTATGCGTTGGAGTATCGTTTTCTCGTACTCAAGGCTCAAGGAAGTTTAAAATTTTATTTTTACGTTAAAAAACGTTCCTTGTGTGTTGTATGAAATAAATTATTCATAGGGTGTTTATATGTGATTTACCTTGCGTATAAATCGTCGGCTCCAACTATTTTCGGTTTTTAAGCGGATATAGCCCTTGTTGTATGTCCAACAGATTTTTCTTCTTTGATCGCCTAATCAATTCCATGATAGGAGACTGGGTTACTCGTTTAGATCGGACTAGATATCTATACTATTTAGCGTCAAAAATGGATCGCCTTAATTTTACAAATCCGGCAGCGTTGCGGCGATGTCGGGGTGGCACGGCGGTGGTGGAAGGGTGGCCGAAATTTTCTTGTGAAATTAAAAGGGTGGCCGAAAATTACTTTGTGAGGGATAAGAGGATTTTGTGTGTATTTTTCTTATATGAGTTCCATTGTTATCAACATTTGATAACACATTAATAAAAATATACTAACCTAATTCTACTAGATTTCAAGTCTTAATCCCATTAGGATTCCTTTATATTCATTAATTAAAATTCTCATGTAGCATATATCATGCACAGTCATTTTTTGATATATATATATATTTTAATACATCAATACATACATATATATATGTACAGACATATATGTAAAATTAAATAATCATTATTTAATTTCGTAATTAATTGTTAATTAATTAATCAATTCAAGACCCATCTAGATTATTCCATGAGAACCATGAACATATAGTAATCACCACTACTAACATTATTATTTAATTAGTAAATTTTAAATTTACTAAATAAATAACTGTGAATTCATTATAACTGCTATCGATGACCAGACAACACTGATTTATCGAGGGTACGCGTCTTGTTCATAATGGAAATTAAAAATTTCGAAGATCAAAATTTCCATTAATCCAATTTTTTGGCAGCTGCCAGTGTTGTGAAGTCCTTCACCAAAACAGACAGTACCACTCTCCTCACAAAATTAGCATTCAAGTTAACTTCAATAACTTCTAATAATGTAATCTACTTATAAACTCCTTTAAAAGCTATCCGTTTGATCTCCATCAATCTACAGTCACCAAATTCAACACCTTGAATTTGGTTATCCCGAAAAGAACATATAATCTAATACTTGTATGACCCTCCATGGTTCAAGAATACAGCTAGTCGTGGGTTTACAACTTCATTGTGACTCAGAATAACATTGTTGCAATATTTTGTTACCTGCAAGAGTACGATGTCAAATTTTATTACTCGGTTAAGCACAGATATCATTCTCACATAGAGTGTAATTTAATAATATACTAATTACCGTAATTAGAATAATTACCTTTATTTAGAAGATTAAAGTGAATTTTATGATTAATTATAAACAGAACTAATTCAAGCACATAAACACTTTAAAATCAATGAGAACAAGAATCTAGAGGTGCGGACAGACACTGCTCAAGAAAGGGTCCATATCATATTTTACAAGGGATGCTTACTTATTGATCATATTAGAGCACGTCAGTTCCGGCTTGCTCCGCCCTCTTACTCCTGCCCCACAAGCCGAAAGATCTGTTCCAACGGGGGAGTCAGAGAAAAGCTAAGATGGGAGAAAGAAAAAAAAATGTATTTTGGGGGAAAGTTAAAGCTTGCAGAGTGGGCTTGATGTCACACAGCTGCCCGCCTAGAAGAGCCACTCGCTCCAGTACATTCTGGGTCTCCACAAGAGGTTAGAATTCTCTGCTCTCCGCCTCCCCCCGAATGATCGGTGCGGCGGTTAGGGGAATAGAACAGGAACGGCTGAGTATTCCGAAGGAGGCTGGGTCTTTCTTTTGGTTCCAAAGGTCAAACAATCAGCCGCAGTACCTCGACGACAAAATGGATATCAAAGAGTGAAAATCGAACTCTCCTTGAGTGGAAGTTGGATGTTTATCAGGCGACAAACCTTCCCCCATTTTCGGGAAGTAGGGGGATTTCTCAAGAAAAAGTAAATAACAACGATTCCCCTTCTCTGTCCTATCTTTTATCTCCATTCCACAGCTAAACGATTCTTAGCCTCCTAAGCAGAATCGGAAAGAGCCGAGGGGGAGGGGGGGGGGGGGGGGCACTTGAGTCATGACACAGTATCTTGATCCTCTATCCCCGACCAATGAAGAATCTATAGTGCCTCTGCTTATTATTGACATTTATTTTCATAAATTCAACCCGTTTACTACCCAAGACTTCTCAAATATTCCTACTCTCTTTCCCAAGTGACACATAGGAATTAATTATTTAATATTGATTTCAATATCTCTATTAAAATGCAAACATTAAATAATTTCAATACTACAATAATTCTTTTAATGAGTTTGGTGGAATCATAGGCTCGAACTCTATAAACACGAACGATAATTTTCCTATGGTCCTACTTGAATCCTTTCTCTCGAGTGATAGATCTCAAATAAATATGACAGTCCAATTATTTATCAAGTAATTGAAAGCATTAAAATCCGAAAAATATAAAAAAGCAAGAAAGAAATTCACATATATAAATCAACAATTCATAAACATAGATTCGACCAAGCTACGTCGTGCTCTAGATTAAATAAATTAGTTCATGAAGGAAAAACGATAAAACAAATTCATGTTTTTCAACATCGCTAAATAACTAAGCGATTGTAATTAGAAGAGAAAAGAACACTCAAATCCAAATATGGGACTCTATCCCCGGATGATGCGATCTTCGTCTTCGAGTTTTTTCCTGTCCCTTTTGTTTCATGCCTTACACTCTCCTCCTCTCTCAGCTTTTCGTGTGTGTCCTTTTCTTTTCTTTTTCTTCCTCCCCACATTTCCTAGGGTTTCCGTCCTTTTATAAATGCGATGTACTCTGAAATTTTGTCCTGTATTGACATTCAAAACAATCCAAAAAACGCATAATTCCGTTTCGACGCTGGCAAAATTCATGCCTATTCATTGGGTGATTTAAGTGCAAAACTTTGCCCTTATCAAATTCTCCCACACTTAAAGTTTGCTAGTCCTGAGCAAAACAATAAAAATTAGAATTCAATATTGTCCAAGGAATATAAAAAACCGCAGCTCAACTTGTGGAATGAAGTAATCATCCTGGCGTCAAAGGTCACATGTCCACCATCTTCCATTCAGATGCATGTGCCTGTTGCTTAACAGTTCACGTGTATGTGTTAATCGTCAATCTCATCTACCTAACCCAACATAGTGATAGATTCATGCCGCTCGTATAACCTCATATATTGATAGAATTTTCATTTCGAGTTTCAAACTATCATCAATGTTGTAAACGGCGGGAGGCGGTGGCGGGGCGGTCGGTGACCTCCTACTGCCTCGGCCGCCTAGGCGGTTGAATTTTTTAAGTTATTTTTTTATAGATAATCATATATAATCATGCAATATAATCACAAATAGTCATCATTTTTTTATGTAAGATGTGTAATTAAATAATTTTTAAACATAAAGAACTTTCATACAATATAATATAATCTAAATAATGTGCAAATAAATATATGAACTCCTCTTCGGATGCTTTAGGACATGCTTCAACTTGTTCTTCAATACCTGCAATAATGATGTTTCATCCTATAAACTCCTTCTTTAATAAGCGTCTTACACGACTTGCATGTTATCCAATCCCTTTCCTTTTTATTATACAACACCCCATATTCCCAAACAATATCATTAGACTTTGGCTTAAATTCCAACTCTGATTGTTTATCATTTTCCGCAATGAACAATAAATCAATAATAATAGGAAAAAAACAAATTTGATTTTTGAAATCATAAAATCTGAAAATAATAAAGTGAGGTTTAGTGATTGACAGTGAGAAGAAGTGAGACCCAAAAGTTAAAAAAAAAGTGAGGTGTGATTTAAATGACTAGGATTTTGAGTTTTAAAATTAGTTGACTTTGAATAGGTTTTTAAAATTTGTTGTCTACTTAAAAATGTTGACTGCCTCACCTAGACATGCTCGCCGCCTGGCCCGCCTGCCAACCGCCCTCGACCGCCTGCCCACCGCCGTATAGCTTGGACCACCTAAAACAGTCGCCTCATGCATAGGCGGGGCGGTCGAACACCGACTATGCGGCCGCCTACTGCTTAGGCACCGACTAGGCGGCCCCCTCGACCGCCATTTAAAACATTGACTATCATCCATTTCACAAACATCAACTCACTTAGATCACCAGGACTTTTGGGTTAACATTTGGTTCAAAAGTTAGTCAAGAGAATCATGCAAAGGTGTAACGTGATGTCATGCGATATGCATGTGTAAATGTTCAAATTTCATACATGTTGACGATGCCTATGAATTGCCCATAGGCTTAACTTTAAAGACTCTTCTCCACTAGTATATTAGATACGTGTTATATCGTTAGACTATGGTTCGCGGTGTCAATAAAGGTATGAAAATCAAAGATGAGAGAAAATAAACGAATTAAAAATTTTTTTGCCCCCTTTTTTTTTTCAACACGCTCCTCGCTCTTTCATATTCCACATTTACTTGATTTCATCATCATCAATAATTCCAAGTATCTTTATCATATTTTGTTTACCACCTCCACACCATACACATTCTTCCTTTTTATTCATATTCATAAATTTTTTTTATATACACCCTTCTTTTTTCATTTTTTTCTTTCAAATCAACTCCTTCAATAATCTTCGTTTATTAACACATGGGAGTTTTTGAATTTAAACAGCGCTAATGGGATTTATCTCAGATTCAGGTTGAAACTAGTGTATAGGCTCAAGACTTTGGTAATTAGTGTGGGATTAAGAAATAATATACGAATGGGGCTGTTTTGTGCATCGGCACACACCAATCGATTTTTCAATAAGCTGAAAATGTGACACTAAGGATTAATATGATGTATTGGTAGGCTCGAAAGGTTCAAACGATTTAAAAATCTCCTAAATTATCCCTAAGTCACATAGCATTCGTATTTCGCCTTGAAAGTGTTAAACCAAGTTCTAGACTGCATCCTGTTCACAAATCAACTTGTACAAACTGACCATGTGCATTAGAATAATAATATGACGGTGTAAAATAAATTCTAGAATGCACATCTCATTTCTGTTGGGCTTAACAGGCTTCAAGTGATCGTATAACAATGTAAACAGAACCACACAAATTCAACAACTGCCTAGATCACTTTTGCGTTTGCGACATTTATTTCAATATCAAATAGAGATTACACTAAGTTTCAAAACTATGTCCTCTATTCAGCAATATCAAGCATGCAATGGATGTTCTCTCCTTATCAGGTCTATCAATGATCATGACGATGGTGCATAACTTGTTGTGGACCCTTAAGCAATTGTACACATGCATCGTGCCTCCCGATTTGGGGCCAATTCTCATCATCGGCCAATGTATTCTTTCTTTCACACCGGACACTGATAGTATTTATCAACTTTTGTTTTTGTTTTTGTTTTTTCAATATAAATTTAGATTTCCAATATAGACAGTACTCTCAACTGGTTAACTTACAATATGCATTGTCCTCAATGTGTAGATCAAAAGAATGTGGCAACACATACCTCACATACGAGTGTTAGAACTCGTTGCCCCAATCGTTATCCGCGTCATCTTCATCCTCCTCGTCCATGGGCTGAGGTGGTGGGATGTCCTGTGGTGGGTACTGTGGTGGCCAAGCTGGTGGTGGTGGGAAAGCCGCATCCTCAAGCCCAATTGATGGAAAATGCTGTGCTAGCACCGGCTTAAAGTCAATCATATAAGACATGAAAGTATTCATCGTGTGTCGGTGCTCTGCCATCTCTTGGCGCTGAGTTCGCATATCCTGCTCCATTCTGAATATTCAGTCTCCCAGACTCATCCTGTTGATCGGTAGTGGTGGTGGTTCTCGGCGGTTTCTGGCTTGTTGATTATAGACTGCCCTGTCGGCATGTATCTCGATTTTTTTTGCCCCATGCCCGGGGTTTCCAGTGAAAACAATGATTGGTGCCTTGGCCTTTAAAACTTGTTCATCCGTTCCCCATGTCACACCGGCTTGATGATGTAAGTCAGTGATAATACGTGGACAGGGGAGACCAACAGTTACAAACCCTGCGCCCGCACACATGATGGACCCATGAATTATCTTTCTTAAGTCCACCGTCTTTCCTGTCATGATAGCGTAGACCAATGCCACCTTATCCTTTGTAACCTCAGTTTGGTGGGTCGAGGGCATGATTCTTGCTAAAATGAAAAAGCCCAACTTTTTGGATCACCGAGCAGTTCGGATTTCTTTAATGTGACCGGGGCAACTTGGCTTATTCTCCATTCCGCACCATCAACGCACATGTCCCTGATCATGACACCGTAATCTACTGTGCCGGCCATGTATGTTGTGTACTCGTCGTGGTTGAAGCCTCGTAGATTATAGATCGAATTGATGGTGTCTGAGTCAAATGACACCAATTTTCCTCGCACCAACAGCTTATAGCCCTCATGCCTTACTCGCAAATTGACATAAAATTCTCGCACTGCTGGGATGACAGCGTCTGGCGGTGATTGGGCCAGGTCCAACCATCCCTTATGCACGATCTCTTGCACTATCACTAAGTCGGGAGTGGACAAATCTATCCCTCTTTCTTTTATAATTGACCGAGTCAGAGTATTCTCGTAGATACCAAGTGCTTCTTCATTCCAAAATTTATTTGTATCATAGGAGTGAGATGAGGAAACACTGCTCTCCGATTTCTTTCTTCAAGGCATGGTATTCAACAATAATTCATCACGCCGAATTAAAAATCAAATCTAGAAATCAACGTCCTCCCAAATCACAAGATAGTCGTAACTATCACAAACAACGTCAAGTAGAA
Source organism: Primulina tabacum (assembly GCF_025594145.1). Taxonomy (NCBI): domain Eukaryota; kingdom Viridiplantae; phylum Streptophyta; class Magnoliopsida; order Lamiales; family Gesneriaceae; genus Primulina; species Primulina tabacum. The sequence continues at coordinate 28,080,142 of NC_134552.1, forward strand.
GATGTTGTCAACTTAGAGGAAGCGTTTGAATGGAGAGGCCACAGTAGATCTGAGAGGAGGGTCGCCGGAGCAGAGTTGAGATAGACTGGGGTAGATGGGGCACGGAACGGAGCGCCGATGGGCTTGCGGGCAACGATGATATGGTAGACGTGGTGTAGCCTCTAGTGATAGGGAGGAGGAGGAAGGTGAATGGATATAGAAGGAGGATTTTTTGTTGTTGTGAAGAGTAGCGCAGATCTGGGACTTGTAAAGACTCAGCGCGCGCGGCTGTGCTAGATGTGGCACAGGGGTGCGCGCGCCTCTTTGTAATTCTGTGCGGACACAGCGCGTGCGGCTGCATGGGATGCGGTGCAGGTGCGCGTGCCTCTCTAGAAATCTAGACTGACCCAGCGTTCGCGGCTGCGCGAGAAGTGGCGTACGTGCACGCGACTCTCTGTAATTGTTATTTTTTTTCAAAATTCAATGGGTTGCCTCTCATACGTCGGTTATTTTATACTCGTCAGCCAGACTACTCTCTTCTTTCAAGTGGATTCTGCAAGTGGGATATTGTTCATGTTCTGCACTTCGCTTCCAAAGTAATGCTTCACACGTTGGCCATTTACTTTAAAATTTCTTCCATCACTGCATTTGAGCTCGATTGCTCCATATGGTTGCACTGCGTCTACTGTAAAAGATCCTGACCATATCGATTTCAACTTACCCGGGAACAATCTGAGGCGGGAATTGAATAACAATACTAGTTGTCCCGGCTCAAAATCACTTCTCAAAGTATGCTTGTGATGCCATTTCTTTGTCTTCTCCTGGTAGATCTTTGCATTTTCATATCCATCATTTCTAAATTCCTCCATTTCACCAGTTGTAACAATCATTGTTCACCTACCCGCCTTCATATCAAAATTTAATTTTTTGACGGCCAAAAGGCTCGATGCTCCAACTCTAGTGGCAGATGACACGCCTTACCAAATACTTACCGATATGGGGACAATCTCTATTAGGTGTCTTGTATGCTGTCCTATAGGCCCATAGCGAATTATCCATTTTGATTGCCCAATCCTTTCGGTTTGTTTTCACAATTTTCTCCTGTATTTGCTTGATCTCCCGGTTGGATACCTCTGCCTGCCTATTTGTTTGTGGATGGTATGCAAGTGTCATCTTGTGCTTCACGTTATATTTGTTCAGGAGTGCTTTAAATGTTTTATTATAGAAATGTGTACTTTCATCACTTAAGACTGCTCTAGGTGTTCCAAATCTATTGAAGATATTCCGGTGAATTAACTTACAAACAACTCGAGCATCATTAGTATTGGTGGCAATTGCTTCCACCAATTTCGAAACATAGTCGACAATAAGCAGGATATAAGAATTTCGAAAGGAGGTCGGGAATGGTCCCACGAAGTCTTCTCCAAACATCAAAGAGTTTGATTTCCAACAATTGGTCAATGGCAACTCATGACGCCTAGAAATGTTACCAACCTTTTGGCATCTATCGCATGAATTTACTAAGGTATAACTGTCCTTAAATAAACTTGGCCAATAAAAACCGGACTTTAATACCTTTGCTACTGTTTTTGATGCTCCAAAGTGGCCTCCGTAGGGTGCAGAGTGACACTGCTCGAGGATTTCACATGATTCATCTTCCGCCACACATCTTCTGATGAATTGGTCAGCACATCTTTTGAATACCAAAGGTTCATCCCACAGATAAAATTTAATATTATAAAGAAACTTTTTCTTTTGGTGATAGTTCAAGTTTGGTGGCAAAACACCACAAGATAAAAAGTTTGCAATATCTACAAACCATGGCAGTTTAGATTTTACCTCAAATAGTTGGTCGTCAGGAAACTTCTCCTTGATGTGTGCATCTTTTTTTTTGTCTTCTAACTCCAGCCTCGACAGATGATTAGCCATCTGATTTTCACACCCCTTCTTGTCCTTGACCTCAAAGTCAAACTCTTGTAGTAGTAGTATAAAGTTATGCAACACTTGGGCTTCGAGTGGATTTTCCCAGCCAGATCGAAAGGCATGTTTGTCATGGAGCAGGGATTTCTCAATGGGAAGGGCCTTAGGAAATTTTGGTTCATCATTGTTCATTGTATTTTTTGGTCGACATGGATGGAGCGCAATAACATAATTTTCATCGACAAAGAAGACTCGTGGGAGGAATTATGGGAAAAGATCTGATTATGAGTAGCGAGATGGACAATAAACATACCACAATTTCAGCATTTGCTCTTATCGGACCTAGTTAGGGATTGACATTTTATTTGTCACTGAAGAGTTTGTAGTTTTTTAATTGCTGCGATGGTTTGTGGGTCGGTCATCCACTAGCTTTGTAATCCTAATTATTATTATAATAAAATGATAGTTTCCGATCAAAAAAAAATATTGCTGCATGGTATGTATACACGATTACTTTAGTGCCAATAAGGTATGGTCTGAATTTGTCGAACACATAAACCATTGCAAGCATCTCCTTCTCAGTAGTGGTGTAATTCTGTTGTGACGCATCCATAGTGTGACTCGCATAATAGATTGCTCTGAACATCTTATCTTTATTTTCTCTTAAAACCGCTCCCGCAGCAAGGTCACTGGCATCACACATCAGTTCGAAGGGTTCTTTCCAATTAGGTATTGTCGTAACGGGTGCAGAAATCAGTGCTTCCTTGATTCTGTCAAAAGCCTGCAAGTAGTCATCATCAAAATTATAGATTAACTCTTTTTCTAGCAAATTGTATAATGGTTTCGTAATTTTCGAAAAATCTTTAATGAATCTACGGTTAAACCCGACATGTCCTAGAAAACTCCTTATTCCATTTACATTCTTCGGTGGTGGGAGTTTTTCAATAGCGACCACTTTGGATCTATCAACTTCCAATCCCTGTGATGACACTTTATGACCGAGTACAATACCTTCTTGAACCATAAAGTGACGTTTTTCCCATTTGAGAACTAGGTTCTTTTCCTCACATCTGATCTATGCAAAACAAGGGACATATTATGCAGACAATGATCGAAAGATAATCCAAATATCAAAAATTCATACATAAAAACTTCCATAATTTCTTCCACCATATCAGCAAAGATGACCATCTTGCACCTCTGGAACGTAGCAGGTGCATTGCAGAGCCCAAAGGGCATCCTCCTAAAGGCGAAGGTTCTATAAGGACAAGTGAAAGTAGTTTTCTCTTGATTCTCCGGTGCAATTTCTATCTGATTATATCCTGAATAGCCATTTAAAAAACAACAGTGATGATATCCCATAGGTCTATCAAACATTTGATCAATAAAAGAGAGTTATAAATGATCTTTACGGAGTGGCTTTATTTAACTTCCTGTAATCTATACATACACGCCAACCAGTGACAATCTGAGTAGAAATTAACTCATTATCTTCATTCTGGTTTGACCATTCAAACCATTATAAAATAGCTCGATCTGCACCCAATCTTTGAAGCATGATTTGGGCATCTGCTTAGTAATTCCTTATAGCTCTTCCAGGCTTCATAGAGTTGTTCTAATTCGTTCTGCCAGAAGGTGCTGATCTCAACCTTCAATTGAGCGGATTTGGAAGGTGGAAAATATTTTGCAAGAAATTTTGTTGTCAATTCGTGCCATGTGGTGATGCTTCCCAAAGGTAGCGATTGAAGCCAACCTCTTGCTTGGTCCCTTAGAGAAAATGGAAACAAACACAGTCTAATAATATCATTAGAAACATTATTAATTTTTACCATGTCCGTAATCTCCAAAAATGTCCGTAAATGAAGACGTGGTTTAATAATATATTAAATTCTGTAATTAGAATAGTCAACCTTTGTTTAGAGAATTAAAGTGAATTTTATGTTCATTTCTAAACTGAACTAATTCAAGCACACAAACGCTTTAAAATCAATGAGAACAAGAATCTAGAGGTGCGATTTCACTTGGTTTTCACTATATTAAATTATCATTGACATTTATATTCATAAATTCAACCCGTTTACTACCCAAGAATTCTCAAGTATTCCTACTCTCTTTCCCAAGTGACACGTAGGAGTTAATTATCTAATATCGATTTCAATATCGCTATTAAAATGCAAACAGTAAATAATTTCAATAGTACAGTAATTCTTTTAATGGGTTCGGTGGAATTATAGGCCTTCCGAACTATATAAACACGAACGATATATTTTCCTATTGGCCTACTTGAATGCCCTCTCAAGAGTGATAGATCTCAAATAAATATTACGGTCCAATTATTGATCAAGTAATTGAATGCGATAAAATCCGGAAAATATAAATAAAGCAAGAAAGAAATTTGCATATATAGAGCAACAATTCATAAACGTAGATTTGACCAACCTACGTCGTTCTCGAGATTAAAGAAATTACTTCATGAAGGAAAATCGATAAAACAAATTCATGTTTTTCGATCGCATAATAACTATAAGATTGTGATGAGAACATATAAGAACACTCGAATCCAAATATGCGATTCCGTCCCCGGATGATACGGTCTTCGTCTTCGAGTTTCTTCCCGTCTCTTTTGCTTCACGTCTTACGCTCTCTTCCTCTCTCAGCTTTTCGTGTGTTCTTTTCTTTTCTTTTTCTAGCTCCCCATTTTTCCTAGGGTTTCCGTCCTTTTATAAATGCGATGTACTCTGAAATTCTGTCTCTGCATGCATCATGCGCGCGGTGAGCGGGACGTGGCGCAGCTGCGCGCCTGCCTCTGTAATTTTCGTGTAATCCTGCGTGCGTGGCTGCACGAGATGTGGCGCAGGTGCGCGCGCAGTTCTGTCTCCCTTGGCACGCTGCTGCGCATGTTTCCTGAGCTAGGGCGCGGTTGTTGCTGCCCTGTACATCATTTGGTCCCGATATACGTATATTGCCTAGGTTTCTGTATTGACATTCAAAACAACCCAAAAAACGAATAATTCCGTTCAACACTAGAATAATTCATGCCTATTCATTGGGTGATTTAAGTGTAAAAATTTGCCTTATCAAACATTTATTTTTATCTGGGCTTACCATAATTAGCTCCATTTTTTTCATCAACCCTTTGATCAATAATGTCAGAACTCAAGTCTGATTGCACCCATAAGATCATGGTAAGAGCATCTAGTTGCGTCGCCCCATGACCCCCTAGGTATCACTGATAGTACCTGCAATAACATTAAGTTATGCTTAGCTTACAGCACGATCCCTTCAACTCATATATCCCGATCGAATCTGCAAGAACTGGTATATCGAGAGTTGCAAATGAATTCGATAACTATGTGATATATTTTTGAGTAATAATAGTGACATCAGATGTGCAACTTGATAACTTTCCCTAAAGCACATATCTTACTATGGTCAAAGATTCATTGTATTATTAACTCATCAGATTACATATGATATCTTCACCCTTAGGCAAACGGTGAATCTCTGATTACAATGCATCGACTCCTTCGTATTTCAAAATTACATCCAACCTCGCCCCTGATGATTCTCAATGGAGTCGCTAAACGAGTCAAACATTATGATATACAACCATAACCGTAGACTTTTTCACTCGATAATTGATAACCACTTGGAAAATCCGAGGAAGGGTTGTTCAGCATCATTAAATGATCACTAATCTGTAAGAACGGACATCTCCATGTCCTTATCAATGAAACATGACGTTTATATTACTGATGTTAGTCTCAAGATTAAGCGACCTTTATCCTTACTTTAGGCGGTTGAATCGACTAGGAATCTAATTAGAATATAGGGTATGCTTTTTAATGAGTTTCATGATCTTACGTTGCGAGACTGACCTCATGATACCTATTTTATATTCAAGGACTTTTTCTATGCAACTTGCATGAGTATACAGATAAAATAAATGTCATAATTGGATAAAACCGTAAAATATTAAATATTATTTTACATAAGAGTCAATAACTCCCAAGCCACAAGTTGGCTCGCCCTACTCTAACATTCTGATCATCATTTATTTTTATGATTATGTTATACCTTATTTTTTCTTGTCTTCTGATATGTTGTAAGATCATTAGCATCTTTCTTAGTACTGTACTTTATAGCAGCTTTCAACATAATTGTATTTGTGATTACTGTGTTTTGATTTTTTGGACTTATTAACATATCAATTTGTTAATGTCCTTTCTCTGCTTCCGCTCGTAAATATATGTGAATTTAAAGGAGGAGAATATAAAACTATATTTGGAGTTTTTTAAGTGTAATTCACTTGTTAGTCAAGTGATAAAGATATCGTACTCCTTTCAATATATGCAGTGTATTCCATGAAGAATGTGACAATTGACAGTGGAAGTGTACATGTTTCAGGTGATGGTGAAAAGGGTGAATTGCAAAGTCTATTAGGAAACATATATCATGAAACATCTTCAACTAATTTGACTGCTAAATGTGAAAATACCAATCCTGATGATGTGAATGAGCCTGTTCATCGAGATACCTGTTTTAGTTTAGAAGATGTTAATGAAGATATATCCTTAGATGGAAAATTGATGACTTTGGAGAAGCATTCAATGTCCATGAATGTGAGTTTTCTTGTCCCACTGTTTTCATGAAGAGTATTCTAACATGTCCCTTCTTTGGTGAACTTAGTCATTGGTTTTTTTTTTTTTTGGTGTTTTCAAAACTAGAAGGTTTAAGCCAAGTTGTTAAGCCACACATTTTTCATAGCTAACTAGATGTGATACACAGATTGGATGCATTGCTTTTTTCCTAGAAATAGAACTCCAGTCAATGCAAAGTTTATACGATGCTTTTCTTAAATCTTTATTTAGTTTCTTTGTTTCCATGAACTGATGCAAATTTTAATCTCTTCTTGTCTGTGTTTGCAGGTAGGGCAGTCCTTGATGCGATTCATTGTATGGAAAGGGTATGTCCATTTATAAGTACTGTATTATTGGTGGAAAGTTGTAATCTCTATTATAACATTTTGATCAGAAGAGGCACTCAAAATGAGATTGAGGAGGAGACTGGAGTCAAAATTATATTACCATCATCTAGAAAGGAGGAGTCTATAAGTGAGTTCTTGTTCTGGAGCCCGGGACAAATTATGTTTGCATGCATTTATTTAGTCGCAGTTTAAACTTTACGAGTTAATAATTTTATAATTTTTTGATAGGTCATTCTAAATTGTATAATTTAAAGGTTTCTTTATTTTAGTTATATTTCCGCTTTGAATATGAATAAGGACAACATAAGAAATTATAGTTTTGATCGTGGTATTTTTTTTTCAGTCTAATTCTCTTGGGTTACTGCTTGATAGTAACTAAGAAACGACAATCTTGAAACTCTATTCTTTTTTGATAATTTATTTTGGAAGAAATATACCCTGAAAACCTTTAAGCTTCAAAGAACGAGAAAAAAATTTCGGTGTTATGGTTGATAATAGACAACCTTGTTTTATTTTCCTCTGTCTATATTACGAAACCGTCCAATGCTAATAATTTTTGGTGAGGTTTGCCTTGTTAAAACTGTATCAATAGTCAATTCCATCTTTGATGCTCAATACTTTTATTCTTGTAGCCAACGTTCCGCCTCGTCCTGACGTGTTCCTCTTTTGGTTTTGTGTTTGAAATATTGTTCAGTAACTGGATGTTGACAGACATGAGTAACCATGCTGTACAATTCATCTGTTAACTTGTTTGATTAGTTATCTTTTATTGCAGTCATCGAAGGCAACTCTGTTGAAAGTGTTACTAAGGCCTCTGAGAAATTACAAATAATTATTGATAAGGTTTTGATGTCATAACTCTTATTCTTTTTTGCTTTATTAGCTTTGTTTTCCTTGGCCAAAGGTATCCTATTTAACCATGTCATTGTTTATGGATTCATTATCTTCCAGAACTACCCTTGTCTGGCCCCCAGCGATCCACACAAAATTTTATGCCTATAAAGATGGCTTTGCATAAACTGGACTAACTTTGATTTTATATCATGAAGGAGTTTTATGATGATGTGCTGACTTCAATGTACATTTTCTTAATCAGCAAATAAAATATATTACCCAATCAAACGAATACAAATACTCTGAGCAGATCCAGGCGAAATACAATCATACATTGTACAAATGCACAAACACTCTGGCAACACCCACACACAGGATGCATTTAAACATAAAGTTACTTTTATGATCAGCTACGACATCTTTGTACTCAGTCAAATTTTAAACACCATATTTTCAACCGACTCTCGCCCATCATGTTAAACCTTTGGGCATGTATGTTGTCTTACTGTGTTATTGGCACACTTAGTTTCTGTAGAGGAAGTAAAATTATTTCGAACTGAATGTCTTTCAAATGATGCGTAATATATCTTGTCCCTGACTTAACATTGACAGAAGCAAGGTTTCTCAATTATCAATCCAGCTACTGGCTTTAAATATAAGAAAATGTTCACTATTTTTCAAGATATGTTTTTTTTTCGAGGTAGAAATTTATTTTGACAAAGCACAACAGTTCTATCAAGAAAAGCTTTAAGCATCTGCATCTCGATGGAAAATGTTTATTAAAGGAAACGGACACCATAATTTTCTATCTCAGAATCTGATGGTTCACTGAAGCTCGTTACTTGAAGAAATTTGCTTTTGTGTAACATTTGATGAGCTATATTAATGTATTGAACAGGCAGTTAATAGTCGAGCTCTCGATTATTCTCACTTTGTTTCGCTTCCTTTGGCTATTCATCCTGGATTAGTGGATAAACTCATCAATTTTCAGAACACAATACGACAAATTATGGCATGTGATAATGGAGAGAACCTTGACAGTGATACGAGTGGAGATAACGAATATATGGCAGCGATAGACAAACAATCAATGAAAGCACCAAAATTTGATGTTGTGGGGAATGCTGAAAAAGGCGATGCTTATGTTGACGTAAATGTAAATGTGATCAACACTCCACAAAAGCATCTGTAGTCACTGTTGAACTCAAAGATAGAGATGCTGATGCACTAGTCAAAGTGAACGTAGTCAATATCCCTCTTGTAAGTTATGATCCGAAAAAGTCAAAAACCCCTATCTCAAAGTTCAGCTCTTTTCAATTAAGGGGTAAGCTAATCATTGTTTTAATCACCTTTTTTGTTTATAACTCTTCTCTCTGTTTCCCTGCTCCTCTCCCTTCAATAAGGATAAAATTATACCTCTCTTGATTGAAACTTTCTCTTCACTCCCTTGAGGTTTAGGCTGCTTAGGATATCGTTTAACTTTCAAAACCTACCTGCAGTTAATCTCAGATTCGCTTGCAACTATACTTTTCACCATTCTCTCTGTTAATCTTAATTGGCATGTAATAAGTGCATGTTATGTCTCTCTTTTCGTTTTGGATTGAACCTGTTCTGAATTTGGATTAGTTGATACATAGTTACATATGGAGAACTTTTTATAATGCAACAATAAATGGCTATTGTGACACTTTTTGTAGACATTTTTCATTAAATGTTGTTGTAAATACTTAATAATGATATTTGTAAAAAATTAATAATGTGTAAAATAAAAAACATATTAGATTAGTTTTTCTTACAATTTTTAATTGATTTTCACATTTATTTTATCTATTTTTGTAAAAAATTATTAAAAAACTAAAAAATAAATTTTAATTAAAAAAAAAAAAAAAAGAAAGCAGCAAAACCCATCCCCAATTCATTCCCGTGAAAAAAAAAAGAACTTCCCCAACCCTACTCCCGTTGCTCTCTCCCTCACCACGACGTTTTCCGGCGAGCGCCGCCAGAGAACCGGACAAGAAACGTAGAGTTGAGGAAGTTCTTCCCCAAGCCCCTGCACCTCTTTTCTGTACGGAATCGAGAAGAAATCGAAGTTGTCTGTGCAAGATTAATTTGCCGATTCAGGTGAGATTTGCATTCGATTCTTGGTTGTTTGTGTTGTATTGAGTAAGGATTTGAAGCCTATGTGTTTCACCTATTTTTCAGCCACTTTAGCTCGCTTCGGATGTGATTCTTGGTGAAGATTGATGAACCTTGTTTTCGGACTTTAGTGCTTGCATTTCCTTCTATTTCTTGTTACTTCAAGTGAGGTCCTAGAATGCTGTAAGAATTTTAATAAACCGTCACCAATTCAGTCCCATTCATGGCCTTTTCTTCTTGATGGTCGCGATTTTATTGGAATAGCAGCCACTGGGTCTGGTAAAGTTTTATTGTTAATCTGTATTTGTTTGAGGCATCAGAGTTTACATTGTGCTTTTGTTGTGACACTTTGTCGTTGGTTTTATAAGGTAAAACACTGGCATTTGGAGTTCCTGCTATAGTTAATGTATTAAGCAAACGAAAAAGTAAGATTGCTGTGGAAAGGAATCCACTTTGCCTTGTTCTTTCGCCTACAAGGGAGCTAGCTCAACAAGTAAGTTCTCCCCTATATATAACGGTATTGTAAAAATTTTGTTCTATGTACCAGTGAATATGCAATTCTTTTGGTTGATAAGCAATGATTTGTATTTAGCTTCACTCATTAATAGGTCTTGCTACTACTGTATTAATCTGAGAGAACGGATATTGGCAATGCCAGTTAGAACTTCCGATTTTAATTTAGTCTTTTCCGTGCTGTCCTTATATCGTGGTTATAAGTGCATGTGGAAATGATACGTGTTCTAACTCTTGGATTATGTACCTGTAATCAGGTTTAGGGTTTAATTTAGTTCTGAACGAACTTGAATCTTCTGTGATTTTTGGGAGAACCAAACTTTAAATAGACAGAGCTATTCATGGATTTTGTAGTCCCAGTACAAAATGCAATTTGTGGATGCTGGATGGATTTTGTTTATGCAGGGGAAGGGATAGATTTACTGAAACGTCCTGCCTTTTTTATTGCTTTAAAAGTACTAGAATTTTTTATTTTTTTTTTACACTCAATTTTCGGCCATGTACCTTTCTCACATGAAAATATTTTAATAAATATTTTACCCTTTAAAATTAAACATTAACCAACTAGCATTTTAAAAACCAAGTGCAATAGTGATAAAATGAAATCGTCGCATATTTTACCAAACCTAAAAAGCAATAATTTGAAAAGAATAGCCCATACTAAACCTCTCAAAAATCTCTCAAATGCATAAATAAATAATCTTAAAAATCTTTAATCATAAAGCATGAGTCAAAAGTCATAATGCGGAAAAAGTAGAAGCGCTGGTCCTCGGGTTGTGTGCGCCTTCAGTCCAGTCAAATCACCCGTCAAGTCCTCCCTCAAACTCACCTGCATCCATCACATCTAGTGAGTCTAAAGACTCAACACACCATCATCTTTATAGCAAGTAATACGTAATACAGTCAACATATAACAGTGAAAAATATTTGTACTTAAAATATCGTTTGCATGAAGATGCATAAACTTCAAACATGAACATTTTCGTGAACCTTTTATGATGCATGAACTTTAAATAGGAACATTTTCATAATGATGCGTCAACTTTAAGTATAAACATTTTCATGACATGCATAAATAAACCTTAATCTTTTTCATTTTTCCTCAACATGACATAAAACCTTTAACATGATCATAAACATTTTCCTTTTCCTTTTCCTTTGTTGAATTCAGATCGTTAATTGTGACTTTCCTCAACATGACATGACATGACGATGGATCCATCTACGTGAAACCTCAGTACTGGGCGGCGGGGGACACCAGCAACACTCTCACCGGTCAACTGGGCCCTGGCCTATCATGATCGAATAGAAATACGATCGTCGGGGCTCCCTCTAGGGCCTTCTCCCATAAATGGGCTCCCTCTGGGGCCTTCTCCCCTCACGATATTCCCATTCTTACCTCAAACCTCATAATCTCATATTCGTAATAATGAAAACACGATCGTCGGGCTCCCACTGGGACCATCACCCTCACGACATCGCCATCATTAACGAATTAGTCACAATCACTTCACTTCCTTCAACATTTACATTCTCATCACTTTATAAAAATCATGCATAACATAACATTTTGTTTTTGAAACCAAGCATGCAACATGTCTTTTAAATGTCTTCCTTAAATCATAAAAATCCCTTAGACATTTAAAAATCATAATTTAATCATGAACATTTCATAAATATTTAAAAATAATCATAATATCATAAAAACAGCATTTAGGGCACTGCCATGACCTTTACAAATTTCTGGGTGTAAAAAGATCGTTTTACCCCTAGACTCGACATTTTACGATTTCGACTTTTTCCTTGATTTCATGACTCTAACATGTCCCAAATAATTATTTAAGCCTATATGAATTTTTTCATAATTTTATTTGGCTTAAAACTTAGACTTTTCAATTAATCTTTAAATGTGACGTGTTAATGCGTTTTAATCCCGAATTAAACCAAACCTTAATATAAAATTCTCAAATTAAAAACTTAGACTTATAATAATTATTTAAGCTTAAACCTAATTTTTCATAATTTTATTAAGCTTAAAACTAGGCGTTTAAATTAAACCGTTAATTAGCGTTTCGTGCGGCGATTAAATTTCGAATAAATCCAAAACTCAATATTTTGATCCCAAATTTTAAACATAGCATTTTTAAGATTTATTCTACCCTTCCAATTCATGAGCCACCCCCGTGGACCCTTGGATCAATTTTTCCTTCTTTAATTTTCGTTTTTTGACCCTTCAACGAACGTACCGAGCCATCTCCTAATTCACTCGAGCCACGCCCGAGCCGCCTCGAGCCAAAACCTAGCCAACCCATCTAGGGACCCTACTGTGCAAGCCCAGCCCAAAAACCCCGGCCCTGGCCCGCTCAAACACCTTCTGCCCCTCAACCCAATTACATGCATGTGTACGTGTGATTGTGGCTTTGAACAAAAGAGTTCCTAACTAGTCTAGGACTCCTCCCAACCCTTAACCACCGACCCCTCATGAGCCTAACCCTCTCTGGACCATGCCCAGACAAAGCCCATACCAACCCAGCCACCAGAACTCCAAGCCCAAAGCACCTGAATCAGCTGGAAGCAACCTGCGCGCACACAAGCTGCCCTCAAGGTGCATGCCTCTCTCACGTTTTCTGATGCTATGCCTCTAACCCTCGAGCCAACCCCTGAACCATCCCCTCAAGCACCCTCCTAGGACCCTAAGGACCTAACCTAGCCTAACCCACGAGCCCTGGAACCTGCCTTCCCTCCCCTGCAAGCCGCGCACCCAACTGCACCAACCTGCTCTTGCTCTCGAGTAGGAGTCCTCTTGTTTCAGGACTCCTCCCAGCCCTCAAACTCGAGTCCTAGCTTGGCTAGGACTCTACCCTAGACTCAACCAAGCCCCTGGCCGATGCCCTGGCCCAAGCCAAAGCCAAGCCAACCCCCGGAACAAGGAACCCTATCCCCTAAACCCATGACAGCAAGTTCACGGTTTCTGCATGTTCTTGTTTCTTTTTCTTTCTTTGTTTCAGGCGATTATCGTGTGGTGTGTGAGACTCCAAAACAAGTAGAAACCTTACTTTACCAAACCTAGACATCATGGCAGCCCCTTAGTATCATAAAACAATTTATTGGATTCAAAATCACGAGTATAACATGCAATAGTGTAGAAATCCGAAAATTTCAGAAACTTGTTTTCATGTGCTTCATGCATAAATTATTTAAACAATAATATGATATGATGGATGAGAAAAAGAAGATTAAGGCGTGCCTTTGCGTAGTATACGCTCGAATTTACGTTGACGACGAAGAACGGGACGCAACCTTGGCTTTGTTTCCTTAGCACCCTTCGAATTTTCTTTCTAAAATTTTGAGAGGGGTGGGGAGAGTTTTCAATTTTTAAAAGTGGGAGGCGTGAGTTTTTTGTTGCATGGTGTAGGGTTTTAAGTGTTTTAATATATTAAATACACTAATTAAATTACTAACTAGGCTTAGGCCTATTAAGCCTCTAAATTAAGCCCATTAGTCTTAATTAGGTTTTAATAAAATATTAACAAAGTTTTTGTTTAATAAGTTTGTGAATTTATTAGCCGGGTTGCTAAAAAGCTCGCATTTTCGTTGAAAAACCAACACCGATAAAATTTACGTCCCGGCGTATAAAATCACCTCAAAACCCCTTATTTTCAAAAATAAGAAAAAGCATCACCCAAATTTTAAATAATTAAAAACAACTATTTAATAAAAACATTTTCTATTTTTCAGCCATCGGTCTCCGTTCCTCGATCGCAACTCGAATAATCTTTAAAAATACATTTTAATGCAACTATGTATAAAATATAATTTAAACATACAAATATGCACAACATAATCAATTCATGCAATTAAAACATTTAATTAAAATACAGGAGAATTTAATAATTCAAATGCATGTGGTTCGCGTGGACCTTTAAATTTTCGGGGCGTTACCAGACTACGTATAAGCCATGCATAATTCAGTATTTTAAATTAAAATGATTTTATTGCATGAATATTTAAATGCTTTTCTTTAAAGTTAATTATTTTATGCACTAGTTTAAATTTTTATCTTTTCAGTTAATTCAGTGAGGCCGGACTGGAGTTAGAGTTTTGAGATAGAATTTAAGATTAAGAAATCATTCTCGGAGTTTATTTTAGCTAACTAATAAGTTGATTTAAGTTAAATAAGAGGTTTAAGAAATTATTTAAGTAACTTGAGGTGAGTAGGAAATAAGTTCATTTAGGTTTCTTAATTGAGGTGTTAATTCACTAAATTATTTAAGGGATAGGTAAGGCTCTTAAGGTTTTAAAATTTATCAACTAGACAATATTTTCCTTCCATTAATTGTTGAATTTTCGGCCACCCTTAGATGAGTAATCAATTCCTTGCCAACTCAACCTTTGACCATTTCTTTGTTTTATATTAGTAAGATAATCTCTTCATTTTTTTTTCTAGCACCATTTAATTAATAATCAACCTTATCCTAGCCTTGTTAGCATGTAGAAATCGGCCACACTCATTCTAGATCCCTCCAAGAAATCATTTGATACCAACCAATTCAAAATTCAAAAAGAGGAGACTTGGTCATACCCTTTGTATCCCTTTATTATTGGATCTCCCTCACTCTCCTAACCATCACTTCCCCTCCCCCCATGACCGATATTCAGAGCATTTTAGAGTAGAAAATTCGTGAGCCTCATAGCAAGAAGTAGGAGAGGAAATCGAGTAGCAAGCAAGAAAAGAAAACGCTCCATCTCCTCCGCGCCGCGTCGTTGCGTTTCGTTCGTTTCTTTTCAAAACGAAACCAGGCATGTATATGTTCTTCTTTGCTCTTCAATCAAGCCATATTAATATTTTGAAACATCATACTCATGATTTTTTTAAGGCAAAAACCGAAATATTAATGAACCATTTTCGAAAATGTAGTGCAGAATTTTTTTCTTCTTTCATGCTTCACGGTTTGCTTGTTTTTGTGAGTACAGGTGGATGGTTCGATTTCAGGCTCCCAAGGCTACATCTAGACATGTTCTAGGATGGATTAGGACCACATTGGTCCATTAGTTCAGCCCCCATGCTTGCTGGAAATCGAAATGACAGCAACTCCCCAAACATGTCCCAATTGCATTCGATTTTCTTGTTTGATGTCAAAGGGAAATGGATCTGATCTTGGCTGCCTTAAGGGCATATAGCCATGGTTAGAACACTTCCCTATCATGTCTAAGACGTGACCAAGTCGCCCTTTTGAGGCTTGGTCCATGGTGAAATCGGTTTTCAAATCAAACAACAAGAACAGCCCCTTCGACCCTTTTAAATTCTGCATGTGTCCTCTCGGTTTTGGGTGTTGGTGTGGATCTTGGTTGGCTCTTTAGCCCTTAGCCACGGTTCATACCATACCCCATGATGTCTAGATCAAGCCATGGCCAACCATATGACCATTGGTATGATGCATGACAGCAACAAAACGAAATTTCAGAAACATCACCGTACAGATTTTTGTGTTCTCGGTTGAAGCTTGGTGTTGTCCTAGGTGTTGGATTGGATTGTGGTTGGCCTGGGGCCCTTAGCCATGGTTCAAGCCACCTCTTAGGATGTTGGGAATAGACTCTGGTCGGTGGTTGAAGCCCAAATGACCAATCGTCTCGCAAACGAAGCAATGCAAGCGCAAGTGCAGTTGCTGGAATTTTCTGGCAGCAACTTGGTGCTTCGGTTCGGAGGCTCGTTTGAGTTCTTGGTTGGCTTTTAGCCTATGGCCTTGGACTGAACAGTGCCTCATCGAGTTAAGAAGGTCATGTTTTTAGCCGTTTGTGATTCGGATCATTTTTGAGGTTGTACGAGAAATTACGGTGCGATGTGCCAAATTGACTCTCGAAAGAGCGTTTCATGTTTTGGCCTCCATTCACCAAAATTTCGACTTGCATCATTTTAGGAGCATTATTTCATCATTTTAAGTGTATTTTAATCATGACTAAATGATGGTTCGGTGTTGGTTCGGGTTGGCACAGAGTCATGATTAAATACGTAGTCATTGGGCGTAATTGTCTCATTTTTGGATTCAATTACAAAGTTCTGTCAAGAAAATCATTTGCATATTTTTCATGTTAAATTTAGGTCGCTGCGAGCCTGGAAACGATCCAATCTATGTAGTAAAACAATACAGGATATTTCATTATGCCATTTAATTATATTACGTGCATAAAAAGATAAAATATTCATTTTTGAGATTTATGCGATATTGCTTGTGGCCATTTCACTATCATGGGAGCATTATATTATCCGGTCGCCAGTTACCGGTCAGTTCAGTTATGTACCACCCAGTATACTGTGGCATTAGTCTGATCAGACGTTCATTACTTCATACGGTCGCCAGTTACCGGTCATGGAGCATTGTATTATCCGGTCGTCAGTTACCGGTCAGTTCAGTTCAGTGTAGGGGCCACTTGCGTAGACCATAATCTCAACAGAAAATTTATGACATGCTATTTTATTACAGGGCTCCAGGGAGCAAATATTTTCACTATGATTTTCAGTTCATTTATGCACGTATTATAATTGCTCATGACAAGTTATTTTCACATTATGCCTCATGACATGATATTTTCACTTGCATGCAATTTTACTATATTATTTACGATATATGCATGCTGAGTTTTTAGGCTCACTAGACTTGATTGTTGTAGGTACTGTTGATGTCGGGGCCGAGGGCGGGGACCAGTGAGCTAGCTTGGGTTGGCAGTAGTGGAACCCGAGGATCTCATTTACAGCATTCGCCATTTTTATGCACAAACATTTTATCAGTTGTTGGATACTTTAACTTGTTATTTTGGCGAGTAATAATTTCTTCCGCTGCTATTTTGAATATTTAAACTTGATTTATAAGTTTATTTTGTGAACGAGGCACCTTAATTATTTTAAAAAGAAAATTTTTAATTTTTTCGCATATTTTCAAACACGAATTTTTGGGCCATTATAGCTGGTGTCAGAGCAATGGTTCTGTAAAGGATTGTACTACTACTGACCACTAGAAGCTCATGAAGTCACGTCTTCGGTCTGTAAGTTTTACATTTGTGCATTTTATTCAAAGCATGAATTATTTGACAGCATGTTTTCATGAATTATTTTACGTCCAGATTCATTTTATTGTTCAGTATTTGAATTTAAATAAATTATGGAATTATGCATGTTGGTTACGTATGAGTTATGTATGGAACAGTATGCCCCCTAGACGCATTCTCGAGCGCACTAGAAATGAGGAGCCTCGCCAAGAGGACAGGGAGGAGCAAAGGCAGGAGAGAGACTTACCACCTCCACCACCCCCTCCACCTGACATGAATGCCCATATGCTAGCTGGGATGACTCAGTTCTTCGCATAGTTTGCGGGGAACCATGCTATGGCGACCAGGCCGACAGGGCCCGAGGCTGTCTATGAGAGATTCGTGAAGATGCGTCCTAAGGAGTTTTCAGGGACGACGGACCCCATGATTGCCGAGGGCTGGATCAAGTCCATCGAGGTTATCTTCGAGTTCATGGAGCTTGGAGATGCAGACAGAGTCCGATGTGCCACCTACTTATTCGGAGGAGATGCCCGCTTATGGTGGGAAGGAGCATCAGTAGCCCTGAACTTGGCTACACTGAGTTGGGCGCGCTTCACGGAGGTATTCTACTCCAAATATTTCACTGAGGAGGTGCGCACCAGGTTGACCACTGAGTTCATGAGCCTGAGACTGGGAGATCTGACTGTTACGGAGTTCATCTGTAAGTTTGAGAGGGGTTGTCATTTTGTACCCCTGATCGCGAATGATGCTAAAGCCAAGTTGATGCATTTCTTGGTGGGTCTATGGTCGATCTTGCGCCGTGATGTTAGGGTGTTTGACCCTACTACTTATGAGGTCGCTGTCTCCAAAGCTCTAGCCGCATAGCAGGATCAGCGTGATATTGAGAGAGACCGCCAGTGCAAGCGCCCAGTCCAGGTACCGCACCGCCCTCCTCCTCAGCAGCATCAGCAGCAGAATAAGAGACCTTTTCACGGGCCGCCTAGAAACAGAGGTCAGCAGCAGCAGCAGCGGGGACGCCCAGCCCCGAGGACTTTTGAGCACCCAGTTTGCCCCAAGTGATCACGTCTCCATCCTGGAGCATGTATGTTTGGCTCAGGGAAGTGTTACAAGCGTGGCAGTCCAGACCACATGTTGCTGCAGTGCCCTCAGAGGAATCTGCCTACCCAATTGTTTGGTCTCCATGCTACGGAGAAGAACCCAGATACGATGTTCATGACAGGTACCTTTAAGCTTTAAGTTTACATTTGGGATTTAATGTGTTGGGTTAAGATTTTTGAACATAGAATTGCAGTAGGATTGCATGCTCTACTCAGTATTATTTTCGGGAATTAGGTTAGAAGAACTCTGGCCTTTGCATGTCTATAAGTTTAGTTCTTGTAACTATTGGGTTCAGTTTAGTGTTCCAACATTTCAGGGAGAATTTTTATAGCTGGTTCCGCTACGAAAGCCTTGATAGATTCAGGGGCTACTCACTCGTTTATTTCGGAGGTCTTTGCTAACTTTCTCCAAGTTAAGACAATCGGGCTAGGTGTAGCCTATTCAGTAGTATTGCCTTCTGGTGAGGAGATGGCAGCTACCAATGTGATTCGAGACATAGATTTTGAGCTCCATGGCAATCTTGTTTATGCGGATCTTATCGTACTGCCGATGCCAGAGTTTGACATCATTCTAGGGATAGATTGGCTATTGCGGAACAGAGTTTTGATCGACTTCCAGCGGAGATCTGTTCTAGTCCGACCGCCTGGGATGACACAGTTCTTATTTGAGCCAGACATGTACTTTCCTTTACCGCGCATTATTCCTTATGTCCAGGCTAGGAAGCTCATGCATAGAGGGTGTCGGGCATTTTTAGCAACTTTTATATCTGTCCCCGAGGTGTCCAGTCAGTCAGCCGCAGATGTTCCGATTGTTAGAAACTTCTTAGACGTTTTTCCTGAAGACGTGTCTGGTATGCCACCCGAGAGAGAGATGGAGTTTTCTATCGAGCTTATGCCAGGTACGGTTCCGATCTCAAAAGCACCGTACCGACTAGCACCGACAGAGATGGCAGAGCTTAAGAAGCAGATTCAGGAACTTCTAGATAAGGAGTTCATTTGCCCGAGTTTTTCACCATGGGGCGCGCCAGTCTTATTTGTTAAGAAGAAGGATGGCTCTATGAGACTTTGTATTGACTACCGGGAGTTGAACAGGGTTACAGTGAAGAACAAGTACCCACTTCCGAGGATCGAGAATTTGTTTGACCAGTTGCAGGGAGCTTCGATATTCTCCAAGATAGATCTGCGTTCCGGTTATCACCAGTTGAGGGTGAGAGATGCTAATGTTTCCAAGACTGCTTTCAGGACTCGTTATGGCCACTATGAGTTCATTGTGATGCCGTTCGGTCTGACGAATGCGCCAGCGATCTTCATGGATCTCATGAATCGCGTATTTCAGCCGTATCTTGATCAGTTTGTGATAGTATTCATAGACGACATTCTCGTCTACTCCAAGAATCAGGAGGATCACAGCAGACATCTGACCACAGTGCTGCAGACCTTGCAGAAGCACAAGTTATTCGCAAAGTTCAGTAAGTGCGAATTCTGGTTAGAGAAGGTGGCGTTCTTAGGCCACATTGTTTCTAGCAGTGGTATTGAGGTAGACCCAGCGAAAGTTGCCGCAGTCAGAGATTGGGTTGTGCCGCAGAATGCATCAGAGATCCGCAGTTTTCTTGGGCTAGCAGGATATTATCGGAAGTTCATTAAGTGATTCTCCTCTATTGCTGTTCCACTCACATCATTGACCAAGAAGAATGCTAAATTTGTGTGGAGCGAGGAGTGTCAGAAGACCTTCGATACTTTGAAGCAAGCTCTTATCTCAGCACCAGTTTTGACCATGCCGTCAGGGCCCGGAGATTTTGTTCTGTATACCGATGCTTCGAAGCTCGGTTTGGGCGCAGTATTGATACAGCATGGGAAGGTGATAGCATATGCTTCTAGATAGTTGAAAACTCATGAGAAGAACTACCCTACCCATGATCTAGAGTTGGCCGCCGTGGTTTTTGCCTTGAAGATTTGGAGGCATTATTTGTATGGAGAGAAGTGCCAGATCTTTACCGACCACAAAAGCCTCAAGTATTTCTTTACGCAGAAGGAGCTGAACACGCGTCAGAGGCTTTGGTTGGAGCTTGTGAAGGATTATGACTGTGACATTAGCTACCACCCGAGTAAAGCTAATGTAGTCGCGGATACATTGAGCAGAAAAGTCGCAGTGATGGCTCATTTGACGATTCAGAGACCTCTTCAGATTGAGATGCAGATGTTTGATCTAGAGTCATATCCTCGAGGTAGAGTTCCCCGTCTATATCTACCTTGACTATTTAATCCTCTCTTCTTGACCGTATTCGCAGTGGTCAGCCAGCAGATGAGCAGTTAACAAAGTGGAAGCAGAGGGATGAGGCCAAGGACAGTGTCTTGTATACAGTGAACGACGCTATTGTGAGATACCGAGACAGGATTTGGGTTCCAACAGTGGTTCTATTCGAGCAGATATTCTATCAGAGGCCCACATGTCGCCATACTCTATTCATCCAGGGAGTACGAAGATGTACTGAGATCTGCAGTCATTGTATTGGTGGCCTGGGATGAAGAAAGACAGCAGACGATTTGTATTCGAGTGTCTGACTTGCCAGTTAGTGAAGGTGGAGCATCAGAGACCCGCAGGTTTGCTCAAGCCTCTTCCTATTCCCGAGTGGAAGTGAGAGAATGTTACCATGGACTTCGTGACCGGATTGCCGAAGTCAGTCAGAGGATCAAATGCTATCTGGGTGATTGTAGATCGTCTTACCAAATCAGCGCACTTCTTGCCTATTAAGACGACTTTCACCATGATTCAGTATGCGGAGTTGTATATTCGGGAGATAGTCCGACTTCATGGTATTCCAGTTTCTATCGTATCTGACAGAGATCCCAGATTCACTTCCTCGTTTTGGAAGAGTTTGCATTCGACTATGGGTACAAAGTTGCTGTTTAGCACAGTTTTCCATCCGCAGACAGATGGGCAGTCAGAGCGAGTTATTCAGATCTTGGAGGATCTTCTCCGTGCTTGTGTGATGGATTTCTCTTGGAGTTGGAAGTCGAACTTGCCATTAATAGAGTTCACCTATAACATCAGCTTCCAGTCGTCTATTGGTATGGCACCGTATGAAGCATTGTATGGCCGTAAGTGTAGATCTCCTGTGCATTGGGATGAAGTAGGAGAGAGAGCAGAGTTGGGTCCGGAGATTATTCAGCAGGCGGCTGCCGATGTAGTATTCAAGATCTGTGATAGGATGAAAACTGCTCAGAGTCGACAGAAAAGTTATGCAGATCAGAGGAGGAGAGACCTAGAGTTTGCCGTCGGCGACCATGTCTTTGTGAAGGTAGCACCTATGAAGAGTGTCATTCGATTCGGAAAGAAAGGGAAGCTCAGTCCGAGATTCATTGGACCATTTGAGATTCTCGACAGAGTTGGGACGCTAGCTTATCGTGTGGCTCTTCCGCCGAATCTGGCCGGAGTACACAATGTGTTCCACGTCTCTATGCTGAGGAAGTACATGGCGAATCCTTCGCATGTCTTGAACTTTGAGCCGTTGCAGCTTACTCCGCACCTATCTTATGAGGAGAGACCAGTGTAGATCTTAGACAGGCAGGAGAAGAAGCTTCGGAACAAGCTGGTTAAGCGAGTGAAGGTCAAATGGCTCAACCATTCATAGGAGGAAGCTACGTGGGAATCTGAGCCAGAGATGAGGGATCATTACCCCGAGTTATTCGGTGAGTTTTAATTTCGAGGACGAAATTTCTTTTAAGGGGGGGAGAGTTGTAGAACCCGTAACCAGACTACGTATAAGCCATGCATAATTCCAGTATTTTAAATTAAAATGATTTTATTGCATGAATATTTAAATGTTTTTCTTTAAAGTTAATTATTTTATGCAATAGTTTAAATTTTTATCTTTTCAGTTAATTCAATGAGGGCGGATTGGAGTTGGAGTTTTGAGATAGAATTTAAAATTAAGAAATCATTCCCAGAGTTTATTTTAGCTAGCTAATAAGTTGATTTAAGTTAAATAGGAGGTTTAAAGAATTATTTAAGTAACTTGAGGTGAGTAGGAAATAAGTACATTTAGGTTCCTTAATTGAGGTGTTAATTCACTAAATTATTTAAGGGATAGGTAAGGCTCTTAAGGTTTTAAAATTTATCAACTAGACAATATTTTCCCTCCATTAATTGTTGAATTTTCGGCCACCCTTAGATGAGTAATCAATTCCTTGCCAACTCAACCTTTGACCCTTTCCTTGTTTTATATTAGTAGGATAATCCCTTCATTTTTTTTTCTAGCACTATTTAATTAATAATCAACCTTATCCTAGCCTTGTTAGCATGTAGAAATCGGCCACACTCATTCTAGATCCCTCCAAGAAATCATTTGATACCAACCAATTCAAAATTCAAAAAGAGGAGACTTGGTCATATCCTTTGTATCCCTTTATTATTGGATCTCCCTCACTCTCCTAACCATCACTTCCCCTCCCCCCATGACCGAAATTCAGAGTATTTTAGAGTAGAAAATTCGTGAGCCTCATAGCAAGAAGTAGGAGAGGAAACCGAGTAGCAAGCAAGAAAAGAAAACGCTCATCTCCTCCGCGCCGCGTCGTTGCGTTTCGTTCGTTTCTTTTCAAAACGAAAACAGGCATGTATTTTTTTTTCTTTGCTCTTCAATCAAGCCATATTAATATTTTGAAACATCATACTCATGATTTTTTTAAGGCAAAAACCGAAATATTAATGAACCATTTTCGAAAATGTAGTGCAGAATTTTTTTCTTCTTTCATGCTTCACGGTTTGCTTGTTTTTGTGAGTACAGGTGGATGGTTCGATTTCAGGCTCCCAAGGCTACATCTAGACATGTTCTAGGATGGATTAGGACCACATTGGTCCATTAGTTCAGCCCCCATGCTTGCTGGAAATCGAAATGACAGCAACTCCCCAAACATGTCCCAATTGCATTCGATTTTCTTGTTTGATGTCAAAGGGAAATGGATCTGATCTTGGCTGCCTTAAGGGCATATAGCCATGGTTAGAACACTTCCCTATCATGTCTAAGACGTGACCAAGTCGCCCTTTTGAGGCTTGGTCCATGGTGAAATCGGTTTTCAAATCAAACAACAAGAACAGCCCCTTCGACCCTTTTAAATTCTGCATGTGTCCTCTCGGTTTTGGGTGTTGGTGTGGATCTTGGTTGGCTCTTTAGCCCTTAGCCACGGTTCATACCATACCCCATGATGTCTAGATCAAGCCATGGCCAACCATATGACCATTGGTATGATGCATGACAGCAACAAAACGAAATTTCAGAAACATCACCGTACAGATTTTTGTGTTCTCGGTTGAAGCTTGGTGTTGTCCTAGGTGTTGGATTGGATTGTGGTTGGCCTGGGGCCCTTAGCCATGGTTCAAGCCACCTCTTAGGATGTTGGGAATAGACTCTGGTCGGTGGTTGAAGCCCAAATGACCAATCGTCTCGCAAACGAAGCAATGCAAGCGCAAGTGCAGTTGCTGGAATTTTCTGGCAGCAACTTGGTGCTTCGGTTCGGAGGCTCGTTTGAGTTCTTGGTTGGCTTTTAGCCTATGGCCTTGGACTGAACAGTGCCTCATCGAGTTAAGAAGGTCATGTTTTTAGCCGTTTGTGATTCGGATCATTTTTGAGGTTGTACGAGAAATTACGGTGCGATGTGCCAAATTGACTCTCGAAAGAGCGTTTCATGTTTTGGCCTCCATTCACCAAAATTTCGACTTGCATCATTTTAGGAGCATTATTTCATCATTTTAAGTGTATTTTAATCATGACTAAATGATGGTTCGGTGTTGGTTCGGGTTGGCACAGAGTCATGATTAAATACGTAGTCATTGGGCGTAATTGTCTCATTTTTGGATTCAATTACAAAGTTCTGTCAAGAAAATCATTTGCATATTTTTCATGTTAAATTTAGGTCGCTGCGAGCCTGGAAACGATCCAATCTATGTAGTAAAACAATACAGGATATTTCATTATGCCATTTAATTATATTACGTGCATAAAAAGATAAAATATTCATTTTTGAGATTTATGCGATATTGCTTGTGGCCATTTCACTATCATGGGAGCATTATATTATCCGGTCGCCAGTTACCGGTCAGTTCAGTTATGTACCACCCAGTATACTGTGGCATTAGTCTGATCAGACGTTCATTACTTCATCCGGTCGCCAGTTACCGGTCATGGGAGCATTGTATTATTCGGTCGTCAGTTACCGGTCAGTTCAGTGCAGGGACCACTTGCGTAGACCATAATCTCAACAGAAAATTTATGACATGCTTTTTTATTACAGGGTGATTTTCAGTTCAGTTATGCACGTATTATAATTGCTCATGACAAGTTATTTTCACATTATGCCTCATGACATGATATTTTCACTTGCATGCAATTTTACTATATTATTTACTCGTTATTTACGATATATGCATGCTGAGTCTTTAGGCTCACTAGACTTGATTGTTGTAGGTACTGATGATGTCGGGGCCGAGGGCGGGGACCAGTGAGCTAGCTTGGGTTGGCAGTAGTGGAACCCGAGGACCTCATTTACAGCATTCGCCATTTTTATGCACAAACATTTTATTAGTTGTTGGATACTTTAACTTGTTATTTTGGCGAGTAATAATTTCTTCCGCTACTATTTTGAATATTTAAACTTGATTTATAAGTTTATTTTGTGAATGAGGCACCTTAATTATTTTAAAAAGAAAATTTTTAATTTTTTCGCAAATTTTCAAACACGAATTTTCGGGCCATTATATTTTCGTAACTTAGAAATCACAGTAATTGCAGTGTCAGCCCAAAAATGAAATTCTTTCTTTTAACTTACTTTCCAAATTTCGCAATTAACTCGTATAGTCTCCACGTAATAATTTTCTTAAATCTTATAAACTGAAGATTACAAAAATTATACGAACTCCGATATTCTTAGTTTGTATTCCTCTATTCCTTCATATCATTACTTCAATATATTTGCCTAATATCCCAATATGAACAAATTTCATTCACTGATTTTCCCCTCTAGTCATTTATCCCCTCGATTATCTTACTTAAATTTTGGAATCTATAGCACAAAACTTCCAAACTTTCCGATACGATAGCAATCATTGAACCCAAAGTTATTTGTATCTTACGATAAAACCAAAAATAATAATATTGTTGATTAAATCTTATTTCCAATATTTATATCCTTTGTTCTTCACGTCATAAACTTATAACACCTATGATACAATCGTAATTCTCTATATTCCACTATGATACCTAAAAATTATTAATTGACGAATCTTACTTTCTCATCAACATTGCTAATACGTATATTTCTCGTTCCTCCTAGGATATCTTCATACTTACATATTTGTCTAATTTGTCAATCGCAATTCCTTATGTAACTATTAATTTGTGATTTACTTGCTGACTTCATTCAAATTGACCTGTTGGCAATTCAAACATCTAGATACAAATTCTGCAATGTCTGATTTCATCTGTTTCCACCAAAACTGTTTCTTCAGATCATTGTACATCTTTCTGCCACCAGGATGAACACTGAATCGACTACTGTGCGCTTCTGACAATATCTGTCGTTTCAAATCTGAAACATTTGGCACAACAAGATGATTCACATATAACACATCATCACGAACCTGATATTCTGATTGATGTCCTGATCTGACCATCAATATCGAGTTCTGAATATTCTGATCAACTTTCTGTGCTTCTTTAATTCTCAAAATCAGCTCTGGTTCGACTTGAACATCATATAATCTCAGAGGTTGACAATCTGTCTCAAATACTAGTCTAGAAAGACAGCAATCTTTAATCAAATTCGAAACACCAATCGTCGATAAGGATAGAGAACATACCTTTCGACTCAGTGCATCAGCTGCTGCATTCGATTTTTCCGGATAATATTTGATTTCACAATCAAAATCTTTCAATAAATCAAGCCATCTTTGTTGTCTCATATTCAATTCTAACTGTGAAAATAGATATTTCAAACTCTTGTGATCAGAATAGATTTCAAATTTCTCACCGTATAGGTAGTGTCGCCAGATCTTCAATGCAAATACGATAGCAGCCAATTCAAGATCATGAATCAGATAGCGAGTCTCATGTGGCTTCAATTGTCTCGAGGTATAGGCAATAACATGTTCTCGCTGCATCAAAACACAACCCAATCCTCTGTGAGAAGCATCACAATAAACAACAAAATCACCAGTACCTGGCGGGATAGTCAATACAGGAGCACTGGTCAATCTCTTCTTCAACTCTAGAAAACTGGATTCACAAGCTTCTGACCAAATAAATGGTGCATTCTTCTGAGTCAACTTAGTAATCGGCTTAGCAATACTGGAAAAATTTTTAATAAATCGTGACGCGATCCCGCCCACGAGATCTTTGATTTGTCCCGATCTTTGAAACAAGTAATTGATAGGTGTGATAATCGCCTCTAGATCACGCGGTCTAGCAACAATTAATCAACGATAGAAACAATCGCGTTCAAGAGAACCTCCAAAGAACCCGTCCTTGGCAACCCTCGTGATATTCGATTGACAAACGCCACAAAAGATAAATCTTTTGATAAGTTTGATTTGATACGACGCAAAAGTTATAACGAAACTTAAGCTTGTTTTTGAGAGAATTCTCAATGATAAGATATCATAAAAGATGAAAAAAAAAATCAATGTTGTTTACAATGATGAAATTTTCGAGTATATATTGTCTCAAAAATCAAAAGATATCAAATCTAGTTACCAAAATAATTAAAACTCTAATTTAGGAACAAATTCTCGCCAACACGTATAGGACACAGACCCCGTGTAGGCCTCCGGGTAAGGGTCCGTGTATGCTCGGCAAAATTACTCTCCGGGAAAACAATAGACACGGACCCCGTATACAGATCCGTGCTTGGGTCCGTGTAGGCTCGGGAATTCTCTTCCTCAAGTGTAATGGACACGGACCCCGTGTACAGGTCCGTGTAGCCTCGGTCGTTCAGAAAGATCCTTGAATAATGTTCCTTTGGCCTCCCAACGTCATCCCACGCATCACAAGCCCTTCTTCCTTGTTCATCATTCCTTGTAGTGCCTCTTTGAACTTTCTTAGCCATCCTTTGAATGCCATGCCCGGCCAGATTCATATCATACTCCCCTTCTTCAAAAAGATTTGTCCTCAAATCTTGTCTACCCACGCAAAAAATGAAGCACGTCAGTAATAAAAAGAATTAAATTATCAACATGCTTACCTTTAAACTGAAGTTTGTATGTGTTATCATTTGCTTGCTCCAACCGCACTGGAAATTTCAACACCATCGTTGCCTTTCCTATAAACTCAACTTCACCACATAACAAATAATAAATAACACCAAATGATAAAATATCACCAAGTATCACAAATATAAGATTTCTCCCCTTCTTAGACCTAGTCAACACCAAAATAATATCCATACACATGTACGACCATAGCTCACTAGGAATAAGAAATACTTCAAGCAACTTATAGAAATCAAGCTCAGGTGCTCTCTCCCTATAGGCAATGCATTCTTTGCTATACCATTTAACATACCTCTTCATATGCAACCAACAAATATAATCATGAATTATATCAATGATGAAATCACAACAATACTCCTCAATGGCGAGTAATTCATAAAATGAAGATAACATGAACAATTTAATCTTCTTAAAATTATATTCATCATGAACATAAAAATTCTTATATTCACTCAACATTTTTCCAAATACATCATCAAACAAGTATGAATCATGCAAATATGACACACTAGATGTACTACCCGTGTAAACATTTAACACATCACAAAGATTTGAGTATAATGCATATAATCCATTGTCATAACTAAGACTCTTCAATTTGACAACTTTTGAAAAATCACAATCACTAACATTTAAATTTGAAGCATGTGGTTCCTCACTAATATCAAACCCATAAAATTTGGAAATAAAAGTTAAATCCAAATCACATCTCTTATACCTCACAAGTGCAAATTTCCCATCAAACCCATGAAAACTAAAACTCACATAATTAATAGGGGAAAGTAGCTCATACCTCATAGTTGTTGCATTAACAACTATTTTTACCTCTCCTCGATTGATATGTGGATCAACCCATTGAACCCATCCATCCTCGACTCATCTCAAGGGCGCCAAAGTCCTGCAAAGAAGAATTAATTCTGCTCGGGGTTGAACCGGCTATATCATCACTAGGCATATAAATCTCATCTTTGTACAAAGGTACTTGGAGAGATTTATACAAAATTAAATCACGCTCATATTCACTCTTTGGGCCTTTATTCATTTTCTTTTTCTCTTCTTTTGGCCTCTTTTGCATTTTCTTTTTCTTTTCTTTCTATGACCATCTCATTCTTTTTATCACTCATTCTTTCGGCCATTATAAATTCTTTTTCACTCTCACAATTAAATCGCAGTTGATCATCAGTACTTACAGTTGAAATAGGTTGATCAAGAAAGGTACATGATGAATCATAACATGCGTGCAACAAATTATTACTACTTTCTTCTTTCTCCTCCACAGCGCACACATTAGAACAAAATTCACCATCTAAGGATTCACCCTCTACATAACAACATTCTATGCTCAAGTCAGAAATCAATGGGGTACCAACCTCCTCAATTCTCTCAACCTCCACATTAGGTTCAACAACATTCAACTCACCAACTAGTGGAATAATGTCATCAACAACTTTATCAACCACAACCTCCACTTGAGATTCAAGCCCAACCGCAACATCAACCTCCATTTGAGATTTAAGCTCAACTGGCGATTTTACTACAGTCACCTCCTCACGTGGACATTGGATGATATCATGCCCAACCTCTAAACACCAACAACATATAATATCACAAGTACTAGAATTGGAGTTTTTAAAGGTACCTTGATATTCATATTTGCTAGCTTCACGTCTAGACTCCTTCATTGGCCTAGCAATGATTTTCTCTTCCAAGCTCGTCCTCCACGTGAATGTCAACGACTCCATATGCACATCACGTTCATCTCTTCGACCTACTCCTCTATTGTCCTCACTTCGCCTATCAGCATAACGATCCACCTGCAACACTTTGTTTCCTCCAAATCTACTACCTCGCCTATTCTCATCAACAGGCCTATCATATGTCTCATCTTCCTCGTACCGCCTATACTTTTCACGTAGAGGCTTAAACTCATTCTCCCATATTTTATCCAACTTTCCTAACATTATTTGAAATTGACGTTTGTCAATCATTATACCTGCAAGAAAAGGTTAGTATAAAACAATAAAAGAATAAAGTTTCCTCACCACAAATTCTCACTAGTCATTCCAAGGAAAATTCACTCGCACTCGTCTTTTTTTCCTCGCCACTAAACCTCACAAATCACTCCAACTGGAAGGACACTCGCACTCGTCTTTTTTCCTCACCACAAAACCTCACAAATCACTCCAATGAAAATTCACTCCACTCAAATATTTTCACTCAAGTGAGAATTTTCAAGGGGGCGCTTAAGTCTCGTGGCTTCCACGTATCAAACTTATGAGATCATCCCTGTGATGCTTGAAATTCGACTCAGTTACACCACACAAGAATAAGCAACTTTGGAAATTTACTAGAATGCGACTAAATGACAAGGACAAACTTACCGCTGAAATATAAGCGCTAAAATTCCAACAAACACCCGATGCATACTTTTTTTTTCGGGTGAACAGTAAATCCGACGAACGAACAGTAAATTCGCGTGAACAGTAACTCCGGCGAAAGAACAGTAAATCCGATTGTGAATGAACATTACCGAATATGAACAGTAAATCCGGCGAATGAACAGTAAATCCACGTGAACAGTAACTCCGGCGAATGAACAGTAAATCCGATTGCGAATGAACAGTACCTAATATGAACAGTAAACCCGGCAATGAATAGTTAATCCGCGTGAACAGTAAACACACGAAAACAGTAACTCCGGCGAATGAACAGTAATCTCGATTTTTTTTTTTAGATTCAACAAATACGTAGAAGTCGCTACACGAAAATCGGTATTGAAAATCCTACGAAGAATTGAACGGATAAGCTTACTTGAAACAAAAACCAAAAGCTCTGATACCACTTGACGCGATCCCTCCAACGAGATCTTTGATTTGTCCCGATCTTTGAAACAAGTAATTGATAGGTGTGATAATCGCCTCTAGATCACGCGGTCTAGCAACAATTAATCAACGATAGAAACAATCGCGTTCAAGAGAACCTCCAAAGAACCTGTCCTTGGCAACTCTCGTGATATTCGATTGACAAACGCCACAAAAGATAAATCTTTTGATAAGTTTGATTTGATACGACACAAAAGTTATAACGAAACTTAAGCTTGTTTTTGAGAGAATTCTCAATGATAAGATATCATAAAAGATGAAAAAAAAAATCAATGTTGTTTACAATGATGAAATTTTCGAGTATATATTGTCTCAAAAATCAAAAGATATCAAATCTAGTTACCAAAATAATTAAAACTCTAATTTAGGAACAAATTCTCGCCTACACGTATAGGACACGGACCCCGTGTAGGCCTCCGGGTAAGGGTCCGTGTATGCTCGGCAAAATTACTCTCCGGGAAAACAATAGACACGGACCCCGTGTACAGATCCGTGCTTGGGTCCGTGTAGGCTCGGGAATTCTCTTCCCAAGTGTAATGGACATGGACCCCGTGTACAGGTCCGTGTACACGTCCGTGTAGCCTCGGTCGTTCAGAAAAATCCTTGAATAATGTTCCTTTGGCCTCCCAACGTCATCCCACGCATCACAAGCCCTTCTTCCTTGTTCATCATTCCTTTTAGTGCCTCTTTGAACTTCCTTAGCCGTCCTTTGAACGCCATGCCCGGCCAGATTCATATCAAATTGTCGATAGTAGCCTGCTAGACCCATAAAACTGCGTATCTCTAGCATTGATGTCGGTCTAGGCCAATTGATCACAGCCTCAACTTTGCTAGGATCAACAGAAATACCATCTCCAGATATAATGTGTTCCAAAAATATCACTTGCTTCAGCCAAAATTCACATTTAGACAGCTTAGCATACAATTTCTCAGTTATCAGAATCTTCAATACAGTTCTCAAATGCTCAGCATGATCAATCATATTCTTTGAATAAATCAGAATATCATCAATAAAGATAATCACAAAATCATCAAGATACTTCTGAAATATACGGTTCATCAAACCCATGAATACAGTTGGAGCATTCGTTAAACCAAACGGTGATGATATCCAGATCTCAGATCGATCTTGGAATAAATAGAAGAACCCTGCAATTGATCAAATAAATCATCGATACGAGGCAAAGGATATTTATTCTTTATCATAGCCTTGTTCAGTTGCCGATAGTCAATGTAGAGTCTCATTGAACCATCTTTCTTTCTAACAAACAATACTGGAGCACCACAAGGAGAAACACTCGGTCTGATGTAACCCTTGGCTAGCAAATCTTCTAGCTGCTCTTTCAATTCTTTCAATTCTATCGGTGCCATTCTGTATGGAGTTTTTGAAATAGGAACTGTACCTGGTATCAATTCAATATTGAAGTCTATCTCTCGGATTGGAGGCAAACCCGGAATTTCATCTGGAAAGACATAAGCAAACTCATATACCACTGGCAGATCTGCCAATGACGGGCTCGATTTCAGTACATCTACTGAATACACAAGGAATCCCTCTGCTCCTTTCTGTAATAATCGAGTCATAGACAACACCGATATCAAAGGAATTCTAGCTCTAGAACCCTTACCGTAAAATTTCCATTCATCAGTCATGTCAGGTTTGAATCTCACAATCTTCTGGAAACAATCTACGGTAACTCTGTATTGGGTCAGCGTATCAATATCGATAATGCAGTCAAAATCAGACAAACCGAGTACAATACAATATAACTCAATCTCGTTTTCATCATACTGCAGTATACAACGTCTAACAGACTTCACTGATATAAGACCTCTCCCTAAAGGTAAAGAGACAGATACTACAACAGATAATGACTCAACAAGCAAATCATGTATCAATGCAAATCGCACAGATATAAAAGTATGGGATGCACCGGTATCAATCAATACATAATCAGAGTAACCACAAAGAGAACAATTACCTGCAACAACATCATCTGGTGCTTCCTGTGCCTGTTCTTCAGTCAAAACAAATACTCTGGCCTGCTGTCTCGGAGGCTGGATAACAGTCTGGCTTCCTCCTGGCCGCTGCGGTGGCTGGAAGGAGTGAATAGCTGATGATCGTCTATCAGTCTGAGCCACTGATCTTGATGATGCTGCTCCCTGGGATCGTTGAGAACTTCGCTGTGGACAGACTCTGGCAAAATGTCCCTGCTTTCTACAGATGTTGCAACTACCAGATACTCCTTGGCATTGCTCGGTGGGATGTCTTCCTCCACAAGTTCTGCAATAAATCCCTGCATTACTCTGGCTCTGTCGTGAATCACTGGAGCTAGTTGAACTACTACCAGACTTCTTGAATAGTCTTCCTCTGGCTTTCAAATGATCTTTCTTCCCACTGCTACTATCACCACTATCGAATCTAGGAGGGGGTTGGTGGAATGGGACTGAAGGTTGTTGCTGTTTCGGTGCTGGAGCAACATACGAAGCTCCCTTCTGTCTAATCAAACCCGCTTCTGCTCCTTTGGCTCTGTTCAAAGCATCAGCAAAGTTATTCGGTCTCCCAGCATTTATCAGTGTAAAGATCTCAGGATTCAGCCCATTAATGAACTGATCAGCAACAGCTTCATCACTCTCAGCAACATGTGGAGCAAATCGTAACAAGGTAGAGAACTTGGCCACATATTCTTCTATGTTTAGTTGACCCTGTCTCAGATTGGCAAACTCTGCACCCTTGTCTTTCCTGTACGATACAGGGAAAAATCTTTGATAAAATTTAGTCTTAAAGATCTTCCAAGTAATAACCGTACCTCGATGCTCCAAAGCTCTCTTAGTCGTAAGCCACCAATTCTTTGCAACGTCATGCAATTGATGCCCAATCAGTCTGACTCTTCGCTTATAATGGCCTGAAAATTCGTGTTTGAAAATT
The DNA here is from genome assembly GCF_025594145.1 of Primulina tabacum. Lineage (NCBI taxonomy): Eukaryota > Viridiplantae > Streptophyta > Magnoliopsida > Lamiales > Gesneriaceae > Primulina > Primulina tabacum. The sequence goes on from NC_134552.1 coordinate 28,113,722, forward strand.
TGCGGAAAAATTTAAAATTTTCTTTTTTAAAAATTCAAAATGCCTCATTCATAAAATAAACTGATAAATCAAGTTTAATGTTCAAAATAGCAACAGAAGAAATTATTGTTTGCAAAATAACAAGTTAAAGTAATCCAATAACTGATAAAAATGTTTGAGCATAAAAATGGTAAATGGTGAAAATGAGGTCCTCGGGTTCCACTACTGCCGACCCGAGCTGGCTCAGTGGTCCCCGCCCTCAGTCCCGTCCTCATCAGTACCTACAACAATCAAGTCTAGTGAGTCTAAAGACTCAGCATGCATATATCGTAAATAACAAGTAGTAATAATAAAATTGCATGTGAAGTGAAAATATCATGTCGTGAGTTATTATAATACTTGCATAATTGAACTGAAAATCGCATCATGAATAATTATAAATACGTGCATAACTGAACTGAAAATCTTAAGTAAAATGTTTGCTCAAGAGAGCCCTGAAATAAAATGGCATATCATAATTTTCTGTCGAGATTATGTTCTACGCTAGTGGCCTATGAACTGAACTGAACTGAACCGATAAGTGACTACCGGGCGAAGTAATAATCATCTGATCAGACTAATGCCACAGTATACTGGGTGGAACTGAACTGAACTGAACCGGTAAGTGACCACCGGGTGATTCAATAATCCCATGATAGTGAATTGGCCACAAGCAATATCGCATAATTCTCAAAAAATGAATATTTTATATTTTGCACGTAATGTAATTAAAAAACGTAATTAAATATCCTGTATTAATTTTACCGAATGGGTTGGATCGTTCCCAGGCTCGCTGCGATCTAAATTTAACATGAAAAATATGCAAATGATTTTCTTGACAAAACTTTGTAATTGAATCCAAAAACGAGACAATTACGCTCAACGACTTAGTATTTAATCATGACTCCGTGCCAACCCGAACCAACACCGAACCATCATTTAGTCATGATAAATATACACATAAAATGATGAAATAATGCTCCAAAAATGATGCAAGTCGAAATTTTGGTGAATGGAGGCCAAAACATGAAACGCTCTTTCGAGAGTCAATTTGACACCTCGCACCGTAAATTCTCGTACGACCTCTAAACTTAACCGAATCATGAACGGCAAAAAACATGACCTTCATAACTTGATAAGGTATTGTCCAGTCCAAGGCCATAGTCTAAAAGCCAACCATGAACTCGAACGAGCCTCTGAACCGAAGCACCACTTGCTGTCAACAAAAATACAGCAGCAGCGCATTCGTTTCCTTGCGTCGTTTTCGAGACCACCGGCCATTGGGGCTTGCACCATGGACCAGAGCCTCTTACCAATATCCTAGGGTATGGTTTGAACCATGGCTAATGGCCCTAGGCCAGCCACAATCCGAATCAAACCATGAATCAACCGAAACTTCCCACCGAGAGCCAAACCTGTGTGTGGGCTGTTGCGATCGTTCTTGCTGTCATGGACCATTCCAGTGGCCATTTGATTGACCATGGCACGATCTAGACATCCAGAGGTATGGTGTGAACCAGGGCTAAGGGCTAGAGACCAACCAAGGTCCACCCCAAACCACCAAAACCGAAGGGACATGTGCAGAATTTGAATGTGGTCGAAGGGGGGGGGGGGGGGGGGGTTGTTCTTGTTTCTTTTATTTGAAAACCGATTCCACCATGGACCAAGCCTCAAAAGGGCGACTTGGTCACGTCTTAAACATGATAGGGGGGTGTTCTAACCATGGCTATAGGCCCCTAGGGCAGCCAAGATCAGAAACTCTCCCTTGACAGCAAGATGACAGAAATTGAAACACAAGTGACACTAGGAGGGAGTTGCTGTCATATCCGATTTCCAGCATGCATGGGGCTTGAACTATTGGACCAACATGGTCCTAACATGTCCTAGTACATGTCTAGAAGCAGACTTGGGAGCCTAGGGTCGAACCAATACCTGAAACAATTAAAACAAGCCAACCCGTGAGGTAGCAAAGGAAATCCGAAAAATTCTGCATATTCATTTTCTGAAAATAGGTTGATGTATTTCGGTTTTCTTGTATTAAAATCATGTACAAGTGATGTTTAAAAATATCTATATGGCTTGATTGAAGAGTAAATAAAAACATATACATGCCTTGGTTTGTTTTGAACGAAAAACAAACGAAACAACGACGCGGCGCGGAGGAGACGGAGTGCTCTTCACTCTCTTGCTTCTATTTGATTTTCTCTCTTGTTTTTCTCCTAGCACCTCACGATTTTTTTACTCTGAATTCTCTCTGAATTTCGGTGCAAGGGAGAGGGGGAAATGGTTAGGAGAATGAAGGGGAGTTGCAATATAGAAGGGATTTAAATGGCATGACCAAGTCTTGCTCTCTTTGAATGGTTAGATGAGGACTTGGTTTGATATCCAAAAGATTTTTGGAGGGGTAATGAAGGGCATGACCGATTCTTCCTATCCAACAAGGCTAAGATAATGATTGATTAATAATTAATGGTGATTAAAAATGAAGGGTTATCATACTAAGAAATAACAAGGAAATGGTCAAAGGTGGTGAGTTGTCAAAAAAATGTTAAATCACCTATGAGGTGGCCGAAATTAGGCTATTAAGTGGAGGGGAAATATTGCTTAGTTAGTGTATTTTAAATCTTTAGAGTCTTATCTACCCATTAAATTATTTAGTGAATCAACACATTAATTATGGAACCTAAATGAACTTATTTCCTACTTACTTCAAGTTACTTAAATAATTTCTTAAACATTCTTTTACCTTAAATTAACTTATTAGCTAGCTAAAATAAATTCTGGAAATGTTTTCTTAATATTAAATTCTATCTCAAAACTCCAACTCCAGTTCGGCCTCACTTAATTAACTGAAAAGGTAACAATTAAACTATTGCGTAAAATAATTAAATTTAAATAAAGGAATTTAAATACTCATGAAATAAAAATAATTTTAATTTAAGATACTAGGAATTATGCATGGCTTATACGTAGTCTGATTTACGGGTTCTACAACCGTCCCTCCCTTAAAAAAAATTTCGTCCTCGAAATTAAAACTCACCGAATAACTCAGGGTAACGACTCCTCATCTCTGGCTCAGACTCCCTTGTAGCTTCATCCTCTGAATGGTTAAGCCATTTGACTTTGACTCGCTTAACCAGCTTGTTACGAAGCTTCTTCTCCTGCCTGTCTAAGATCTGCTCTGGTCTCTCCTCATAAGACAGGTTCGGAGTAAGCTGCAACGGCTCAAAGTTTAAGACATGCGAAGGATTCGCCATATACTTCCTCAGTAAGAGACGTGGAACACATTGTGTACTCTTGTCAGATTCGGCGGAAGAGCCACATGATAAGCTAGCGTGTAACTCTGTCAAGGATCTCAAATGGTCCAATGAATCTCGGACTGAGTTTTCCTTTCTTCCCAAATCGCATGACACCTTTCATAGGTGCTACTTTCACAAAGACATGATCGCCCACGGCAAACTCTAGATCTCTCCTCCTCTGATCCGCATAACTCTTCTGTCGACTCTGAGCAGTCTTCATCCTATCACGGATCTTGACAACTACATCGGTAGCCTGCTGAATAATCTCTAGACCCAACTCTGCTCTCTCCCCTACTTCATCCCAATGAACATGAGATCTACACTTACGGCCATACAGTGCTTCAAACGGAGCCATACCAATAGACGACTGGAAGCTGTTGTTATAGGTGAACTCCACTAATGGCAAGTTCGACTCCCAACTCCCAGAGAAATCCATAACACAAGCACGGAGAAAATCCTCCAAAATCTGAATAACTCGTTCTGACTGTCCATCTGTCTGCGGATGGAAAGCTGTGCTAAACAGCAACTTCGTACCCATGGTCGAATGCAAACTCTTCCAAAATGACGAAGTGAATCTGGGGTCTCTGTCAGATACGATAGAAACGGGAATGCCATGCAGTCGGACTATCTCTCGGATGTACAACTCTGCATACTGAATCATGGTGAAAGTCGTCTTAATAGGCAAGAAGTGCGCTGATTTGGTAAGACGATTAACAATCACCCAGATAGCATTTGATCCTCTGACTGAATTCGGCAACCCGGTCACGAAGTCCATGGTGACATTCTCCCACTTTCTCTCGGGAATGGGAAGAGGCTTGAGCATACCTGCTGGTCTCTGATGCTCTGCTTTCACAAGCTGATATGTCAGACACTCGGATACAAACCGTATGATGTCTTTCTTCATCCCCGGCCACCAATACAATAACTGCAGGTCTTTGTACATCTTTGTACTCCCAGGGTGAATAGAGTACGGCGACATATGGGCCTCTATTAGAATATCTGCTCGAATAGAACCACTACTAGGAACCCACATTCTATCTCGGTATCTCACAATGCCGTCGTTCACTGTATACAAGACACTGCCCTTGGCCTCATCTCTCTGCTTCCACTTTGCCAACTGCTCATCTGCTGACTGACAACTGCGAATACGGTCTAGAAGAGAGGACTGAATAGTCAAGGTAGATAGACGGGGAACTCTACCTCGAGGATAAGTCTCTAGACCAAATCTCTGCATCTCAGTCTGAAGAGGTCTCGAAACTGTCAAATGAGCCATCACTACGACTTTTCTGCTCAATGCATCCGAACTGCATTAGCTTTACCCGGGTGGTAGCTAATGTCACAGTCATAATCCCTCACAAGCTCCAACCAACGCCTTTGACGCATGTTCAGCTCCTTCTGCGTAAAGAAATATTTGAGGCTCTTGTGGTCGGTAAAGATCTGGCACTTCTCTCCATACAAATAATGCCTCCAAATCTTCAAGGCAAAAACTACGGCGGCCAACTCTAGATCATGGGTAGGGTAATTCTTCTCATGGATTTTCAGCTGTCGAAAAGCATATGCTATCACCTTCCCATGCTGCATCAACACTGCGCCTAAACCGTGCTTCGAAGCATCAGTATACAACACAAAATCTCCGGGCCCTGGCGGCATGGCCAAAACTGGTGCTGAGATAAGAGCTTGCTTCAAAGTATCGAAGCTCTTCTGACACTCCTCGCTCTACACAAATTTAGCATTCTTCTTGGTCAATGATGTGAGTGGAACGGCAATAGAAGAGAATCCCTTAATGAACTTCCGATAATATCCTGCTAGCCCAAGAAAACTGCGGTTCTCTGAAACATTCTGCGGCACAACCCAATCTCTGACTGCTGCAACCTTCGCTGGGTCTACCTCAATACCTCTGCTGGAAACAATATGGCCTAAGAATGCCACCTTCTCAAACCAGAATTCGCACTTACTGAACTTTGCGAATAACTTATGCTTCTGCAAGGTCTGCAACACTGTGGTCAGATGTCTGCTGTGATCCTCTTGATTCTTGGAGTAGACGAGAATGTCGTCTATGAATACTATCACAAAATGGTCAAGATACGGATGAAATACGCGATTCATGAGATCCATGAAGATCGCTGGCGCATTCGTCAGATCGAACGGCATCACAAAGAACTCATAGTGGCCATAACGAGTCTTAAAATCAGTCTTGGAAACATCGGCATCTTTCACCCTCAACTGGGGATAACCGGAACGCAGATCTATCTTGGAGAATATCGAAGCTCCCTGCAACTGGTCAAACAAATCATCAATCCTCGGAAGTGGGTATTTGTTCTTCACTGTAACCCTGTTCAACTCCCGGTAGTCAATGCAAAGCCTCATAGAGCCATCATTCTTCTTCACAAATAAGACTGGCGCGCCCCATGGTGAAAAACTCGTGCGAATGAACTCCTTATCCAGAAGTTCCTGAATCTGCTTCTTAAGTTCTGCCATCTCTGTCGGCACTCATCGGTATGGCGCTTTTGATATCGGAGCCGTACCTGGCATAAGCTCAATAGAAAACTCCACCTCTCGCTCCGGTGGCATACCAGAGACGTCCTCAGGAAAAACGTCTGGAAAATCTCTAACAATAGGAACATCTGCGGCTGACTGACTGGGTGCCTCGGGGACAGATATAAAAGTTGCTAAAAACGTCCGACACCCTCTATGCATGAGCTTTTTAGCCTTGACATAAGCAATAATGCGCGGTAAGGGAAAGTACCTGTCTGGCTCAAATAAGAACTGCGCCATCCCAGGCGGTCGGACTAGGACAAATCTCCGCTGAAAGTCGATCAAAACTCTGTTCCTCAATAGCCAATCCATCCCTAGTATGATGTCAAACTCCAGCATCGGCAACGATCAGATCCGCATAAACGAGGTTGCCTTGGATATCAAGATCTAAGTCTTGGATCACATTGGTAGCTGCCATCTCCTCACCAGAAGGCAATACTACTGAATAGACTACATCTAGCCCAACGGTCTTGACCTTGAGGAAATTAGCAAAGACCTCCGAAATAAATGAGTGAGTGGCCCCTGAATCTATCAAGGCCTTCATAGCGGAACCAGATATAAATATTCTCCCTGAAAGATCGGAACTCTAAGTTGAACCCAATAGTTACAAGAACTAAACTTATAGACATGCAAAGGTCAAAGTTCTTCTAACTTAAATTCCCAAAATAATACTGAGTAGAGCATGCAATCCTATTGCAATTCTATGTTCAAAATCTTAACCCAAAACATTAAATCCCAAATATAAACTTAAAGCGTAAAGGTACCTTTCATAAGCATGGTCTCCGGGTTTGTCTCTGTAGCATGGAGAGCAAACACTCTGCCTTGGGTAGGCAGATTCCTCTGAGGGCACTGCGGCAGCAAGTGGTTTGGGCTACCACACTTGTAACACTTCCCTGAGCCATACATACATGCTCCGGCATGGCGGCGTGAGCACTTGGGACAAACTGGATGCTCAAAAGTCCTCGGGGCTGGGCGTCCCCGCTGCTGCTGCTGCTGCTGACCTCTGTTTCTAGGCGGGCCGTGAAAAGACCTCTTATTATGATGCTGCTGCTGAGGAGGAGGAGGGCGGTGTGGTACTGGAATCGGTCGCTTCCCCTGGCGATCCTTCTCAATGTCACGTTGGTCTTGCTCTGCAGCTAGAGCTCTGGAGACGGCAACATCATAAGTAGTAGGGCCAGCCACCCTAACATCACGGCGCAAGATCGGCCGTAGTCCGTCCAGAAAGTGTCTCAACTTTGCTATAGCATCATTCGCAATTAGGGGCACGAAATGGCAACCCCTCTCAAACTTACGGATGAACTCCGTAACAGTCAGATCTCCCTGCCTCAGGGTCATGAACTCCCTGGTCAACGTGGAACGCACCTCATCAGTAAAATATTTGGAGTAAAATACCTCCGTGAAGCGTGTCCAGCTCAGCGTAGCCAAGTTTAGGGCTACCGACGCTCCTTCCCACCATAAGCGGGTATCTCCTCCGAATAAATAGGTGGCACATCGAACTCTGTCTGCATCTCCAAGCTCCATGAACTCGAAGATAACCTCGAGGGACTTGATCCAGCCCTCGGCAATCATGGGATCAGACGTCCATGAAAACTCCTTCGGCCTCATCTTCATGAAGCGCTCATAAGTAGCCTCGGGCCCTGTCGGCCTGGCTGCCACAGCATGGTTCCCCGCAAACTGTGTGAAGAACTGAGTCATCCCAGCTAGCATCTGGGCATTCATGTCAGGTGGAGTTGGAGGTGGTAAGTCCCTCTCCTGCCTCTGGTTCATGCCGTCCTCCTGGCGAGGCTCATCCTCTCTAGTGCGCTCGAGGATGCGTCTAGGGGGCATATTGTTCCATACATAACCCATACGTAACCAACATGCATAATTCCATAATTTATTTAAATTTAAATACTGAACAATAAAAATCTGGACGTAAAATATTTCATGAAAACATGCTGTCCGAATATTTCATGCTTTAAATAAAATGCATAAATGTAAAACTTACAGACCGATGACATGACTTCATGAGCTTCTCGTGGTCAGTAGTAGTACAACCCTTTACAAGAACATAGGCTCTGATACCAGCTATAATGGACCGAAAATTCGTGTTTGAAAATTTGCGGAAAAATTTAAAATTTTCTTTTTAAAATAATCAAAATGCCTCATTCATAAAATAAACTGATAAATCAAGTTTAATGTTCAAAATAGCAGCGGAAAAAATTATTGTTTGCAAAATAACAAGTTAAAGTAATCCAACAACTGATAAAAATGTTTGAGCATAAAAATGGTAAATGCTGAAAATGAGGTCCTCGGGTTCCACTACTGCCGACCCGAGCTGGCTCAGTGGTCCCCGCCCTCAGTCTCATCCTCATCAGTATCTACAACAATCAAGTCTAGTGAGTCTAAAGACTCAGCATGCATATATCGTAAATAACAAGTAGTAATAATAAAATTGCATGTGAAGTGAAAATATATGTCGTGAGTTATTATAATACTTGCATAATTGAACTAAAAATCGCATCATGAATAATTATAAATACGTACATAACTGAACTGAAAATCTTAAGTAAAATGTTTGCTCAAGAGAGCCTTGAAATAAAATGGCATATCATAATTTTCTGTCGAGATTATGTTCTACGCTAGTGGCCCATGAACTGAACTGAACTGAACCGGTAAGTGACCATCGGGTGAAGTAATAATAGTCTGATCAGACTAATGTCACAGTATACTGGGTGGAATTGAACTGAACTGAACCGGTAAGTGACCACCAGGTGATACAATAATCCCATGATAGTGAATTGGCCACAAGCAATATCGCATAATTCTCAAAAAATGAATATTTTATATTTTGCACGTAATGTAATTAAACAACGTAATTATATATCCTGTATTAATTTACCGAATGGGTTGGATCGTTCCCAGGCTCGCTGCGACCTAAATTTAACATGAAAAATATGCAAATGATTTTCTTGACCAAACTTATTGAATCCAAAAACGAGACAATTACGCTCAACGACTTAGTATTTAATCATGACTCCGTGCCAACCCGAACCAATACCGAACCATCATTTAGTCATGATTAAAATACACCTAAAATAATGAAATAATGCTCCAAAAATGATGCAAGTCGAAATTTTGGTGAATGGAGGCCAAAACATGAAACGCTCTTTCGAGAGTCAATTTGGCACCTCGCACCGTAAATTCTCGTACGACCTCTATACTTAACCGAATCATGAACGGCCAAAAAGATAACCTTTCTAACTCGATAAGGTACTGTACAGTCCAAGGCCATAGGCTAAAAGCCAACCATGAACTCGAACGAGCCTCTGAACCGAAGAACCACTTGCTGTCAACAAAAATACAGCAGCAGCGCATTCGTTTCCTTGCGTCGTTTTCGAGACTACCGGCCATTGGGGATTGCACCACGGACCAGAGCCTCTTAGAAACATCCTAGGGTATGGTTTGAACCATGGCTAATGGCCCTAGGCCAGCCACAATCCGAATCACACCATGAATCAACCGAAACTTCCCACCGAGAGCCAAACCTGTGCGTGGGCTGTTGCGATCGTTCTTGCTGTCATGGACCATTCCAGTGGCCATTTGATTGACCATGGCACGATCTAGACATCCAGAGGTATGGTGTGAACCAGGGCTAAGGGCCAAAGGCCAACCAAGGTCCACCCCAAACAACCAAAACCGAAGGGACATGTGCAGAATTTGAAAGGGGTCGAAGGGGGGGGGGGGGGCTGTTCTTGTTTCTTTTTTTGAAAACCGATTCCACCATGGACCAAGACTCGAAAGGGCGACTTGGTCACGTCTTAGACATGATAGGGGGGGTGTTATAACCATGGCTATAGGCCCCTAGGGCAGCCAAGATCAGAAACTCTCCCTTGACAGCAAGATGACAGAAAATTGAAACACAAGTGACACTAGGAGGGAGTTGCTGTCATATCCGATTTCCAGCATGCATGGGGCTTGAAATATTGGACCAACATGGTCCTAACATGTTCTAGTACATGTCTAGAAGCAGACTTGGGAGCCTAGGGTCGAACCAAAATTAAAACAAGCCAACCCGTGAGGTAGCAAAGGAAATCCGAAAAATTCTGCATGTTCATTTTCTGAAAATAGGTTGATGTATTTCGGTTTTCTTGTATTAAAATCATGTACAAGTGATGTTTAAAAATATCTATATGGCTTGATTGAAGAGTAAATAAAAACATATACATGCCTTGGTTTGTTTTGAACGAAAAACAAACGAAACAACGACGCGGCGCGGAGGAGACGGAGTGCTCTTCATTCTCTTGCTTCTATTTGATTTTCTCTCTTGTTTTTCCCCTAGCACCTCACGATTTTTTTACTCTGAATTCTCTCTGAATTTCGGTGCAAGGAAGAGGGGGAAATGGTTAGAGAATGAAGGGGAATTGCAATATAGAAGGGATTTAAATGGCATGACCAAGTCTTGCTCTCTTTGAATGGTTAGATGAGGACTTGGTTTGATATCCAAACGATTTTTGGAGGGGTAATGAAGGGCATGACCGATTCTTCCTATCCAACAAGGCTAAGATAATGATTTATTAATAATTAATGGTGATTAAAAATGAAGGGTTATCATACTAAGAAATAACAAGGAAAGGGTCAAAGGTGGTGAGTTGTCAAAGAAATGTTAAATCACCTATGAGGTGGCCGAAATTAGGCTATTAAGTGGAGGAGAAATATTGCTTAGTTAGTGTATTTTAAATCTTTAGAGTCTTATCTACCCATTAAATTATTTAGTGAATTAACACATTAATTATGGAACCTAAATGAACTTATTTCCTACTTACTTCAAGTTACTTAAATAATTCCTTAAACATTTTTTTACCTTAAATTAACTTATTAGCTAGCTAAAATAAATTCTGGGAATGTTTTCTTAATATTAAATTCTATCTCAAAACTCCAACTCCAGTCCGGCCTCACTTAATTAACTGAAAAGGTAACAATTAAACTATTGCATAAAATAATTAAATTTAAATAAAGGAATTTAAATACTCATGAAATAAAAATCATTTTAATTTAAGATACTAGGAATTATGCATAGCTTATACGTAGTCTGATTTACGGGTTCTACATTGCTCATCTGTATAATCAAGTTGATCAAACAGCATTTCAATGTCATCAAGCCAACTCTCACAGTCAACAGAATTCTCTGTGCCCTTCAAAGTCGATGGTTTGAACAATTGAAATATCTTTAGTAGTGTTTCCATAGGTGTTGCTGTGACATCCATCGGATTAGTCGAAGTACTACCCTGTTCTGTGATTCTTCAAGGAGGCATATCTGATTATCAAAAGGATTAGCAACCAAATATAACAATTCTGTTTCGATCCTCCTCTGATCATCTTACTGCTGATCAAGAATCGGTTCTGATTCATTCTTAAGTCATACATGTTTCCAATCAAATCAGATATTCAGGTAAACATGTATTTTCTAAAGTAGTAAAACATACTGAAATGCTAGCGTGCAAGAGCAGGAAAGAAAACTCAATCTACTCCGCTCACTCTTTTCTAAGTCAGTCTAAGGAACCTACTGCTCTGATACCACCTGCTGTGGGAACCCGGACGCTAATTCATCTTCTTAATCATTATTAGGATCAAATGTAACAATTAAGTAAACTGGGTCATAAATTTTTTTTTTAATGTTGAACACTATATAAACAAGTGTACAATTTCTATAACAAAGTAGGCCCATCTTATTCAAATCACATGATCAAGTTAATATCTACAACATGATCCATAAGTACAAGTCTTGTACAAAAGTAATTCATAACAAACTACTGTTCATTACTATATATCAAGTGATGGAAATCAACTCTACTTCTAGGTCCGAATCTCCACGCTAATCTCAATCTCTCATCCTCTTCTCGACCCTGATCCTGTCCCATCTATTGTCATGCACACATACAAACACAACAATAGCCGGATAACTCCGGTGAGAAATATATTCCCAGTATAAATAACGTATACATGCAATCATATAAACAGATATAAAATCATGGAACAATTATCAATAACATGTATCATAATCTGAAAGACATGAATCGATATAAAACTGTAAATCAAAATCTTGACTCATAATCTCTGACTTGACTCTTCTCTAATCTTGGGATCCCGATCGAATAAGAACGCAACATTCTCCCACCTACTCTCCAAGCTAGATGGTGGTACGTTCTTATTCCAAGACTTTGGCATTCTATATTCAATCTCTACAATAGGAGTCGATCTACTCCTAAGCACATCGATATCACCAAATGTCCAGTGACTTGGCACCTCTGCCAATGACATGGCACATCTGTCATAGACTCAATACATGCTTTACTATAAATAAATAGACTAAGCATATCAATCTCATCAATTGCAAACATCAATGCAATATAATAAAGTATGTGGTTTTGGGAAACTCAAGTCGACTCTAACTCGAGTCGTATCTTCCCGGTTTAACATTGATTTATACCTTTCTTTTTGTAGATCAATCTGATCAATGAAATCAATATCGGTCTGGATCTGATCGTTCTTCGAAGTCGTCAATACCCACTCTGGAATGACATATTCGAGAAGTACAATATCAATATACAACCTAACCAATACTGGATATAATCAGAACTCAATCTAATTCTGTTTCGACGGCATAACAACACAATCTCGATATACCCAGCAATACAATATCAGCAGATACAAATCATAACTCTTAATCAATCAACAACATAATCTGATACCAAATCTGTATATTCTCAATCAAATCAAATCTGAAAATGATAACACTTTCATACGGTATCCGTTCTTCAATCTGATTTCGATTATACAATTACTACAATCTCGGAACAGATAATATCAGTCATATCATGATTTCTTCAATATCATATTTTCAAATCATAGCGAAACATAATAAAACTTGCGAACTTCTGAAGCTCTTATCGATAGAATCACAGTACTGAACTCGGATTGAAAATCAGACAAACGGATCTTTCGCAACTTGAATTCTAGTATTAAGATAACTTGAAGCTTTCCATGGGGTTTTTTCGGTTCTTTACCTCGACATCTAAATGGAATTGAATGAATTTTATTTATATATCATGCATGTTTCAAGCCATGTGGCTTAATCTTCAAGCTGCATTTCTCGCGCATTATGCGCGACCTTCCCCGCGCATATGCGCGAGAGCTACTGGCCTCGGCATTCTGAGTTCTTCTGCTCGCGCATGTCTTGGCACTTGACAATTCTACAGGCTCGCGCATATGCGCGAGGTTCTCTGCCCTGCTCGCGCATATGCGCGCCTCGTGTCGCGCATATGCGCGAGGTGTTCTGTCCTCGCACATATAACATGCTTCCTCACTCTTGTCTCGGTGCGGTCCTTCTAATCGCAACAATTCATAATCAATAATCGCAGATTAACAGAATAAAAATCTCGGGCATTACAACCAGATGAACATGAAGAGTGCATTTCTGAACGGTCAGTTGCAGGAAGAAGTATATGTTGAACAACCACCAGGTTTTGTTAATCACTCTCTTCCTGATCATGTTTATCATTTGAACAAAGCCTTATATGGTCTTAAACAAGCTCCAAGAGCTTAGTATGAAACTCTTTCAAAATTCCTAATTGATCATGATTTTACTGTTGGATCAACTGATAAGACTTTGTTCAAATTTTCAAAGAATGATCACATTTTACTTGTGCAAATATATGTTGATGATATATTTTTGGTGAACTAACCCCAAATTATGTGTGAAATTTGCCAAGTTAATGGAGGAAAAATTCGAGATGAGTATGATGGGTGAACTGACATTTTTCCTTGGTCTGCAAGTGAAGCAACTGAAACTGTATTTTATCAGTCAGACTAAATATACTAAGGAATTGCTTAAGAAATTTGGCATGGAAACATGTTCAGCTGCAAGTACTCCCATGAATTCATCAATCAAACTAGACAATGATCAAGGGGGTATATCAGTTGAGACGACACTTTACAAAGGTTTAATAGGTTCATTATTGTATCTAACTGCTATTCGTCCTGATATTGAATTTGTTGTTTGTATGTGTGCTAGATTTCAGGCAGATCCTAAGCAATCGCATTTTTCAGCTGCCAAACACATTTTAAAATATCTTAAAGGCACACAAAATGTGGGCTTATGGTATGTTAAGGATTTTTCTTTTAATTTAGTTGGATATTCAGATGCAGACTATGCAGGATGTAAGCTAGATCGTAAAAGCACCAGTGGATCATGTCAGTTTCTAGGAGACAGACTGATTTCATGGTTCAGCAAGAAGCAAACATCCATAGCAACTTCCACAACCGAAGCATAATTGTAACAACCCCCTCTCATGACATTGAAGTTTAAAAAGAAAAACATACGCGGAAGCATTTAAAATTACACAGGAAAGAACAATAAACCATTTACATCAAAAGCATTTTAAAAAATGATTTAACATAAACATTAACTTTTGTAGTATCCCAAAAGAAATCCACAAACTAACATAAGTTTTACCCCATAATTCATTTTACAAAATATGACAATATTTAAACTTCTCATGTTCACCCAAAATAGAATAAAAGTGACATGATCAAAAGTCTTTCCCATTGACTTTTATATGACTTCTTCCCCTTGGACGATCCGCTTCAATTCCTTTTGTCACCTGCATCACATGATATTAACTGGAATGAGATAAAACTCAGTAAGCAGAAAGCTATACGTAACAAGTACATATACATGTGGTTGGTTTGAAATATAGATATCGCAATGACAATAAACAATGAAGCAATGGCAATGGACGATAAATCAATAGCAATGAACAATGAATAATACCATCTTAAATGAACAATAGGTAGCAAAGCAATATAGATGGTATTTCATGGCATGAATTATAGAAAAGGAAATGATAGTTCTGTGACCTGTGGATAGTATCTCTTTGATATATAAATATATCAAAACTGTGAGAGATACTCATAATCATGTGATTGGCCAATGACATGCATGAGTTACGATCATTCCTTGGCTTTAATCATCGGAAACTTCATTGGGACATTTTAGCAAACACTTGGTAAGCAACAATAGAGTACTAGCTCCTTATCAATGGATTCAATGATATTCTTGGCTCAATGAACAAATAACAATACATACATCAATAATCTAACAATGGAAGGAGCTAGACATCAACAAACATGGGTTATATACATATATATCACGTGAGCATTAGAAGGAAAAGCTTCTACTTACAACCAATCCAACAATATGGTGGCTATGATAAACTTGAATGATTCCTACAAACATCAACACAATAATAACCAACAATCATCAACATTAATCTAAGAAATTCATCAACACCCTTCAATCATCCAAACCCTACTTAACTCCAAAATAATAGAACCCTTACCTGGTAACTTGAAGGAATAGGTAGAAATCACTAAGAATACAACTAAAATCCTTGCACTTGGTGTAGACATTGAAGGAGAGAAAACTAGAAAGAAAATGGCATGAATCGATTTTAAGGAAAAGGGAGAAGGTTAGAATGAAGTAGAAGCCTCTAAAATCATGTTATAAGCCTTCAATCCCTTAAAAACGTGTTTTAAAAAAAACAATTTCGCATGTCTAGCGCCGCGGCGCCACTAATTGGTGTTGCGGTGCCTGCTTTACGGCGCTGGGAGCGCCGCGGTGCTGCCTAGGAAGCGCCTAGGCGCCAGGGTTACGGCCCTGGCAGCGCTGCGGCGCTGCCACCTGCACTCCACAACAGTGCTCTTCGCACAACTCCAACAAAGATTGCTTCCGAAACGACTCTTTCCTTCATAATCTGGAAAAGTGGTAAACAAGAAAGTTGTAGCTCTATGTCTTGGCTTGCATCTCCAATTAGCCTCATGTCATTTGAAGGTCTGAGTAAAATGTTATGCTCAATCTCCCAACATGTGTCAATATAGAAGCAACTGATACACATGACACAATTCGGGCAACTTTTGGCTCGTCTCCACTAATGATTTGAACAAAACTCAAAACATGAAAGTTATAGCCTTATATCTTATCTTTCCAATGAAAGTGGCCTAACATCAATTGGATCAATATACAAAACATTATGCTAAAAACCACAACTACTGCCACATTTTTCATACCGTTTCTGCGCTTCAATTTCCTATTTGGCTTAAGATCAACTTTCTATTCTACCCATCCACTTCCATAATCATCACCAACTATGAACATGATTCCAAAACAATAACCATAAACAATGACCATATAACAATCATTCCAATAAACATATTTACAACCATCACAATATCCATAACCATAACCAATAATCATTTCCACCATAACCATTAAAATATTTAAAACCATATCTTATCACCATAAATCATAAATAACACTATAAACTATAACATGACAGAAAGGTCGGGATATTATAATCTCCCCTCCTTATAAAAATTTCGTCCCCGAAATTTGCTTACCGTCGAATAAAGTTGGATAACGATGTTTCATCTCCTCTTCCGGTTCCCATGTTGCCTCTTCAATAACATGATTCCTCCAAAGAACTTTGACAAGGCCAATTTCTTTATTTCTCAACACTTTAACTTTGCGATCAAGAATTTGAACCGGCATTTCCTCATAGCTTAGGTTAGGCAAAAGATCCAATGAATCATACCGAAGGACATGAGGTGGATTAGAAAGGTACTTACGTAGCATAGAAACATGAAATACGTTGTGAACTCGATCCAAGTCCGGTGGCAATGCAAGACGATAGGCTCGGTCTCCAATCTTCTCAAGAATTTCAAATGGCCCAATATATCGAGGACTTAACTTACCTTTCTTGCCAAATCGCATAACTCCCTTGAGAGAAGCTATCTTAATAAATACATGATCACCAACCTCGAATGCTAAAGGTTGTCGTCGAACATCGGCATAACTCTTCTGTCGAGACTGAGCGGTCCTCATTCGTTCTTGGATCAATGCCACAACATCTGCTGTTTGTTGAACCAACTCCGGGCCCAACATCTTCCTTTCACCTACCTCTTCCCAAAACAAAGGAGATCGGCATTTTCTTTCATATAAAGCTTCATAAGGTGCCATGCCTATAGAAGACTGGTAGCTGTTATTATACGTGAACTCCACCAAAGGCAACTTGGAATCCCAACTTCCCGGGAAATCAATCGTACAAGCCCTTAGCATATCTTCAAGAATTTGGATAACCCTTTCTGATTGACCGTCGCTTTGAGGATGGTAGGCGGTACTAAAAGCCAATTTCGTTCCCAAGGCTCTATGCAAACTCTTCCAAAATTCTGATGTAAACCTTGGATCACGATCTGAAACTATCGATACCGGTATTCCATGAAGTTTCACAATTTCCTGAATATAAGCCTCAGCATATTGATTCATAGAATACGTCATCTTGACAGAAAGAAAATGTGATGACTTGGTCAATCGATCCACGATCACCCAAATAGAATTGAAGCCTTTCTGCGTCCTTGGTAACCCAACAACAAAATCCATAGTTATGTACTCCCACTTCCATTGCGGTATAGGCAAAGATTGCAACAATCCCACCGGTCTTTGGTGCTCAATCTTAACCTGTTGACAGGTTAGACATTCAGAAACAAATAACATGATATCTTTCTTCATACCTGGCCACCAGTAAAGACGTCGAAGGTCTTGATACATCTTGGTACTACCAGGATGTACAGAATATGGCGCTGTATGAGCTTCAAGAAGTACATCTTTTCGAATGTCATCACCTATAGGAACACATATTCTACCTCGAAAGGTCAATAACCCATCACGATTCGACCCAAACTCTGAAACTCCTGTCAGATCACTTTTTCTCTTCAAATCTAATAACTGAGTGTCCAACTGTTGTTCCTTCAAAATTCGATCAAATAAGGTTGAGTGGAGAACTAGTGCAGATAATCGAGCAACTGTACCTGAAGATACCAAATTGATCTCATTTCTTTGCAAATCAAACAACAAAGGTTTAGAAATCATGGAACCCAATAATGAACTTGATTTGCGACTCAAAGCATCAGCAACCACATTAGCTTTACCAGGATGATAGCTAATGGTGCAATCATAATCCTTTACCAGTTCCAACCATCTCCGCTGCCGCATATTCAATTCCTTCTGCGAAAATAAATAACTCAAACTTTTGTGATCTGTAAATATTTCACATTTCTCACCATAAAGGTAGTGTCGCCAAATCTTTAAAGCAAAAACCACTGCCGCCAACTCCAAGTCATGAGTGGGATAATTTTTCTCGTATTCCTTCAACTGACGAGAAGCATATGCTATCACTTTTCCACGCTGCATCAGTACTGCACCTAACCCCTGCTTTGAAGCATCTGTATATACAAAAAATATTGAGTACCACAAGGAAGTACTAATACAGGGGCAGGCGTTAACTTATCTTTCAATGTTTGAAATGATCGTTGACACTCAATGGTCCATTCGAACTTTGTTGCCTTCCTTGTCAAACTCGTTAATGGCAAAGCTATCTTCGAAAAGTCTGCTATGAAACGTCTGTAATATCCTGCCAAACAAGGAAAACTATTTACCTCTGAAACTGTCTTTGGAATGGACCATTGCTTTATGGACTCAACTTTGGATGGATCAACAGATATTCCTTCTTTCGAAATGATGTGGCCCAAAAATGCCACCTGCTCCAACCAAAACTCACATTTCTTTAACTTGGCATACAATTGCTTATCCCTCAACAGCTGCAACACAATCCTTAAATGCTCACGATGAAGTTCTCGTGTCTTTGAGTAGATCAAGATGTCATCAATGAAAACAATGACAAAAGTATCCAAATACGGCTTAAAGATACGATTCATCAAATCCATAAAAACTGACGGAGCATTGGTTAGCCCAAACGACATCACCAAAAATTCATAATGGCCATACCTCGTTCTAAACGCAGTCTTTGGTATGTCCTCCTTTTTCACTTTCAGTTGATGGTAACCGGACCGAAGGTCAATCTTTGAAAATATTGCTGCTCCTTGCAATTGATCAAAGAGATCATCAATACGTGGCAAAGAATATATGTTCTTCACGGTTACCTTGTTGAGTTCTCGGTAGTCAATACATAATCGCAATGATCCATCTTTCTTCTTTACGAACAAAACTGAAGCTCCCCATGGTGAGGAACTAGGTCGGATAAAACCTTTATCTAATAGCTCCTGAAATTGAGTCTTCAATTCTTTCATTTCAGTAGGAGCCATTCTGTATGGAGCCTTGGAAATTGGAGCTGTACTTGGAATTAAATCAATAACAAACTCCACCTCTCGATCAGGTGGTAATCCAGGCACATCATCAGCAAACACGTCAGGATAATCCTGAACCACATCAATATCCTGTAATTGAAAATTACTTTCCTTTCGCACATCAACCACTGAAGCTAGGAAACCCATACAACCTTTGTGCAACAACTTATTAGCTTGAAGGCAAGAAATAATAGGAATACCAATCGAAAAGCCTAGACCAACAAACACATCACTATCGTAGTCATCGACCAAAAACTTCACCGTCTTACCCACACAATCAATGACCGCACGATAAGCAGATAACCAATCCATCCCCAAAATAACATCAAATACAACCATCAGAATAACAATAAAATCATCAAACAGTAATCTATTACCCACTTGTACGGGACATGCCTTGATAATATTAGTGGCACAAATTTCATCCCCAGAGGGCAACACAATATTGAAGTGTAATGGCATAACAGTAGGTTCAACAGATATAGAATGCATAAACATTTCAGACATAAAAGAATGGATTGCACCAGTGTCAATCAATGTAATTGCTTCTTTTCCGTAGACTAAAATATTACCTGATACCACCGAAGAATCAGGATTAACACTTTCCTTCGTCATAGCAAAAATTCTGCCTTGGACTTTTCCTTTGCCTGAGGAGAGAGGACATTTCAATGCCGTGCGCCCCATCTCCTTGCATCTAAAACATCGTCCACTACCCACCAAACACTCACCCTTGTGTGGCTTTCCACACTTAAAACATGCCTGTCGTTCAGTATCAGAAAAAGGTACAGGAGGTTTAGAGCGCTGCTCTATCTTACCCTTACCTTTGTGGCCACCACGAACATTTGCACTTGTACCTTGTCCTCTAGCTTGGAAAGTTTGTCTTCTTAATTGCCTCTCTTTCTCTATCTCTTGCTCATCATGCTCAGCTAGCAAGGCTCTCTCCACGATATCTTGATATGTGACCACCTTGGACATATGAACATCTCTTCGAATCTCTGGTTTCAAACCCCGAAGGAAATGTTCTCCTTTATCCTTATCGTTCTCAGCAATAAAAGGAACAAAAACACATCCTTCCTCAAACTTCAACGTATATTCAGTAACAGACAAAGCATCCTGTCTCAATTCCAGGAATTCCTTCACCTTCTTGGCTTTTACTTCGCTCGAGAAATATTTGGCGTAGAATAAATCTTTAAACTCGTTCCACTTTAATTCTTGAACATTAACTGTCACCTTGGTGGCTTCCCACCAGATACGAGCAGCTTTGACCAACATAAACACAGCACAACTTACCTTTTCTTGGTCAGTGAACTTCAAATATTCGAATATGGCTTCCAACGATTTGATCCATTCAAGAGCCACTAAGGGATCAGGGCCTCCAATAAAATCAGGAGGGTTCATACGTCTGAAACGATCATAAGCACCTTCAACAGAATTTTCCGTTCTGCCTTGACCTCTTCCTTGGCCACGACCCTGGGTCGTAGTTTGCATGCTCAATAACTGTTGAATTTGTTCGCCATGGACCTTTGCTTGCTCCTTCGATAACTTACTGAATTCATCTACCACTTTTGCAGTCTTATCGGGGGTCCTATCATCCCCTTCAATATTCTTTCTCTTGGGAGGCATATCCTACACAATTGCTCACTTTAACATAGATAGGAAGAAAGGATACATCAATGGCAATGAAATGGAATCAACTCTCAATGTTAAAATCAATAGATGCAGGATCGAAAACATACCGGATTGTCCTAGGTAGAAGAAGTCATATATGGTCCGAAGAACTTTCGCTCTGATACCAATTGTAACAACCCCCTCTCATGACATTGAAATTTAAAAACAAAAACATACGCGGAAGCATTTAAAATTACACGGGAAAGAACAATAAACCATTTACATCAAAAGCATTTTCAAAAATGATTTAACATAAACATTAACTTTTGTAGTATCCCGAAAGAAATCCACAAACTAACATAAGTTTTACCCCATAATTAATTTTACAAAATATGACAATATTTAAACTTCTCATGTTCACCCAAAATAGAATAAAAGTGACATGATCAAAAGTCTTTCCCATTGACTTTTATATGACTTCTTCCCATTGGACGATCCGCTTCAATTCTTTTTGTCACCTACATCACATGATATTAACTGGAATGAGATAAAACTCAGTAAGCAGAAAGCTATACGTAACAAGTACATATACATGTGGTTGGTTTGAAATATAGATATCGCAATGGCAATAAACAATGAAGCAATGGCAATGGACGATAAATCAATAGCAATGAACAATGAATAATACCATCTTAAATGAACAATAGGTAGCAAATCAATATAGATGGTATTTCATGGCATGAATTAAAGAAAATGAAATGATAGTTCTGTGACCTGTGACCTATGACCTGTGGATAGTATCTCTTTGATATATAAATATATCAAAATTGTGAGAGATACTCATAATCATGTGATTGGCCAATGACATGCATGAATTACTATCATTCCTTGGCTTTAATCATCGGAAACTTCATTGGGACATTTTAGCAAACACTTGGTAAGCAACAATAGAGTACTAGCTCCTTATCAATGGATTCAATGATATTCTTGGCTCAATGAACAAATAACAATACATACATCAATAATCTAACAATGGAAGGAGTTAGACATCAATAAACATGGCTTATATACATATATATCATGGGAGCATTAGAAGGAAAAGCTTCTACTTACAACCAATCCAACAATATGGTGGCTATGATAAACTTGAATGATTCCTACAAACATCAACACAATAATAACCAAAAATCATCAACATTACTCTAAGAAATTCATCAACACCCTTCAATCATGCAAACCCTACTTAACTCCAAAATAATAGAACCCTTACCTGGTAACTTGAAGGAATAGGTAGAAATCACTAAGAATACAACTAAAATCTTTGCACTTGGTGTAGAGATTGAAGGAGAGAAAACTAGAAAGAAAATGGCATGAATCGATTTTAAGGAAAAGGGAGAAGGTTAGAATGAAGTAGAAGCCTCTAGAATCATGTTATAAGCCTTCAATCCCTTAAAAACGTGTTTTTAAAAAAACAATTTCGCATGTCTAGCGCCGCGGCGCCACTAATTGGCGTTGCGGTGCCTCCTTTACGGCGCTGGGAGCGCCGCGGCGCTGCTTGGAAGCGCCTAGGCGCCAGGGTTACGGCCCTGGGCGCTGCCACCTGCACTCCACAACAGTGCTCTGCGCACAGCTCCAACAAAGATTGCTTCCGAAACGACTCTTCCCTTCATAATCTGGAAAAGTGGTAAACAAGAAAGTTGTAGCTCTATGTCTTGGCTTGCATCTCCAATTAGCCTCATATCATTTGAAGGTCTGAGTAAAAAGTTATGCTCAATCTCCCAACATGTGTCAATACAGAAGCAACGATACACATGACACACTTCGGGCAACTTTTGGCTCGTCTCTTCTAATGATTTGAACAAAACTCAAAACATGAAAATTATAGCCTTATATCTTATCTTTCCAATGAAAGTGGCCTAATATCAATTGGATCAATATACAAAACACTATGCTAAAAACCACAACTACTGCCACATTTTTCATACCGTTTCTGCGCTTCAATTTCCTATTTGGCTTAAGATCAACTTTCTATTCTACCCATCCACTTCCATAATCATCACCAACTATGAACATGATTCCAAAACAATAACCATTAACAATGACCATATAACAATCATTCCAATAAACATATTTACAACCATCACAATATCCATAACCGTAACCAATAATCATTTCCACCATAACCATTAAAATATTTAAAACCATATCTTATCACCATAAATCATAAATAACACTATAAACTATAACATGACAAAAAGGTCGGGATATTATAATAATACCTTTCTGTTGGAAGCTGCTGTGCACAACTGATCTGGATTCAGCAACAACTGAAGGACTATGAAGTCATTGCTAAAGAATCACAAATATTTTGTG
The DNA here is from genome assembly GCF_025594145.1 of Primulina tabacum. Lineage (NCBI taxonomy): Eukaryota > Viridiplantae > Streptophyta > Magnoliopsida > Lamiales > Gesneriaceae > Primulina > Primulina tabacum. The sequence continues at coordinate 28,136,794 of NC_134552.1, forward strand.
ATAATACAGGCACGGTTGCAATTACATACAATCCAGTTCTTCACTCTAGGACCAAGCATATCGATGTCAGGAATCACTTCATCATAGATCATGCTATGAAGAAAGCAATAAGGCTGGAATACATATCAGCTGAACAACAAGCAACTGACATCTTCACCAAACCTCTACCAGAGACTAATTTTTCTCATTTTCGCAATATTCTTGGTTTAGTTGATTTGCCTTAATTATATCAATGATATTGTTGTCATGTCAGTTGTTGTTAATTTTTATTCAGTTAGTCAAATATCAGTTATTAACTATTCAGATAGCCATCATCAGTTAGTTAATTTTTTATCAACTGATATCAGTTCATATGCAGATAAGGAAAGAACCATGAATCGAAACAACCATTTTATGATAAAATCTTTCACATATTACACGATTCAGTTCTCTTTCTATGACATCTAGCCAAGAGAACATCCAACTAGACAATGCTTTACAGGAAATTCTTATGTAGTCTTCCGAGAAGATAATTTTCTCAGTGCTCTCTGCTCTTGCATCAGCATCAACTCCAACAGACCTTCATCAATAGCAAGATCTGAAGTGTGGATCACATTAATGCGTTTCTTATACTTTATCTCGGTTGCCCTCTGTTTATCAGTAGCAACAAACCCATCTCGATGCATAGCTTGGAGGTCTTGAACTTTAGTCCAAGTGGACATGACTTTCTCAAGGACATAACTCTCCATAGCTTCCTTCTGTCTTTCCAGACGACGAAGTGCAACCAGAGAAGGAGGGTTGTTGAAACTGCTTGCTCTATACATTTGTGTTTAACTATTATTATCTAATGACTTTGCTCTTATTTATAGACAGAATATTATTGAAGAAATAGAAGAAGACGAAGAGACACTAGTCAACTAAAAGCCTTCAACTAATTCAGACTAAGCTTCTCTTACCCTTTCTTTTATTGATATGCATTTATTGAGGGGGAATATCGAATATAAAAATTTAACTGAGAAGACAATAGTCAGTTGGTCTTCAACTGAAATGACTCAGCTTACAATTGATCACTCAGTTGCTGACCTAACTGATCTTCTCCAATAAGTTAACTAAAAAATCGATAAATATTCCATAATAAGTGATGTGACTAATAATTACGCATTTAATCCATGTCTTTCAATGAATAGTGTTTCAAAACGTGGCCCCTCACAGTCAATTTAAATTTTACACGTGTTTTCATCACACGCACACTCGATTTTATTCAATTTTTTTTGGACTGACACGTGTCCATAAATTTGAACAGTCAAATACATATGTACTTATCCCCGCCTCACTTCAGTTTTCTTTTACGCGCATTTCAGTTTACAGAGCAAATCAATACACAAAACTTTCTCCCTCGCAGAAAACCAATCCCCCATAAATGACAAATCAAGTTCCGGCATGCATGTTGAATCCAATGGCTATCAAATTATTGTCTAGGACGAGGACATAAAGAATATGTTTCTCAAACTAGAGACTGTTGGACTCAAGACATTTCTGGGACTTTCTTCCCAAGAAATCTATCCAAAAGAGATTCAAGATCTCTATGCAAATCTATTAATTTCCGCTGATGGCAACTTCTCTATCAACGTCGACAATCAGTTGATGATAGTAGAAGAAGACTCCTTCAACAACTTCTTTCAACTACCAACTGATGGTCTGGCCAATATCTATGATGTGAAAACTTCTGATGTAGAGGAGATGCAAACTCTCCTATCAGCTGATGGACGGAAAATCAAAGTTTCCGATCCCAAAAAGGAACTGAAGCCAAAAATCCAGTTGCTGGCGGAGCCAAAGGGCTACTTGCCAAAGCTGGATCCTTTGCGGCTCTCACTCTAGAGAAATATCAAGTCATGACTGCTATCATGGCTGGGAAAAGACTGAATTGGAAATGTATCATCTTCACCCTTCTTAAAAACATGTTTCAGTCTTCAAAACAATGAAACGGATTTGCTGTGCCGCTCAGCTATCTGCTGAAAAGCAAGGGCTTAGTGGGTGACTTCTCTGAGAGGTCATCCAAATTCAAGATATTCAATGACAAGAGTGTTCAGCTGCCGAAGCTCAGGCTGGACATTTCGCCTGAAAAATTTATTAAGGTGAAAAAGGAGATTGGGACGAAGGAGGCTCACAACCAGTGAAAAAAGCCAAGAAGATAGATCAGAAGAAGACAATCAAATGAAAACTGATTGTCAGTGAAACTGGTTCTGAAAAGACTCATTCTCCTAAGATCGCCAATGTAACGTCCGAAAAAAAAAATCAACCTACGTAAACCACATGCATGCAAAATTATTTTAATTGCTTAATTGTTTTATTTAATTGATTTTAAATGTTAGCATGATGTTTATTATATGATTAAATGTATAATTGCATGATTAAATGATTATATGACATGTTTACATGAAATTAAGGATTTTACCCGAATATTCGATAATAGGCAGGGAAAAGGAGACCGGTGACGACCAAGACAATAATATGTATTTTTATTTAAATAATGGCAAGGCTTCCTAATATGATTTAAAAATGATTTAATTTTCCTAAAAATGTTGGAGTTCGAATTATTTTACGAGTCGAGCTCGATTTTTCCCGAGAAGCCGGTTTTGGGCAAACAAAGAGTTTTAAAATGATCAAAAATATTATTTTTGAGAAACTAATTTTATAAACTTTTATGTTTTAATTAATTAAGTGTTATTGGGCCCAATTTAATTATTTAAAGAAGGCCCAATGACCTTTAAACTTGCAAGCCCAAAACAAAGCTCATTAGCATGTTAATTTATTTACAAATAAGTCACTAGGCTTTGGAATCACCACAAATTCACACCCTAGCAGCCGTGAAACACACACACACAAACTTCAGATTTTTGAAAAATAGGAGGAAAGAAAAAGCCTGTGTTCTTCGTTGTCCGGTCGTCCAACGTCGCACCCTCGCCGAATATCTTATATTCGAGCGTTATAAATGCAAAGGCACGTTCCTAAACTCTTTTAAACACCATACAAATCATAATATGCTTGATTTAATTGTTTATGCATGAAAAATATGTGGGTTCGATTATTTTACGGTAAGTTGCGTATTTTCAAAGTTTCACGATTTTACGCTTGTTTTGAAAACGACTTTTGAATCCAATGGACACGCTGCCAATACATGATAAAATATGAAGGATTTATAGCCAAAACATGACATAATAATAGAGAAAACAAGGCTGGAATTGTCGGCTAAATATCAGAGATTGGGCCGAGAGTTTTTTTTTGAATAAGTGTTTGTATGCTTGTTGGGGTTCTAGTGGTTCGTTCCTTTTGCATGAGGCTTGGGGGCTGGCCAGGGCTGGTTGGGGGCTTGGCCAGGGTCAGGTTCGAAGGCTAGGTAGGGTCCTAGGGCGGCTAGGGTTCGAGCTTGGGGCTGGGGAAGGAGTCCACGCTGGTTGGGGCTCTTCTCGAAGAGTATTTCTGGTGGCCGATAATTTCAGGGTAGTGGCTCGCTAAGGGGCTGGGCTAGGTGGTCTAGACGGTGGCCAAGGATGGTCCAAGGAGGGTTAGGAAGGGCTGGGCTCGGTGGTGGCCCGGGTAGTAGCCTCCACATGAAGTTGACAGCAGCCGCGTAAGGAAGGGAGGGGGAGGCGCACAGCTTTTTCCTGATTCAAGGGGTTCGTTGCTTGGGTTCAGGGGCTGGACTAGGCTTAGGCGGGGTCTGGGCATGGTCCAGGGTCGGTGAGGGTCCGAGGTGATCGCTGGTTAAGTGGCTAGAGGAGTCCTAGGGTGGCTAGGAGTCTTGTAGCGTGAGTGGCAACCTTGTGCAGCTTCTGTTAACTTTGGGTGGTTCGTGCGTGAGTTTAAGAGGCTGGGCTTGGCTTGGTAGGGGCTGAGCGTTGTCCAAGGGTGGTCAGGGTTGTGTGGGCTCGGTGGTGGCTCGGCTGGAAATGGCCTAGACTAGATAGGAGTCCTATTGCACCAAGGAAACTCATACACACACACATGCAGAATTTAATGCTTCTGTCCAGGAGAGTTTGAGCGACTTAGGGGCTTGTCCTTTGGGTCAGGGTTGGTCCGGAGGGTGCCTAGGTGTGTTGGCTAGGGTTTGGCTTGAGGCGGCTCGGGTGTGGCTCTAGTAAATTTAGAGATGGCTCGGGTGGTTCGATAATGGGTCAATATTTCGAATTTAATAACAAAAATAGAACCATGGGTCCACGGGTGCGGTTCATGTCTCCTAAGGGTAGAATAAATACTAAAAATGTTATGTTTAAAATTTGGGATCAAAATAATGAGTTTTGGAATTTACGAGATTTAATCGCCGCACGAAATGTTAATTAACGAATTAATTGAAACGCCTAGTTTTAAGTTTTATAAAATTATGAAAAATTAGGTTTAAGCTTAAATAATTAATAAAAGTTTAAATTTTTAATTTGGGAATTTTATATTAAGGTTTGATTTAATTCGGGATTAAAACGCGTTAATGTCTTATTTAAAGATTAATTTATCGATTTAAGCAAAATAAAAATATGAGAAAATTTATGTAAGCTTAAATAATTATTTAGAATAATCCCATGTCATTAAAAGTGAGAAAAAGATAAATTTGAGAATTTTTACGTCCAGGGGCAAAACGGTCTTTTTAGACTTTGGAAAATACGAAAACGCTTGGCAGCGTCCCGAAGGATCATAACGCATGTTTAATGATATTATATGATTTAAAATGATGATTTTGATCATAATATGTATTTTTATGATTTATGTTAAAGCTGTGCAATTTATACTGTTTAAAATGCTATTTTTGGAAAGCTGCCGTATTTTATGATTTTAAAAGAAATGAAAAAATATTTTGAGGGATGTTAATTGACTGTGACAAAAGATATTATTTATGATATATGATTTTGTGGGGATAACGTGAGGGGAAAAGGCCACAGAGGGAACCCATTTACGGGAAAAGGCCCAGAGGGAACCCATGTTTGGGAAAAGGCCCCCGAGAGAACCCATATATGGGAAAAGGCCCCCAAGGGAATCCCAATGATCGTATTTCCATGGTGGAGCCTAGTGCACACCCCTATGGGCCATGTGGAGCTAAGACTGCAGTCGACCAAAGGATAAAGGCTAGTCACTTTCAAGGATCAAACTTCACCCAAAATGATATATGATTGAAAGTTTATGATAAAAATGATTTTTGTGATATATGATTTATGATGATGATTGAAGCTATTTTTAGAATGATTTATTTATGTTTAAAGTTATTTTAAAATGATTTTACTATTTATGATTTAATTATACTTAAATAATTTTTAATGGTTTATTTATGTTCAAAAGATTATTTTAAATAAAAATATGATTTTTAAATGCATGTGAATGTATATGTATTATTTGCTATCCATGTTTAGAACGTGTTGAGTTTTTAGACTCACTAGGTTTGTATGATGCAGGATTTGATGATTTTTGGAGGCGGTGACGATTGAGTCGATCGAGTGCAGCAGTACACACCCGAGGGCCTTTATGTTTCTGCACTAGCTTATTAGATTTATGATTTAAATATTTATGTTCATGATTTTTATTAGAGATATTTTTATGATTTATTTATTGTTAGTTGATCTTTTTAAAGTCAATTTAGGAAGTTTTGGTTAGGTGATGATTTAGGATTTTGTTTTATGTATTTGAGATTTAAATTGTTAAATTAATTTATTTAGTAATTTAGAATTTATCGTTTAAAAATTTGAAAAAAAAAATCTAGGTCATTTCAGCCAAGAAGCCCAGAACTCTGAAGACAAAAACAGCAATTGCTGTGGGCACCATCCCAATTGAGAGGCTGTTACTATCTAGAGCAGAACAGCCAATCCAAGCTACTCTGTTGAGGGCAGTATCAGTTACAGCTTTAACTGAAGAATAGTTACCTCAACATGTTGCTTCTCTCAAGAAGACTATCATCGAATCCGGTGATAATAAGAAACCTACTTGAGATAAAGCTCCACTAATCACTATCTCTGGCCCAACTTCATTGCCATTTGACAGATCTAAAGGGATAGTGATTATAGAAATGATTGATGAAACCAGATCAGGACTAAATATTCCTCATGTCCTGACTGACTCAAAGGGCAAAGAAAAGATGACAGAAGAGCCCAGACCCACACACAATCCAAACCCATATTGACCTCATCTCGAAAGATGTCAATGAATTTTCTGAGACTAAGCTTAAATCTTATGATGAATGGGTAAGGTTTAGGACTGAAGTGTTTGCCAGGAAATTGCAAAAGAAATCAGTTTTGAAGAAGTTTATTGACCTGGAAACCATAGTTCTAAAAATGGTCAAAGCAGCTTCAATGGTTCAAGCTTTGCAGAGGAAGAAGTACTTCTTTGATCAAGTACGAGCAAAGAAGTTAAGACAAATGGTTGTTCAGTTACGCCAAAACTATGATCCTACCAGTCCAACTACCTTTAATGATAAAGCAATTCATGATCAGCTGGATTCGGATCTTATTTCACTGCAGATGGAGATTAAGCATTGGGAACTAGATCAAGAACTGACCAATCCAGCAGATTCCCAAGATCTTTCATCAGACGAACTAGCTGAACAATCAGTTCAAACGCAAAAGCCATCCCAGGAACCAGTTGCTGAATCTTCTGAGCAAGTAACTGCTCCTTCTTCAAAGGATGCACAACCGTCAACTACTGCTCCTCAATCCTCAACTGTAGGACTTCAGCTTTATACTGATGCTGAATTGTCATTGGAAAACATTGACGAAGTTATTAAATCAGTTGCCTCTGATATTCAACAAACTACTACAGAAGCAGTTGTAGAACTATACGAATTTGATGAGCCAGTCTCACAAGCTATTTTTCAACAGACTGAAGAGCCAGTTCAGTCGACTGCCACGACTTAACAGACAGTTTTTACAGGAACTGAAGAGGCAGTACAGTCATTTGCCATAACTGAAAAAACATTAACTGAAGAGGTGCCAGCTAAACAGCCAACCACAGTTTCAGCTGAGCAACAAACTGAAGAACTTTTTTCTGAATCAGCTGAGCAACCAACTGAAGAACCAGCTACTATTTCAGCTGATCAACTAGCTTCAGAGCCTTCTAGTTCCACTGTTGTTCCGAATCTCTTTTCTTCTCGACAGCTTCAACAGGAAGCTATACCAGAGGATACTTCAGAAATGGTCAATCTTGAAACTAGAACAACTGACAGAGCGATGGTGATCTTCAATCAAGAGAACCAGAAGCTTCTGAGGCCATGTCTCCTGGTATCTCAATAGAAACTGAATATTTGTTTGAAGAAATTAAGGCTATTCAGACCAACCTTGTCGGTGTAATGACTTCCATTTCAGACATCAAGTCAACTCAATATTTACACACTATGAGGTTCGACTCTATAAAGGAGAATACCATGGGAAAACTACAGCAAATCCAAAAGGATGTAACATCATTATTTTTCCAAATGGAAGAACTTCGAAAAGACAGAGCGTTAGCTGAAGCTCACTTCCAAACTCAAGCCTTGGTTACAAGACGTCTTGATTTTTTGGAAAACACTGTCTCTAAAAGAATGGATTTGCTGCAAGAAATCCTGTTGAATGCAGTATCAACCCTCTCCTCGGAAGTTTGTATGTTACCCAAAAAAGTTGATGGGTTTGACAAAAAGGGGGAAGAAGAAGGAAAAGAAGATCAGCTTGAGCAATCTACAAAGTTGATCAAGAAGAAATAGAAGATTATTTGGCAGATTTTGAAGATTATTTTAGTCAGTTAGAAGATTCTTAATATTCTTTTATTCTTTCATTCTTTGTACGAATCTGTACATTGAAAGAGTTGTCAATAAAAGATTATTTTATCTACAATGAGTTCAGTTGATCAGTTCTTATTTTCTAAGTTTTGTCGAAAACCAAAAAGGGGGAAATTGTTGGAAACTGAAATTCGAAAGTTTGACAAAATGAGCGTTTAATAGATTGAACTAATTGATCAAGAAGACTGAAAGAAACTGATCTAAAATATGCAAACTATCAGTTGTTCATAACTGAATATTAGTGCGCAGTTACTCGAAGATAAATGACTGATCAGTTACTGCTAGCAAACTGAACTACGCAGACAAATGACTGATCAGTTGGAACTGATCAATTACTACAATCAGTTGTAAGCTTATCAGCTGATCCTTCAGCTATACACATCATCAGTCAAGGAAAAGGACGTTCAACCAATAACTACACAAAAGCTGACTGCAACAAGTAGTGGGATAGCCGCATGTCAGAAAAGTTGCAATGTACGATTTTCAGAAGAATGTTGACGTGGGAAACAACAGATAGAAAGTTTCAAATCGGATTTAATATTACCGTTGGAGGCAAAGCCTATAAATAGCAGAGAAGAGCAGATGAGAAATATACAACACTCAGAATCTCAACTCTGAATCTGAATCAACCAAATTGATATACCGTTACTCTGCTTAAATCTTTGTTCACTCTTATTGTATACATTCATAGCATTCAAGGCTATACTTCGAGTTTACAAGCAAAAACCATTATTGTTATAATACTTATTTTTGAAGAGATCAGTTGTGCTAAGTTATTTCAGTGTAGTTGAGTACTATAAATTGTTTTATAACTAAGAGTTTCAGTTTGGCATTGTTAAGTCAAAAACTGAAGTGGGTCTGTACAACTGTCTACATTGATCAAAGCCTTTTAGTGAATATCCTATCCTTGTGATAGAAGGGGTGACGTAGGAGTGTTTGAAATCTCCGAACATCCATAAAAACTTGTGTCTTCTTTATTTCAGTTTTTATTCTATCTATCAGTCAATTTATTTCCGCACTTTTATTGTTAACTGATCGATATTGACTTACAAGATTCCCGAGTATCAGTTTATCACTAAACTGACTCACCAGTCGAAAAGGTTGTGAAAATTGTTAGTGTTAATTCAGCTCCCCCCTTCTAAACACTCTTTCACCTTTAACTGATCCTATCAAGCATCCATAGAAACTTCCAAAACTGAAGCATAATATCTAGCTGCTGGAAGATGTTTGCTCAACTACTCTTGATTCAGCAACAACTGAAGGATTATGGAGTCATTGTAGAAGAATCACCAATCTTCAATGATAATACAAGCACGATTGCAATTACATACAATCCAGTTCTTCACTCCAAAACCAAACACATTGATGTCAGACATCACTTCATCATAGACCATGCTCTAAAGAAAGCTATAAGGTTGGAGTACATTTCAACTGAACAACAAACAACTAACATCTTCACTAAACCATTACCCGAGAATAAGTTTTCTTACTTTCGTAACATTCTTGGTTTAATTGATTTGTCCTAACATTAGTCGCATTATTATGTCAGCTAGTGGTGTTAGTTAGTAGTTATTCAGTTGTTTTTAACTATTTCTCAGTTAGTATCAGTTAGGATGCATAAGTAATTAAAGCAATAAAGAATAGACAAACATTAACTGAAATAAACCTTTATTGATTAGAACGACTAGCTATTACATTGTTTATTTCAATCTCTATTGAATCTATCTATGAGGTCATCCATGCGGATAACCTGCCAGTGGCATACTTCGTAAATTCATGGGAAAAAACAATTTTTTTTCAAAATCTTCTGCTCCTTGAGAAGCATCAGGTGAAAGACACCTTCATCTGCGAAGATGTCTGAAGCCTCAGTGACGTCAGGACGCAACATATATTTAGTTTCAGTTGCCACTCACTCTCTAGTGACAACGAGTTCTTCCTCTCGGGAGGATTGCAGCTCCTGGATTTTTGTCCAGGTTGACATTGTCTTTTCAAAGACAAGATCTTCAATCTTCAGCTTTTGAGCAGCTTCAATGGATAGCTTAAACTCCTCAGCCAAATCTGGTTGTTGTGAACTACCTACTGCTTCCATTTGTTGGTGTGTTAATTTTTACTATTTGCTAAAATGTTTAACTTATATTATGACTAACCATTTCATTCTTATTTATATATAAGCTTCGAGTCATCTGAAGAGACACATTTGTTATCTCCGACGATTTAGCTTCCAAGGATAAGAATTCTCTTATTTATGCGATATGTTTAAGGCAAAATTGTTGACTTGACTTTATATTATTATTTTAGGTGAGTCAATATTGTTAGCCAACTGGTTTTCAGTTAGCTTGCGAAGAGAACATCGCATTAAAACTAATGAGTAGCAATGAACTAAAATAGAAATTTTATTGACAATATCTCTCTCCTATTACACGAGTTAATTCCATTTATACTTCATTTAGCCAATCAGATAACCAAATAGACATCTCCTCGGAAATTTTTCTAAAATCCTCTATGAAAACAATTTTTTTCCAGTACGCTATACTCTTTGATGAGCATTAGGTCGTACAGACCATCATCAGTTACTAGGTCAGAAATGTGAATGACATCCAGACGGCGCTTATACGTGATTTCAGTTGCCTTCTATTCATCAGTTGCAAATAATCTATCTCTTTGAATAGTCTATAGATCATGAACCTTTGTCCAGGTGGACGTTACTTTGTCAAAGACAAAGTCTTCAATATCCAGCTTCCATTTTTCCACAAATGACAGCCTTTCTGTAGGATTGGGCGTCTTGGAACTGCATGCTTTGTCCATTGATGATTGATTTATATTATCTATAAAAAATTTTCCGTGTCTGATAAATTTGATCTTATATATAGACAGGCTCTAATTGAAGAAACTAAAAAGATGAAGAGGCATCAGTCAAACGAATGCAATTCATCGAAGATGAGATTCTCTTACTCTCTTCACTTATATGCATCTATTGAGGGGGAATATCGATAATAAATTGGTTAAATGATAAGACAATAGTCAGTTGGTCTTCAACTGAACTGATTCAGTTTTCAACTGATCACTCAGTTATTGACCTAACTTATCTTATCCATAAGTTGACTAATTGGCGATTGAAATTTCATATTAAAATAATGGGACTGATAAGATTACGCATTTAATTATGTTTTTCATTGAATAATAATTGAATATGTGGCCCTATGTAGTCCAAGAACTTTCTATTCACGATTACACATGACGTACACACGTTTTTACATCAATTCATTTTGGACTGACACGTGTCCAAAAAAAAATTTCGAATAGTCACTAACATAAGAAATAAACCCGCTTCATTTCAGTTTCTTTACGAGCATTTCACTCTCGGAGCAAATCAAACACACGGAGTTTTTCTCCCTCGCCGATATCCAAACTTTCAGCAATGGCAAGCTAAATCTCTGCATACATCCTTAATGCTATTCCTATTGACTTCGACTCAGTCCTCTCTGTTAAGGACGAAGATGATCGAAGTGTCTTTCTAAAGCTTGAAGCGGCTGGAATAAAGAATTTTTTGTGGTTATCAACTCAAGAAATTTATCCCAAGGAGATTCAGGATATTTATGCTAATAGCTTCATTTCTGCTGACTGCAAAATCACAACAACCATCAACAACAAGTTGATGATCATTGAAGAAGACTCCTTCACCAATCTCTTCCAACTGCCTTCTGATGGCTTAGATCAATTTTTTGAAATGAAGACCTCTGATATTGAGGAGATGCAGACGTTGCTATCTGCTAATGGACGAAAAATCAAGGTTTTCGATCCAAAGAAGGAACTGAAGCCAGATATTCAGTTACTAGCTGATATGGTGGCCAAGGGTATACTCGGCAAGGAAGGCTCGTTTGCTGCCCTCACGATTGAAAAATTTCAGGTAATGACTGCCATCATGGCTGGATGGAGACTAAACTGGTCAGCTATCATTTTCACCATCTTCAAGAACATGTTTCAATCGTCCAAACAGTCCAAAGATTTTGCTGTGCCACTCAGTTACCTCCAGAAAAACAAAGGTTTGGTGGATGACTCTGCTGAAAAGTCATCCAAATTCAAGGTCTTCACTGCCAAGAATGTTCAGCAACCGAAAACCAAGATGGACATGTCTCCTGAGCAGTTTGTTAAAGTCAAGAAGGAGATTAGGATGCAACCAGCTCCCAAATCAGTCAAGAAGACCAAGGACTTGGCTTAGAAAAGGCAATCAAGAGGAAAATGATTGTTAGTCAAACTGAATTGGAGGAGAGTCCATCTCCGAAAATTATAAAGAAGCCAAGGTCCTAAAGTACCAAACCAACTGCTGCTGTGGAAGCTGTCCCAGCTGATAGATTAAAGTCAACTAGAGCTGAACAGCTTATAAGTGCTATACCAATCAGGGCAATTCCAGTTGTATCTCCAACCGAGCATCAACAACCTCCTCCAACTGCTCTCGTAAAAAAGTCTATCACCGAATCTGGTGAGAAACTTAAACAAGTTAGAGTGAAGGTACCACTGATCACTATTACCGGTCCAATTACACTACTTTTTGCAAGACCAAAGGGAGTGGTGATACGTGAGAGAGTGGATTCTACAGTTTCCGGGCTGAGCATTACTCATGCCCTTTCTGACCCAAAAGGTAAAGGCAAGATGATTGAAGAGCCTCGACCAACAACCCGATTCAGACTCATATTGATCTGATATGGGAAGAATTCAATGAGTTCTCTGAATTCAAGATGAAAACATACAATGAATGGGTCAGATTCAGAACTGAAGTGTTTGCCAATAGATTGCAGAATAAATAAGTTTTGGACAAATTCATCGCTTTGGAAACAATAGTCCTTAAGGTAGTTAAAGCTGCCTCAATCACTCAAGCGCTAGAGAGGAGGACTTACTTCTTTGATCTGATGCGTGCCAAAGAGCTAGCTCAAGTTATAGCTCAGCTATGCAAGAATTATGATTCTACCAGTCCAATTGCCTTCAATGACAAAGCAGTTTTTTATCAACTGGGCATGGATCTTTTATCATTGCAAATGAAGATCAAAGATTGGGAAATGGGACAAGAATTGGTGATTACAGCTACTTCCCAAATTCAATCTTCCGAAGAGTAGGCTAAACCTTCATCGCATCATTCAGAGCCATCCCAAGAAGCACATGATGTACAGTCCGAGCGAGCAATTGATCTTTCTTCCAAGGATGCTCAGCCTCCATCTTCTGTTCTTCCATCTTCTCCAGTAGGTCTTCAAATTTAAACTGATGCTGAGTTGTCACTGGCCAACGTTGATGAAGTAATACAATCAGTTGCCGCTAACATCTAGCTGAATGCTACAACTGATGAACTAGTTGAAGACCTGATCTATACTGAACAAACAGTCTCAGAGGCTGTAATTCGACAAGTCGTAGAACCAGTTGAGTTGCCTGCTAAACCTGAACAAGTGGTTCAAGTTGAAGATGATATGGCTCAGTTGCACTCAGAACCAACTGAAGAAGTGCCAAATGAAATATCAGCTGACAGACCAACTGAAGAGCCTACCAGCTCTACTGCTGCTCAGACTTCCACCCAATCTCAAAAACCTCAACAATAGGTAGTTGAAGAAATTATTCAAGAAATAGTTACAGCTGTGACCGAATCACCAAATAAGGCCTTGGTCATTTTCAATGAAGAAGACATAGAGAAAGAACCAAAATCGTTTGAAGCCTTGTCTCCTCAAATACCAATGGCTACTCATACTATAATATAAGATATTCAGTCCAGTCTACACAATTTAATTTCAACTATCTACGATATGAATTCAACTCAATTGCTGAACACTTTGAAGATTGATTCCATAAAGAAGAATACAATCAAAAGCCTACACCAAGTTACCAACGATATCACTTCCTTATTTCTTCAATTGGATAAATTGAAAAAGGACATAGTGACAGTTCCAGCACTTTTCATGACTCAAGACATGCTAATCAATAGAATAGATTTTATACAAACCATCATGACCAAGAGATTGGATCTGATGCAGGAACAGATGTTGAAAGCTATATCTATGGTCACCATAGAGGTCCGTACTTTATCCAGCAAGGTCGATGGGTTTGAAAAAAAAGGGGAAGAACAACTATCTAAGAAGAGATCCAGTCAACCAACTGATCAAGGATCAGCTGATAAAAGAGCAAAGAAATGAAGAAGTCCAGATCAGTTAAAAGACGACATCTTTATTCAGTTGAGAGTTTTGGCAGATTTTTCAGTCAATTATTTTTTATTCTTTGTATGAATCTGTACACTGAAAGAAGATTCATTATTCAGAAATTCTTATACTCTTTCATTCTTTTTACGAATCTTGTTAGAGTAGGTGCCCGTCGAGCCAAGTGTTGGCCGAGGGTTCACAATGAAACTCTATGTATAAACAATCTTTATTTTAATAATATTTGAAATTATTGTTTTGGCACATCTTTATCTGTATAACTATGCTAGTTGCATAGATAAAGTATTTGAATATACAAATAGTAGAAAGAATATGAGATGCTCATATGATGAGTATCATGAAACTCATATTTGCAATACTGTATATTCTAAACAGTTCCTAGTCGATTCACCCACCGCTAAGAAGGATATAGGCCGCTCGAGTTCGAGACTAGTATCTGCGATGTGAGTACCATGTTTCATTGGTAGGGGACATTGTGATGTCCGAACATGCAGATAGGTGCTCCTTGTAGAGTGCACTAAACAACCCTCCATAAAGGACTTTCCAAGTGGTTCTCACTTATCGAGGGGAAACGTCCTAGTGTATGGTTGTACACCATTAGTCCTTATGACCCGGGACAACATTGAGACTCTATATGCTAGCATTGCACTTTGACTTGTTTACCGACTCATATGGGGTCATCAGGTGGAAAGGTTGGGTGTTTTTTCGAAACATATAGGAGTCGATGCATTGTATTCGGGGATTCAACGCTTACCTTCGGGTATGGATATCCTATGTGATCACATGTATATGTAGTATGAAATCTCCGATCAGAGTATGACAGTAAATATGAAAGGGGTTTCATAGATTACACCATCGATGCAACTACGACATAACACATAGTATCGATTCTTTGACAGCTCTCGATATACCAATAGTTGTCGAATCGGTCAGGATATATGAGATGAAGAGACCGTACTGTACGCTAACCATACTTGAATGGTTCTTGCAGGCACTATCATTTGATACCTAGGGAATTATGTAAGCGATGCTACTAGGCGTTTAACATGATTGATTGGGTACTATCAGACTTGAGTTCTGACGTTCTTATTATCAAGGAGTTGATAACTAAGAATGGAGCAACTGGGGTATGCTCAAATAAGGACATGTTTTATAACGTACCGTACTTTTACTAATAAAATTTGCGGAAGAATTAATTTTTTTTTAAAATAAAACATGAGCATTAAAAATTCGATAAAATAAACTGTACATCTCAACAAAGATCTAAAATAGAGTTTGACAAAAGTATTTGAACATTTTCATAAAGACTTAAAAACATGGCGGTCCTCGGGTTTAGCCTTCCGCTCAGTCCAAGCCTGCTCGTTGGTCCCCACCTCCTGTCTCTTCATAAACATCCTCACCTGCATCGATCAAGTCTAGTGAGTCTAAAGACTCAACACTTATTGTAATGCCCGAGATTTTATTTATCGTAATCTGAGATTAATCTGAAATGATTATTGATTAATTAAGGTAAATATAGACGGAACGGATTAGACCGAGAAAAACGAGAAAAGACGCAAAAATTATGTGCGAGGGTGTGCCATTCGCGCACATGCGCGACGTGATGCGTGAGCTATGTGCGGAATGGGCAGAAGACCCCGCGCATATGCGCGGCATGAGGGCATGCATATGCGCGAGGCGTCCAGTAGCTAAAGTAAATTTCCAGAGAATGTGGCGCACATGCGCGGAAGACGAACGCGCATATGCGCGAGAAGCCAATCGCAATGTCCAGAGGACCTCGCGCATATGCGCCGAGTGAAGGCACGCATATGCGCGAGAACTGCCGAGATACACGCGCCTAGACTTTGTGTCTCGCGCATATGCGCCGATGGTGGTCGCGCATATGCGCGAGACGTGTAGCGTGAGGAAAGAGCCACCTAGCCTTCTCATGCATGATCTATATATATATTTACGAATCCTTCAGAATTTCAGAAAAGAAGAATCGAGAAAGGCTCTTGAGAACTTGTGAAAAATCCTTACGCCTTTATATTTCGATCCGTCCGTTTGATTTTGAATCTGACTTCAGTACTGTGTTCCTATCGACGCAGGCTACAACTGGACTTAAGTTTTGTTACGTTTAGACACGATTTGAAATTATGATATTGTCAGAACTGAATAAGAAATATATATGGTGTTTCTGATATAGTAGACATCGTATAATTGAAGTCAGATCGAAGAACAGACTGTGTATGTAATTGATATGATTTTCAGAACTGTTATGATAGAGATTGTACAGAATTGAGAGTATGATCTGTTATTGTTGAGAGTATGAATTATACCAATATTGATTATGAGTTCTGGTAGTATATCTGTGATGTTGAGATTGACGGGGTTATCGAGACTGCATTATTATTATACCGTCGAAATATCAGTAGATTGATATTGATCAGATTCAATATCGATTGAGATTGTATCGTACTTTGTTGACATTGATCAGACTATGTCTGGATTTGAGTATTGATCAGAACATGTCTTAAATTGAGTTGTACATTGATATTGTGCATATTTGACATTGTCATTGCCAGATTGGGTATGGAGCGATTGGAATGCGAGACTTCGTCTTCGTCAGACCGAGAAGACAAATGTATAAATCAATGTGAATCGGGAGATCGACTTAAGTCAGATTGGACTTGAGTTTCCCTAAATCACATACTTGTATGTTATTGCTTTTCATACCTTTGTATTATTTGAATGAATTTGCTTTGGTTATTGATTTATAGAACATCATAGTATAGAAAATAGCTATTGAGTGAGAGTCACTGACAGAAGGGTCAGATTAGGACAGAGTTGTTAATGGCCCATTGCACATTGTCAGAGTTAGAGTTTAGGTAGATATACCTAGTCTTTGGCAGAACAGCCAAGACACCGGATGTTTGGTCATATCGAAGTGTTTATGAGTAGAGCAACTCCTATCACAGATATTCGATATAGATAGAGCCAAAGTCCGTAAATAAGAACGTACCGCCACCACGATCGGGGAGTAGGTGGGAGATTGTTGAGTTCTTATTTAGATTGGGATCCCTAGATTAGAAATGAGTCGAGTCTGAGTCTGAGAGTCACAGAGTGTGATTCCTTATTTGATATTGAATTATGTTCCAGATTGCAGTACATATTTAAAGTATAATTGATAGTTGATATCGATTCATGTTTCTGATTTAGATACATGTTATGTATATCTGATTTATGCTTTTATATTGTTTATATGATTCCATGTATACTTGATTTATACTGGGAATTTAATTCTCACCGGAGTTATCCGGCTGTTGTCTTGTTTGTATGTGTGCATGACAACAGGTGGGACAGGATCAGGGTCAAGAAGAGAACGAGGCAGGACTAGTTAGCGTGGAGATCCGGGCTTAGAATTAAATTAGGTTTCAACACTGATATGTAGTTGAACCTAGTTGAATTATCGTAGACAATACAAGACTTGTATGTTTATGCTTAATATGTAATTCAGATTGATTTACATTACGTTTCCGCATTGTATTTAAAAAAAAAAAAATTTAGACCCTGTGTATTATAATCGATTGAATAAGTCCTAAGAATGATTAAAATTGAAATTAGCGTCCGGGTCCCCACACGTATAAACTGGGAATAACGAATAATACATAATAAAACCACATGCAGCTTAAAAATAGAACATACATACTTGAACTTGAAGTAACTTGAACATCCATACATATCATAGACGTGCCATAACGTAAAAACTTTCATAAACATGCTTGCATACTTGTACATACATAAAAATACATGGCTTCATCATTTTGCGTAGAGGATGTTTCAAAGCAAGTGACCCATAACATAATTCGCCTGATTAGACTAAACCACAGTACTGGGCTGACAGGGACGTATCCACTGCCACATACATGAGATTCCCGTTCATGCTCTAACGGGTGGATTGGTCCCCGTTCAGGCTTTAACGCTTTCCAATCCTGATCTAAACCCGTTCATGCTTTAACGGGGTGGAGAGGTACTCGGCCACGTTCACCGACTTCCAAATCCATTCATAATTTGGTCACAAGACATTTAGCATACCTCAAAAACTTGAAAATAATTACCTTGCACGTCACATACTTACTTGGCGTTGAGGGATTCGTTGGATTTCGTTTGGGGCCGCTGCTACACATACTAACATGAATTCTCATACTTAACTTGCATGACGTAGGTATTCGTGCTCACCTCGAATTCAATAAATAATTTACAGACATTCTAAAGCGCCCGGGAATTGACCTCATTAAAAATCTCGTGCTAACCCAAGACGTGAAACTCCAAGACGCAATAAAATTTTCCCAAAACAAGTACTACACGGACCCCATGCCCAGGTCCGGCTACGGGTCCGTGTAGGATCGCTAAAGGACCTACCGAAAAGATTGAAGGACACGGACCCTGTGCTAGGGTCCGTGTAGGGGTCCGGGTAGGTTCGCAAATTTGACACCGAAAAGAAACAAAGGCACGGACCCCATGCCTTGGTCCGTGTGGGGGTCCGTGTACTCTCGCAAAAAGGACAGTCAAGAAGAAACAAAGACACGGACCCCGTGCCAGGGTCCGTGTTCGGGTCCGTGTACTCTCGTTGGACGCGAACTCACGAAAATCATGTACATGCCATGCTTATCATTCTAGACTCGTTTGTACGGACCATGAACCGACACCTCGAGACTCATCCTAGCAAGCCATAACATCGAACCAAATTCGTACGAGCACCCAAAGCAACGGTTTCCACCCTACGACACATACAATTCAAAAACGTGGCAATTAACACCAAATCAATTCTTACGACTTCTAGTGCATTCGAGTACTTATCGACACTAAATGACATATCAAATAACATCCCAACATCATACTACGCATACCTAGGCGCAGCAACGATCACCCGTCGATCTCCAACGAAGCCTGCAACAATAAAATCTCAAGAACACATCAATACATAATTTTCTGAAAAATGAAGTTTGAGCAGTTCTATGAACGACGTCATAACTCACTCAATTTTCCTCCAAAAATTTCGAATTTACTGTCAAATCGAAGGTATCGGAAAGTTCTACAATTTGTGTTGAAAGTTTTCTGAAAAACGCGACCGAAACATCGCAGTATTTACAAATACAGCAAAAAAAATATTTTAGATCTTGAAATGGTTTCAAAAGTGTTCTAAATATAATTGCTCAAACTCCTACGCATCGCACATGTATCTTTACACATAAATAACAAGACAACGCATAATATGACGAGATCGATGCAGCAATAACATAATATACGTGCCTTTTGATGATTAAAAATATCGATATGACGATACCGACACGGGAAAGATTCGAGAGACGATCCGAGACGAACGTGGCACTGAATTCCTTGAAGATAACTAACGAAAATGTGCTAGGAACGAAGGGGAGGGGCGGCTGCTCTCTTGGGGAAGAACCCTAGGTTTCTCTCCTCTCAAAAATATAAAATTCTGAATAGTGAAGTGAGTGTGTGTGTTTAGGCGCTTTTTAGTGTGTGTAAAAGTGTGTTTGTGTGTGTGTAACGTGTGTGAGTGAGTAATTAGGGGAAAATTGCTTAATTAAATAATTAATCAAGCTATTTAAAAAATGCTAACTCCATTAACAAGTCAATAAAAGAAATAGTAAATCACTATCCACTCTTAATAAAATCCCTTTATAAAAAAAATAACACACACAAAATGCTAACTTTAAAAGTTTCAAACTCTTAAATCAATAAATAAATAAATTAGGCTTTAAAAATACTAAAAACTAAATAAATTGGTTAAAATGCCCCAACCTCAACTTAAAATAAAATACCACATTTAAAATCACCAAAATCGTCACCGGTCTCTTTTCTTCGATCCCGCCTCGAGTAATCGCCTGAAACATGAAACTTGAAAAAAAAAACATTTTAACGTGCATCACATAAACGTTAATAATTAAAATAATGCATTTAAATAAATCATGCATGGCTAAAACTCAATTTAAACTTAAATAAATGCTTTAATAATTAAATAAATGCAAGGGTTATACGTGTACTGAATTTGGGCACTACAGTTCCTCCCCCACTTATAAAAATTTCTTCCTCGAAATTAAACCTTACCAAACAACTCCGGGTAGCGAATCCTCATATCCGCCTCGGTCTCCCAAGTGGCTTCCTCTACTGATTGATTCAACCACTGGACTTTGTCCAGATTGGTCACCTTGTTCCGAAGTCTACGCTCCTGTCTGTCTAGGATCTGGATAGGTCTCTCCTCATAAGACAGGTCTGGAGCCAACTGTAACGGTTCATAGCTCAACACGTGTGAAGGATTAGCTAGGTACTTCCTCAGCATCGAGACGTGGAACACATTGTGTACCCCGGTCAGACTCGGCGGAAGGGCAACACGATAAGCTAGTGTCCCAACCCTGTCAAGGATCTCGAACGGCCCAATAAACCTTGGACTGAGCTTGCCTCTTTTCCCAAATCTCATAACACTTTTCATGGGTGCTATCTTTACAAAAACGTGGTCACCTACGGCAAACTCGAGGTCTCTCCTTCTCTTATCAGCATAGCTCTTCTGACGACTCTGGGCGGTCTTCATCCTGTCCCTAATTTTGACCACCACATCTGCAGTCTGCTGAACTATCTCCGGACCAAGTTCTGCTCTTTCAATGACTTCATCCCAATGAACCGGCGATCTGCACTTCCTTCCATACAATGCCTCGTAGGGAGCCATACCTATAGATGATTGGAAACTGTTGTTGTAGGTAAACTTCACTAGAGGTATCTTCGATTCCCAAGTCCCCTGGAAATTAATCATAGAGGCTCGCAATAAATCCTCCAAAATCTGAATCACTCGCTCAGACTGGCCATCTGTCTGCAGGTGAAAAGCGGTACTGAAAAGCAACTACGTCCCCATGGCTGCATGTAGACTCTTCCAGAAGGACGATGTAAATCTCGGGTACCATTCGAACACAATAGAAACTGGGATCCCATGCAATCGAACTATCTCCTTGATATAAAGCTCCGTGTACTGCGTCATGGAGAAAGTCGTCTTCACTGGCAAGAAGTGCCTGACTTAGTGAGTCGATCCACTATAACCCAGATAGAATTTGATCCCCTGACTGACCTTGGCAAACCAACCACAAAGTCCATTGTAGCATTCTCCCATTTCCACTCTGGGATGGGGAGTGGCTTAATCAATCCTGCTGGCCTCTGATGTTCTGCCTTCACCTGCTGACAAGTGAGGCATTCAGACACAAATCTGCGGATGTCTCGTTTCATCCCTGGCCACCAATACAAAATTTGCAGGTCTTTGTACGTCTTGGTACCTCCTGGGTGAATAGAATACAGAGATGCGTGTGCCTATGACAAGATATCTTCTCTGATCGAATCAACACTAGGCACCCATATTCTCCCTCTGTACCTCACAATACCATCAGACACTGTGTAGAGTACACTGCCCTTGGCTTCGTCTTTCAGCCTCCATTTCTGCAACTGCTCATCTGAAGGCTGTCCTCTACGGATTCGGTCTAGCAAATCGGATTTGACTGTCAGATTAGACAGCTTAGGAGCTCTGCCCTTAGGATAAACCTCTAACCCAAATCTTTGAATCTCTGACTGAAGAGATCTTTGTACTGACAACTGTGCTACGACTGCAACTTTACGGCTCAATGCATCTGCCACAACATTAGCTTTCCATGGATGGTAGCTAATTTCACAATCGTAGTCTTTCACCAATTCTAACCACTGTCTCTGTCTCATATTCAGCTCTTTCTGCGTGAAGAAATACTTGAGACTCTTGTGATCAGTGAATATCTGGCATTTCTCGTCGTACAAGTAATGTCTCCATATCTTCAAAGCAAAGACAACGGCGGCTAACTCAAGATCATGAGTCGGGTAGTTCTTCTCATGCACCTTCAACTGCTTGGAAGCATAAGCTATAACCCGACCATGCTGCATCAACACTGTGCCTATCCCGAGCTTAGATGCATCGGTGTATAACACAAAATCTCCTTGCCCTGATGACATGGCTAACACTGATAATGAAATAAGAGCTTGCTTCAAGGTATCAAAGCTCTTCTGACACTCATCACTCCACACAAATTTAGCATTCTTCTTTGTCAGTGAAGTGAGCGGCACTGCTATCGACGAAAACCCCTGAATAAACTTACGGTAGTAACCTGCTAAACCTAGAAAACTGCGGATCTCTGAAGCGTTCTTCGGTTCAACCCATTCTTTACTGCTGCTACCTTAGCTGGATCCACCTCGATACCACTACTAGGTACTATGTGACCCAAAAACGCTACCTTCTCCAACTAGAATTCACACTTACTAAATTTTGTAAACAACTTGTGTCTCTGCAAAATCTGCAACATTGTACTCAAATGCTCAACGTGCTCCTCATGGCTCTTCGAGTATATAAGAATGTCCTCAATGAACACTATGACAAACTGATCTAGGTAGGGCTGAAATACTCAGTTCATCAAGTCCATAAAAATAGCTGGAGCATTAGTCAGTCCAAACGGCATCACTAAAAACTCGTAATGTCCATATCTAGTCCTGAAGGTTTTCTTAGTTTTACTTTACTATGACCTCGAATTCTGACTTTTCTCACAATTTCCAATATTAGAAATGGAGATTCAAACTTATCGTATCTTACTTTCCTTATACTGTAGAACCCGTAAATCAGTAGACGTATAAGCCATGCATAATTCTAGATTTTTAAATTTAATTGACTTCATTGCATAATTATTTTAAATGCATTTATTTGAAGTTAATTATTCATTATTTCAGTTCAGTAGTTTGATTTTTAGCATTTCAGTTATTTCAGTGAGGCCGGACCGGAGTTGGAGTTTTGAGATAGAATTTAAGATTTGAGAAATATTTCCAGAAGTTAATTTAGCTAGCAAGTAAGTTCATTTAAGTTAAAAAGAAGTTTAAGGAATTATTTAAGTTAGTTGAGGATTTTAATTTAAATTATTGGAGGTGATTAAGAAATGAGCTCATTTAAGTTACTTAATTAAGGGGTTAGTTCACTAAATTAATTAAAAGATTAGTAAGGCTTTTAAGGGTTATTAAATTACTAGATAATCAATTTTCCCCCTACCATTTATCATGCATTTTTCGGCCACCCTTAGTGCTAGAAGATTCATTTTCCAACTCACCAACTTTGACCAATTCTTTGCATGTAATTAGTAGGATAATTCTAGGATTTTTGGGAGCACAATTTAATTAAATAAATGGACATATCCTAGTCTAGAATCAAGCTAAATTTCGGCCACCACCTCCTAGAAGCATCCACCAACTCATTTGATATCAATTCAAAATTCAAATTCAAAAGGGGAGTGGACTTGGTCTTGATATGATCCTTATATTGTGCACCCTTCTCCTCACCTTCATAACCACTCAATCCCTCTCCCTCTCCACCGAAATACCTCACCATTCAGATCCATTTTCAGTGTAGAAAAATCTTGAGTCTTAGCTAGAGGGAAGGCAAGAAAAATCGAGAACTAGAAAGAGCAAGAGAAGCGCTCCACCTCCTCCGTGCCGCGTCGTCGTTGTTTCGTTCGTTTTCTTTCAAAACGAAACCAGGCATGTCTAGATTTCTTTCAAACCTCAATCAAGTCATATTATCATTTATTTTTCAGTACATGATCATGTTTTAGCAAGCAAAAATCGAGAGCCATGTCAAAATATTTTGGAACACACATGCAGAATTTCGGCCCTTTCATGACAAGCTTCACGTTTTTCTGAGTTTTGTGGTTTCAGGTGATTGGTTCGATTCCAGGCTCCCAAGGCAGCTTGTATACATGTAGTAGGATGCATTAGGACCATGTTGGTCCATTCAAACCAGCCCCATGCTTGCTGGAAATTCAGAATGACAGCAAGTCCCTTAGGTGCAGAAAAATGTGGTTCGAAAATTCAGTTTCTTGTCAAGGGGTTGGATCTGATCTTGGCTGCCCCAAGGGCCTATAGCCATGGTTGGATCACTTCCCTAGCATGTCTAAGACGTGACTAAGTTGCCCTTTTGGTGGCTTGGTCCATGGTTCATCGGTTTTTAATCAAAACGTCACAACAGCCCCCTCCCCTCTCGGCCCTTCGGTTTTGACAGCACATGTACTTCGAGTTGGTTGGCTTGGTGTGGATCTTGGTTGGCCTATGGCCCTTAGCCACGGTTCATATCATGCTCCTAGATGTCTAGATCGTGCCATGGTCAATCAAATGGCCACTGGAACGACGCAAGACATCGATCATAGCATAAACACTACACACGCATGCACGTTGCTCTCGGTTGGACCCTTCGGTTAAGATTTGGTGTGATGCGGATTGTGGCTGGCCTAGGGCCCTTAGCCATGGTTCAAATTATTCCTTGGGACGTTGTGGAGAGGCTTTGGTCGGTGGTTCAAGCCCCAATGGCCAAAAGTCTCGCAAACGACGCGATGCAAGCTAGGTCGCAGCTGCTGGAAATTACAGCAAGTTGCTGTGTCGTTTAGAAGGCTTGTTTGAGTTCTTGGTTGGCTTTTAGCCCATGGCCTTGGACTGGACAGTGCCTCATTGAGTTAGGAAGGTCATGTTTTTGACCGTTTGTCATTTGGATCATTTTTGAGGTCGTACGAGAATTTACGGTGCAATGTGCCAAATTGACTCTCGAAAGAGCGTTTCGTGTTTTGGCCTCTATTCCACCTAGATTTCGACCCTATCATTTTAGGAGCATTATTTTATGATTTTTCAGCGTATTTTAATCATGACTATACGTCGGTTCGGTGTCGGTTCAGGTTGGTTCGGAGTCATGATTAAATGCGAAGTCATTAGGCGTCATAGTCGCATCTTTTGAACGTAAATTGCATAGTTGGTCATGTTTAAACTATTGCATATTTTTCATGGCACAGTTAGGTTGCAGCGAGCTTGGGAAGGATCCAATCCAATCCAGTTGGTAAAATTACAGGAATTTTCATTACGCCAGTTAATTATTTTACGTGCATTAAATAGAAAATGATTATTTTTGAGATTTATGCGATATGGCTTGTGGTTCATTCACTATGTGGGAGTGTTATTTTATACGGTCGCCAGTGACCGATCAGTTCAGTATGGTACCACCCGGTCGCCAGTGACCGGCCAGCTCAGTTCAGTTTCAGCCTCCCCGGTAGCCAGTTACCGATCAGTTCAGCTTAGTGCAGTGGCCACAGGCGTAAAACATAATCTCAACAGAAAATTTTATCAGTTATTTCAGTACAGGCTCCAAGGAGCAAATATTTTTACAGTGATTTCCAGTTCAGTTATGCACGTATTATAATTGCTCAGTACAGATTATTTTCAGTATGCCTCAGGACATGATATTTTATCACATGCATATTTTAAATTCAGATTTTTACTCGTTACCTGCGATTTATGCATGCTGAGTCTTTAGGCTCACTAGACTTGATTGTTGTAGGTACTGATGAGGCCAGGGCCGAGGGCGGGGACCAGTGAGCCAGCTTGGGTCGGCAGTAGTGGCACCCGAGGACCTCAGTGCAGCAGTTGTTATTTTCTTCGCAAACAATTTTTATCAGTTGTTGGATATTTTTAAATCGTTGTTGTTGGCAAAACTTTGATTTTCTTCCGCTGCAATATTTTGAAATATTGAACTTGATTCACCAGTGATTTTATGAATGAGGCCATTTAAGTTCTTTTAAAAAAAAAGAAAATTTTTAATTTTCCGCAAATTTTCAAGCAAGTAGTTCGAGGGCCTTCACATATACTATACCTGTAATGTTCATCGATCTATTACCTTAGCATTTATGCAGTTCAACCAAAAAAAATCTTAGCACAAAAAGTTACTGATCAACTTCTATCCGTGGTAATACACTCAAAAGTTAAACCTTATCTTAACCCCGTAATAATATTGACCTACGATCCTTGAATCGAATCTTTACCTTACGACACCAAACTTACGTAACTTAGCTATTTATAAGTACATCCCAAATAAAGATTGTTACTAATCTTAAATTTCGAGTAACGTTAATCCATAAAACCCCAAAATATACAATATCGATATTCTGCTTAGATAATAAAACCTTCCTAGCATCAAACACATGCTTAAACTATTTCCTTCCCAATTACATTATAGTTGAGGCCTAAGACACTTAAACCTTCCTCATTGGGACGAATTTCACAGTTTGACGTATCCTCAATACTTAATTCATTCTAACGTATAAAACTTAATAAGTTTCCCCCTGTTAATGATGGACTAATTCTAATAAATCAACTTCACTTATAACCCACATAATTCTAGAATCCTCATATAAAGATTTTAGATTTCTTACTCGATAAAAATCTTAATATTCGACCATTGGTAACCTATATTGAATACAACTACTTCCCTTTTGTTTTTATTCACCCAATATCCCCGTATGATCACCTATTTCATAAACTTGAAATTAAAACTTACACAACCCAAGTAGTCTTAGATAAACTAATTCCAGTACTCATATGCACTTAATCCTAAGTTTCTTAATGAATTACAAAGATTCCTCAAAACAAGGTGCATGATAGGGCCTCTTGCCACGCCTATTGACCTCAATGTCCATCTGGTCCTGCCTTGCCACCAAAGCTCTAGACACGACAACTGTATAAGTCGAAAGACCAGCAACCCTGACACCACGGTGCAAGATCGACCGCAAATAATCCATAAAATGCTTCAGATTATCCCGGGCATCGTTAACAATTAGGGGCACAAAGTAACACCCCCTCTCAAACTCCCTGACGAAGTCTGCCACGCTATTGTCTCCCTATCGCAGCGACATGAACTCCTTGGTCAGTCGGGATTGTACTTCTTCAGTGAAGTACTTGAAGTAGAAAACCTCCTTGAAGCCATGCCACGTCAGTATTTGTAAGTTCACTGACACTGACGCGCCTTCCCTCCAAAGCCTGGCGTCTCCAGTCAACAAGAAGGTGGCACATCTAACTCTGTCTGCATCCTGCAGCTCCATAAACGCAAAGATTACCTCGATAGACTTAATCCATCCTTCAGCTATCATCGGGTCAGTAGTCCCTGAGAACTCCTTAGGATTCATCCTCCTAAACCTTTCGTACACAGCTTAAAAATAGAACATACATACTTGACACTTGAACTTGAAGTAACTTGAACATCCATACATATCATAGACGTGTCATAACGTAAAAACTTTCATAAACATGCTTGCATACTTGTACATACGTAAACATACATGGCTTCATCATTTTGCGTAGAGGATATTTCAAAGCAAGTTACCCATAATATAATTCTCCTGATTAGACTAAACCACAGTACTGGGCTGACAGAGACGTATCCACTGCCACATACATGAGATCCCCATTCATTCTTTAACGGGTGGATTGGTCCCTGTTCATGCTTTAACGCTTTCCAATCCTGATCTAAACCCGTTCATGCTTGAACGGGATGGAGAGTTCCTCGGCCACGTTCACCGACTTCCAAATCCATTCATAATTTGGTCACAAGACATTTAGCATACCTCAAAAACTTGAAAATAATTACCTTGCACGTCACATACTTACTTGGCGTTGAGGGATTCTTTGGATTTCGTTTGGGGCCGCTGGTGCGCATAGTCACATGAATTCTCATACTTAACTTGCATAACTTAGACGTAGGTATTCGTGCTCACCTCGAATTCAATAAATAACTTACAGACATTCTAAAGCACCCAGGAATTGACCTCATTAAAAATCTCGTGCTAACCCAAGACGTGAAACTCCAAGACGCAATAAAATTTTCCCAAAACAAGTACTACACGGACCCCATGCCCAGGTCCGGCTACGGGTCCGTGTAGGATCGCTAAAGGACATACCGAAAAGATTGAAGGACACGGACCCCGTGCTAGGGTCTGTGTAGGGGTCCGGATAGGTTCGCAAATTTCACACCGAAAAGAAACAAAGGCACGGACCCCATGCCCTGGTCCGTGTGGGGGTCCGTGTACTCTCGTAAAAAGGACAGTCAAGAAGAAACAAAGACACGGACCCCGTGCCAGGGTCCGTGTTCGGGTCTGTGTACTCTCGTTGGACGCGAACTCACGAAAATCCTGTACATGCCATGCTTATCATTCTAGACTCGTTTGTACGGACCATGAACCGACACCTCGAGACTCATCCTAGCAAGCCATAACATCGAACCAAATTCATACGAGCGCCCAAAGCAACGGTTTCCACCCTACGACACATACAATTCAAAAACGTGGCAATTAACACCAAATCAATTCCTACGACTTCTAGTGCATTCGAGTACTTATCGACACTAAACGACATATCAAATAACATCCCAACATCATACTACGCATACCTAGGCACAGCAACGATCACCCGTCGATCTCCAACGAAGCCTGCAACAATAAAATCTCAAGAACACATCAATACATAATTTTCTGAAAAACGAAGTTTGAGCAGTTCCACGAAACACGTCATAACTCACTCAATTTTCCTCCAAAAATTTCGTATTTACTGTCAAATCGAAGGTATCGAAAAGTTCTACAATTTTTGTGTTGAATGTTTTCTCAAAAACACGACCGAAACATCGTTGTATTTACAAATACAGAAAAAACGAAATTTTAGATCTTGAAATGGTTTCAAAAGTGTTCTAAATATAATTGCTCAAACTCCTACGCATCTCACATGTATCTTTACACATAAATAACAACACAACGCATAATATGACTAGATCGATGCAGCAATAACATAATATACGTGCCTTTTGATGATTAGAAATATCGATATGACGATACCGACACGAGAAAGATTCGAGAGACGATCCGAGACGAACGTGGCACTGAATTCCTTGAAGATAACTAACGAAAATGTGCTCGGAACGAAGGGGAGGAGCGGCTGCTCTCTTGGGGAAGAACCCTAGGTTTCTCTCCTCTCAAAAATATAAAATTCTGAATAGTGAAGTGAGTGTGTGTGTTTAGGCGCTTTTTAGTGTGTGTAAAAGTGTGTTTGTGTGTGTGTAACGTGTGTGAGTGAGTAATTAGGGGAAAATTTATTAATTAAATAATTAATCAAGCTATTTAAAAAATGCTAACTCCATTAACAAGTCAATAAAAGAAATAGTAAATCACTATCCACTCTTAATAAAATCCCTTTATAAAAAAAATAACACACACAAAATGCTAACTTTAAAAGTTTCAAACTCTTAAATCAATAAATAAATTAATTAGGCTTTAAAAATACTAACAACTAAATAAAATGCCCCAACCTCAACTTAAAATAAAATACCACATTTAAAATCACCAAAATCGTCACCGGTCTCTTTTCCTCGATCCCGCCTCGAGTGATCGCCTGAAACATTAAACTTGAAAAAGAAACATTTTAACGTGCATCACATAAACGTAAATTATTAAAATAATGCATTTAAATAAATCATGCATGGCTAAAACTCAATTTAA
This sequence comes from Primulina tabacum, assembly GCF_025594145.1. NCBI lineage: Eukaryota > Viridiplantae > Streptophyta > Magnoliopsida > Lamiales > Gesneriaceae > Primulina > Primulina tabacum. Next base: position 28,166,157 of record NC_134552.1, read on the forward strand.
ACTTAAATAAATACTTTAATAATTAAATAAATGCAAGGGTTATACGTGTACTGAATTTGGGCACTACATGTTTTGTGGGGACCCGGACGCTAACTCATTTTCTTCAATCGATTCTACTAGGCGTTTAATATGATTGATTGGGTACTATCAGACTTGAGTTCTGACGTTCTTATTATCAAGGAGTTGATAAGTAAGAATGGAGCAACTGGGGTATGCTCAAATAAGAACATGTTTTGTGGAGACCCGGACGCTAACTCTTTTTCTTCAATCATTATTGGGATTAAATTGACCAATTAAATGCACTAGGTCGAAATTTTAATTTTATTTTTTAAAACTGAGCACCACATAACAAGTGTCCAAAATACTACAACAAGTTACTCCATTTTATTCGATTTACAAGATCAAGTTCAATATCTATAACATGATCAAAGATACAAAACTTGTTCAAAATAAAGTGTTGGAAACTAAATTTCAGTGATTTGACAAAACTAAGCATCAAATTTATTGGAATAACTGATCAAGTTACCAGGCTTCGCAAATCGACTATCACTTGCCTAACTGATGATTAATGTGCTTAATATTAAAGGCAACTGATACCAACACAACTGATTTACGCAACTGAATAAGTAGTCAACTGACTTATCAGTCATAAACCTATCAGTCGATATATTCAGCCGAAAACACTCAAGCTATTATCCTTCAGCTAATCTCTCAGTTGTACACGTCATCACTTGAGAACAAAAACCGACAAATAGTACAACAGACTGCAACTAGTAGTGGAACGCCGCATTTCAGAGATTGCAGTGTACGAATGTCAGAGAATATTGACGTGGCAATCAACAGATATATGAATTCAAACATTATTTAATATTACCGTTGAGAGGGAAGCCTATAAATAGGTGAAGAGGGCAGCTGAGAAGTATACGCAAACTACTATTCTATTCAAGCTTGCTGTTACTCTGCTAAAATCACAACTCGTATTCAAATATCGAAAGCTCACTCTTATCAGATTGATCAGTAGCAATCAAGGCTACATTTACGAGCTTGTTAGAACTTTGAAATCTTTGTTAGATTCATTTAGAAGTGTTAAATTTCAGTCACGAACTGTAAAAATCTTTGTGAACTAAGAGTTTCAGTTTTGGCAGTGTTAAGTCCAAACTGAAGTGGGTCAGTATAAATCTTGTATTCGATCAAAGTCTTTTAGTGGAAATCCTATCTTCGTGATAGAAGGGGTGACGTAGGAGTTATTCTATTCTCCGAAAATCCAGAAACAAACCATGTGTATTTTCATTTCAGTTATTACTTTCAGTTAGCTATTCTATCTCTCAGTCAGTTTACTTCCGCAACTATTTTTCTCAGTTAAACTGATTGTTATCGACTGATGAGATACCGAGCGTCAGTTTGTCACTAAACTGAACTCTATATTCGAAAAGAATACAAAATTCGTGAGTGTTTATTCAACCCCCCTTCTAAACACTTTTCACCTTATAACCGATCATTTCAAGTGATATCAGAGCGGTTGTATCTCGTCTCAGAACATTTCTACTCAAACTGATTATCATGGCATCCTTCAACAAGATCCCAATGTTTTCCAGAGAAGACTTCGATGATTGGAAAATTAGGATGCCGGCTCAGTTAGCTACACAAGACGATGATATGTGATACGTCATCACTGACGGACCAATGAAGATTCTGAAAGCCAACACAACAGTTGCAATCACCGATGGGGCACCTCATAGAATTGAAAAGCCCAGAGATGAATGGACTGCCGAGGATAAAAGAAAAGCAAATTTGGACAGTGTGGCAAAGGATATACTGTACAAAACGCTGGATAAAATAACTTTCAGCAAGATCAAAATGTGTAAGACAGCTAAAGAAATTTGGGAAAAGCTGATCCAGCTTTGTGAAGGAAATGAACAAACCAAAGAAAATAAACTTTCTGTTGCTGTTCAGAAGTTTGACAACATAAAGATGAGAGCTGGAGAATCGATGCATGAGTATGATGAAAGAGTCAGCTGTATCATCAATGAACTTAATGCACTTGGAAAAGTGTATACCAACAAAGAAGTTTCCTTAAAAGTGATCAGAGGTCTTCCCAAGGAGTGAGACGTTAAAACCATGGCAATGAGGGAATCCAAGGATCTAAACAAAGTTGAACTTCATGACCTATTTGCTGATCTGAAAACCTATGAGTTTGAGCTGCAAACTCGAGAAGGAGAACCTTCTGCTCTAGCAGCCACAACTATCTTATCTGCTGTTAGAACAGAACCAACTGGTTCAGTCGAGAAAGTTGCTGATCAACTGAGAAATGATGCTATGTCATTGTTCATCAAAAAATTTGGAAGGTTCATGAGGAAAAATCAAGGGAACTACCAGAAGCATTATCAGAGAAACAATTCTAAAGAGGAATCAAATGCTTGCTACAACTGTGGCAAACCCGATCACTTCATTGCTGAGTGTACCAAACCCAAGAAGGACAGTCAAGGCTCGAATGAAAGAAATAAGAATTCATATGAGCACAAAAGGAGATCCAAGGATGATAAGAAATCTTTCAGGAAGAAGCATGAGGTACTCTTAGCTGAAGAGAGTAAATCAAAATTGGCAGAAACTTACAACGAAGAGTCAGAGCCAGAAACCTCATGCAGTTCTAGTGATGGTGAAGAGGAAGAGAAGTGTCTAATGGCTGGTGATACAGAAGTGAAGTCAAGCAGTCAACAGGTATTTGACTTCACCTCAACTTATTTCAACTCTTCATGACATGGTTAATGAGTACCAAAAGCTTGCCTTATCTTTTGAAAAGGCCAGAGCAAAGCAAATTGATCCCATAGACAATAAAACTAAAACCGATGAATCAGTTGATGAGTTGAGTCTAAAAAGGGAGATTGCTGAGCTCAATGCTGAAAGAAGCAGGAATCAATCAATGATTCAGAAGTTGATGCTTGAAAATTCAAAGCAAACTGAGCTTATTCAGGCTTGGAACAAATCATCTGCTGCATTAAATGATATACAGAACTCTCAGAAATCAGTTACTGATAAAGCTGGTTTAGGGTTCAGTAACCAAGATTGTGGGGACCCGGACGCTAATCAAGTTCATAATTGTCATTGGGACAATTTAATCAATTATAATAAACATGGTCTAATTTTTTTTAAATGCGGAATGTAATGGAAATCATACTAGTATACATATCAGTATAAAATAAGGTACAAGTCCTGTACTGCATACATTCAATACAGACAAAGGTTCAACAACTAGTTATTAGGTGTTCAAACCCTATCTACTGCAACATTAAAGTCCGTGGTCTCCACTCTAATCATGATCTCTTGTCATCTTCTCGATCCTGATCCTGTCCCACCTGTTGTCATGCACACATACAAACACAACAATAGCCGGATAATTCCGGTGAGAATATAATCCCAGTATAAATCAACGAACATGCAATCATATAAACAATGTAAAAGCATGTAACAATTATCAGTAACATATATCAAAATCTGAAACATAATCAATATGAAATCGTAAATCAGACTCGTGACTCCACGGCTCAGACTAGACTCCATCCTAGTCTAGGAATCTCGGTTTCCAGACGTTGGCATTCCATATCGACCAACAGTAATAGAAGAAACTCCGATTCTATCCACGTCGATATAACCAAGCATCCAGTGTCTTGACCTAACCGTCACAGACTTTGGCGTTTTCACCAATTTCCTATCCTGTGACATCATGCAATGTGCCCGTGGCAATCCCACCACTATCAGCCACTTCTGTCACAAGATCACTCATCTAATACTCATCTAATACGTGCTTTCTATAAATCAATAGAACAAGCATATCAATTTAAATCAATGAACATAATAATAATAAGTATGTGATTTAGGGAAACTCAAGTATATCCCACTTGAGTCGATGTCCCAATACCACATTGACTTATACCTTTTGTTTGTAGTCTCGGTCTGAAGCAATATCAGTTCTGAACTCAAGACTATCTCTGTAAATCTGAAACGACATATCGAGAATCATAATATCAATGTTCTATTCTCAATTCAACACTGAATCTGATTAATCTGGATTTAAGTCAAATCAACAGCATAACAGCACAATCTCAGTATCCCCGTCAATATCAAATCAACAGACATCAATTACAAATCATAACTCATATCCAATACAATCTGTAATTCATTCATAATCCAAATCTGTCCGATTCCAAATCAATATGATCAGAAAATCATAGCAATTCCATAATCAATCTGTTTCTCAATCTGACTTTGATTCTACGAAGTCTAACATGCCAAGAACATCATATATGAAGTGTATTCGATTCCAACAACATCATAATTTCAAAACCTATCAAAACATAACACAACTTACGTCCAGTTGTAGCCTGCGTTGATAGGAACACAGTACTGAAGTCGGATTCAAATTATGACTGACGGATCTTTCACAAAAAGCGTAAGGATTTTCCACAACTTTCCCCTGAACCTTTCTCGGTTTTCTTGCAAAGGAAATGAAGAGAATTGCAACTTATATACATCAGTTGCATGGTAAAGCTACGTGGCCCGTCCTTTCAAAAAACACGTCTTGCCGCGGGTGCGCTTCTCTTTGGACCGCGGGTGCGCTGAGCATACTGGATCACTACCAACATTTCAGAAAGAACGACCGCGGGTGCGGTGCTTTTTGTACCGCGGGTGCGGTGCCTCTACTGTAGCAACATCGCGGGTGCGGTGACCGTTCTGTATCTCTTCATAAATTTCCTCTGAACCGCCGCGGGTGCGCGGTGCACTGTCTTTTGAACCGCGGGTGCACTGTCTATGCTGTCCCAACAATATATTTTGCAACTAAAATTGAATCGCAACGTCTCTTGTTTGGTATTCGATAAATACATCAAATCATGCATTAATAATTGTTGATTACAAGCTCACATCTCGGGCATTACATTTCTCCCCCCCTAAGATATGATTTCGTCCTCGAAATCTCAGGTAATCATATCAAATGCCATCAAATCAATACAATAAATCAGTCAAAGTAATAGAAATTAAAATAACAGACTCACATCATCAAAATAACTCTGGGAACTCCTGTCTCATGTTTGATTCAGTCTCCTAGGTAGCTTCCTCAGTGCCATGACGAGTCCACTGCACTTTCACGAGCGGAGTTGTCTTTGTTCTGAGCTGTTTTTCTTTACGATCGATAATCCGAATCGGTTTTTCGACATAACTCAATGTCTCATCCAGCTCGGTCTCGTCTTGCTGAATAATATGAGAATCATCGGGAAGATACTTCCGCAGCATAGATACATGGAAGACATCATGTATTCCTGATAATGAAGGCGGTAAGGCGCGTCGGTAGGCACGATCTCCTATCTTTTCGAGAATTTCATATGGACCCACGTATCGTGGAGACAATTTCCCTTTCTTGCCAAATCTGACAACTCCTCGGAAAGGTGAAATCTTCAGGAATACTCGATCTCCTGCCTCAAATACCAACGGTCGTCGTCGAACATTTGCATATTTGGCCTTTCGGTCCTGTGCTGCCTTCATTCTTTTCCGAATCAGCTTCACTTTCTCTGTCATATCTCTGATCATATCATGTCCAATCTCAGGAATCTCAGAGATATCATCCCAATAAAGAGGTGATCTGCATTTCTTTCCGTACAACGCTTCGAATGGAGTCATCTCAATACTCGTCTGATAGCTATTGTTGTACGAAAATTCGCACAGAGGCAAGGCATCTTGCCAATTAGTGCTAAAATCAAGCACTACAGCTCTAAGCATATCTTCCAATGTCTGAATCGTCTGGTCTGATTGTCCGTCAGTCTGTGGATGATATGCGGTACTCAGATGTAACTTTGTACCTAGAGCCTGCTGTAAACTCTGCCAGAAGTGCGAAGTAAACCGAGGATCACGGTCTGAAAAATTCGACTTCGGCACTCCGTGCAATCTAACTACCTCTCGCACATAAATATCGGCCATCTGGTCATATCTGTATGTCATTTTGTATGGAATAAAACATGCAGATTTGGTCAATCGATCAATCACGACCCAAATCGCATCACCGCCTTTGGAGGATCTCGGTAACTGCGTCACAAAATCCATGGAAATGTGATCCCATTTCCATTCAGGAATGGACAAACTCTGTAACAATCCTCCTGGTTTCTTTCTCTCGGCTTTCACCTGTTGGCATTTCAGACACTTGGCTACAAATTCAGTAATATCAGATTTCATTTGTTTCCACCAATATTGTGTCTTCAAATCATTATACATTTTCCTGCCACCAGGATGAATGCTAAAACGACTGTTGTGCGCTTCTGTCAATATTCGGTGTTTCAATTCTGAAACATTTGACACAACAATACGATTATTCACATACAAAATACCATCATGAACCTGATACTCTGATTGATGTCCAGCTCTGACCATAACAATCAAATTTTGTACGTTCTGATCAACTTTCTGTGCCTCTTTGATTCTCACTATCAATTATGGTTCAGCTCGAATTGCACATAATCTCAGAGGCTGACAATCTGTTTCAAAAGCTAATCCAGACAAACAGCAGTCTTCTATCAAATTCGAGACACCTATCGTCGATAAGGATAAGGAACATACCTTTCGATTCAGTGCATCAGCTGCTGCATTGGACTTTCCTGGGTAATATTTGATTTTACAATCGAAATCCTTCAATAAATCGAGCCATCTTCGTTGCCTCATATTCAGCTCGAACTGTGAAAATAGATACTTTAGGCTCTTGTAATCAGAATAGATCTCAAACTTTTCACCGTACAGATAATGTCGCCATATCTTCAAAGCAAAGACAATGGCCGCCAATTCAAGATCATGAATTGGGTAACGAGTCTCATGTGGTTTCAGCTGTCTCGAGGCATAAGCAATAACATGCCCTCGCTGCATCAGTATACAACCCAATCCTCGATGAGATGCATCACAATAAACCACAAAATCACCTGTACCTGATGGAATCATCAAAATCGGTGCACTGGTCAGTCTTTTCTTTAATTCAAGAAAACTGGTCTCACATTCCTCAGACCAAACAAATGGAGCATTCTTCTGAGTCAACTGTGTAATCGGTTTTGCAATACTAGAAAAATCTTTGATGAATCGACGATAATATCCTGCCAAACCCATAAAACTGCGAATCTCGGGCACTGATGTCGGTCTCGGCCAAGAAATCACTGCCTCAACCTTACTGGGATCAACAGTTATACCGTCTCCGGATATAATATGTCCCAGAAATACTACCTGTCTCAACCAAAACTCACATTTCGACAGTTTAGCATACAATTTCTCAGCCCTCAAAATTTTCAACACAGTTCTCAGATGATCAGCATGCTCAATCATATTCTTCGAATAAATCAATATGTCATCAATAAATATAATGACAAAATCGTCAAGGTATCTTTGAAAGACACGGTTCATCAACCCCATGAATACAGCCGGTGCATTCGTCAAACCAAATGGCATGACAATAAACTCATAATGTCCATACCTGGTTCTGAATGCAGTCTTCGAGATATCAGAATCCCTGACTCTCAGCTGATGGTATCCAGATCTCAGATTGATCTTGGAATATACGGATGAACCCTGAAACTGCAACAACATCATCAGGTGCATCCTGTGCCTGCTCCTCAGTCAAAGCGAACACTCTGGCCTGCTGTCTCGGAGGCTGGCTCACTGTCTGGCTTTCTCATGGCCTCTGCTGTGACTGAGTAGACGGTGCTGGCTGGAAAGAATGAACAGCAGATGGTCGTCTCCCTGTCTGAGCCACTGATCCAGATGACTCTGCACCCTGTGATCTCTGAGAATCTCTCTGAGGACAAACTCGAGCAAAATGTCTCTGCTGCCTACAGATACGGCAACTGCCAAACACTCCTCGGCACTGCTCAGTGGAATGCTTCCCTCCACAGGTGCTGCAATAGGGCCCTGTATAACTCTGGCCCTGACCAGTCTGTCTCGAGCCACTAGAACTGGAAGAACTGCTGCCAGACTTCTTGAACTGCTTTCCATTAGCTTTCAGGAAATCATTCTTTCTACTCCCACTGCCACTCTCAAATCTAAGACATGGTGGAGGCATCTGTGGTCTCGGTGCTGAAGGCACAAACGAAGCTCCTCTCTGTCTTATCAGATCAGCTTCGGCTCCCTTGGCTCGGTTCAGGGCATCAGTAAAATTATTCGGTCGCCCTGTGTTCACCAATGTAAAAATCTCAGGATTCAAACCATTGATGAACTTATCAGCAATAGCTTCTTCATTCTCGGTCACGTGTGGAGCAAATCGCAACAAAGTAGAAAACTTAGTCACATATTCCTCAATATTCAGCTGGCCCTGTCTCAAGTTTGCAAACTCCGCTCCCTTATCCTTCCTGTACGACACTGGAAAGAACCTCTGATAGAATTCAGTTCTAAAGACATTCCAGGTAATAGTCGTACCTCGATGTTCCAATGCCCGTTTTGTTGTAATCCACCAATTCTTTGCCACATCATGCAACTGGTGCCCTATCAGTTTCACTTTCCTCTCATCAGTATAGTCCAAGGACTCAAACAACATCTCAATATCGTCTAGCCAACTCTCGCAATCCACTGAATTCTCAGTACCCTTCAGAGTTGGTGGATGGAACTCTTTTCTGGTATTCTTCTCGGAGGCATGTCTGATAATCAAAAGGATTAGTGACCCCAAACAAGAATTCTATTTCAGTCCTCCTCCGATCATGTTACTGCTGATCTAGAATCGGTGCTGATTCATTCTCAATAAAACATATTACCATATCAAGTCAGATAAGCAAGTAACATGTATTAAAGCAGTAAGAAATGCTAGAATTCAAAAGCAGGAAAGAACACACATTCAGCCCCGCTCACTAGCTCCTATCTCAATCTAAAGGATCTATCGCTCTGATACCACCTGTTGTGGGGACCCGGACGCTAATCAAGTTCATAATTGTCATTGGGACAATTTAATCAATTATAATAAACAGCGTCTAATTTTTTTTTTAAAATGCGGAATGTAATGGAAATCATACAAGTATACATATCAGTATAAAATAAGGTACAAGTCCTATACATCATACATTCAATATAGACTAAGGTTCAACAACTAGTTATCAAGTGTTCAAACCCTATCTACAGCAACATTAAAGTCTGTGGTCTCCACTCTAATCATGATCTCTTGTCATCTCCTCGATCCTGATCCTGTCCCACCTGTTGTCATGCACACATACAAACACGACAACAGCCGGATAATTCCGGTGAGAATATAATCCCAGTATAAATCAACAAACATGCAATCATATAAACAATGTAAAAGCATGTAACAATTATCAGTAACATATATCAAAATCTGAAACATAATCAATATGAAATCGTAAATCAGACTCGTGACTCCACGGCTCAGACTAGACTCCATCCTAGTCTAGGGATCTCGGTTTCCAGACGTTGGCATTCCATATCGACCAACAGTAATAGAAGAAACTCCGATTCTATCCACGTCGATATAACCAAGCATCCAGTGTCTTGACCTAACCGTCACAGACTTTGGCGTTTTCACCAATTTCCTATCCTGTGACATCGTGCAATGTGCCCGTGGCGATCCCACCAATATCAGGCACTTCTGTCACAAGATCACTCGTCTAATACTCATCTAATACGTGCTTTCTATAAATCAATAGAACAAGCATATCAATTTAAATCAATGAACATAATAATAATAAGTATGTGATTTAGGGAAACTCAAGTATATCCCACTTGAGTCGATGTCCCAATACCACATTGACTTATACCTTTCGTTTGTAGTCTCGGTCTGAAGCAATATCAGTTCTGAACTCAAGACTGTCTCTGTAAATCTGAAACGACATATCGAGAATCATAATATCAATATTTTATTCTCAATTCAACACTTAATCTGATTAATCTGGATTTAAGTCAAATCAACAGCATAACAGCACAATCTCAGTATCCCCGTCAAAATCTAATCAACAGACATCAATTACAAATCATAACTCATATCCGATACAATATGTAATTCATTCATAATCCAAATCTGTCGGATTCCAAATCAATATGATCAGAAAATCATAGCAATTCCATAATCAATCTGTTTCTCAATCTGACTTTGATTCTACGAAGTCTAACATGCCAAGAACATCATATATGAAGTGTATTCGATTCCAACAACATCATAATTTCAAAACCTATCAAATCATAACACAACTTACGTCCAGTTGTAGCCTGTGTTGATAGGAACACAGTAATGAAGTCGGATTCAAATTCTGAAAGATGGATCTTTCACAAAAAGCGTAAGGATTTTTCACAACTTTCCCCTGAACCTTTCTCGGTTTTCTTGCGAAGGAAATGAAGAGAATTGCAACTTATATACATCAGTTGCATGGTAAAGCTACGTGGCCCATCCTTTCACAAAACACGTCTCGTTGCGGGTGCGCTACCCTTTGGACCACAGGTGCGCTGAGCATACTGGATCACTACCAACATTTCAGAAAGAACGACCGCGGGTGCGGTGCCTCTACTGTAGCAACACCGCGGGTGCGGTAGATTTTATGGCATGGGTGCGGTGACTGTTCTGTATCTCTTCAGAAATTTCCTATGAACCACCGCGGGTGCACTGTCTTTTGAACCGCGGGTGCACTGTCTGTGCTGTCCCAACAATATATTTTGCAACTAAAATCGAATCGCAACGTCTCTTGTTTGGTCTTCGATAAATACATCAAATCATGCATTAATAATTGTTGATTACCAGCTCACATCTCGGGCATTACAAAGATGAAATGTCTTCCAATGATACTCGACCAAAACTGAATATGGTTAAAGGGAAATACATTCACTTTGTCAAATCAGTTGTGGTACAAGAACAACCTGAGCCTAGTAAACTGGTTGAACAGCCTACTGAAAGTACGAACAAGGCAAGAAGATATGGTATTGGTTATAGCCCAAAAGTTTTAACTGACTCACGCAGTCAGTCTTCAAAAAAGATTCAGCAGGAATTATTCAAATAGCTACTCCAATTATTATAACAACCAGCCAGTTCAAAAAAGATATCAGCTGAACAATCAGTTGAACAAAGCTAAATCACATGTTGTCTCATCTGCACACTACACACCTACCACACACAAATCGAGAAAGACCATCTGGAATACATCAACTGGACAGTCAGTTAGACTAATCCAAGTCTCGATTGCTAAAGGACTAATCAGTGTAGGACCCAAATAACTAAGGGTACCAAAATTATATCTTGTGTGTGATTGCAGGTAACAGGTACAAGCAAGGAATCAATCTGGTACTTGGATAGTGGATGCTCACGACACATGACGGGAGATGCAAACTTGTTATCTCAACTGATCAAGTACACTGGACCAAACATCAGTTTCAGAGACAATTTCAAAGGTAAAACTGTGGGTAATGGTAAGCTTATCCATGATAACTTTATCATTAATGATGTTTGATTAGTTGAGAATCTCAAGTATAATCTGATTAGCATTAGTCAGTTATGCGATAATAAATTCTCAGTTCAGTTTGACAAACATTCGTGTTCAGTCAAAGACTCAACTGATGAAGTCATCCTAACTGGCAAACGGTGTGGAAACACTTACAAAGTCAGTTCGAATGATCAACCTTATGCACCAGTATGTTTTATTGCTTCAAAATCTTCTAAAAACTAGTTGTGGCATAAGAGATTAAACCACCTGAACTTTAAATCCATTGCATATCTGAGTAATCACGATCTTGTCACAAGTTTGCCCAAAATGGATTTTACCAAAGATAAAATTAGTTCAGCATGTCAGTTTGGTAAACAAGTTAAATCTTCTTTTAAAAACAAGGACAGTAAATCTTCTTCCCGATTCTTAGATCTGTTACATATGGAACTATTTGGTCCAATACCAGTCATGAGCTTAGGGTGAATGAAATACACCTTGGTGGTTGTGGATGATTTTTCAAGATTTACTTAGGTTATTTTTCTAAAATCCAAAGACCAAACTGCTGCACAACTGATCAAGCTTTTCAAAAGATTATTAAATGAGAAATCAGTTGGAATTGATAGAATCAGATCCGATCGAGGAATTGATTTCATCAATCAAATTCTTTCAAATTTTTTAGAAAATGCTGGAATTAAGCACGAGCTCTCAGCAGCTAGGACTCCTCAGCAAAATGGTGTAGCTGAGAGGAGAAATCAAACCCTCAAAGAAGCTGCTAGAACGATGCTTGCTGATTCTGGCATTTCTCAAAAGTTTTGGGCAGAGGCAGTAAACACTGCGTGTTATACTCAGAACAGATAGATGATTAATAAAAATCATTTGAAAACACCTTATGAGATCTGGCATGGACGGAAAATTGTGGTTTCTTACTTCAAAATATTCGGCTGCAGATGTTTTATTCTTGAAAATGGCAAAAATCATTTAAAAGCCTTTGATGCTAAATCTGCGGAGGGAATATTTCTGGGATATTCATCAGTCAGCAAAGTTTATAGAGTGTTTAACAAGAGCACACTAAATGTTGAAGAGTCTATACATGTTGTTTTTGATGAAATTGTACTAACTAACAAGTCAACTGATCCAGTTGAGCTAGTGGATAGATTTGCATATATAAGTTTGGAGGATGATCATGAAGAAGAAAATCACATCAATCGAAATGTCATTCAAACACATGAACCTTAAATTGTGGATCAATCAGTTGAACAGGAAGCTATTCCTGATAATCACTTGGCAGAGCCTATTGAGGATATTCTATTACCAACTGCTGATGCAGCAGCAACTGAAACTGAAGAAAACACACAGTTGCAAACTGAAGCAGTTGCTGACTTGGATACAACAAATGCTGAATACAGATGGAAGAAATCACATCCTCCAAAATTGGTAATAGGTAACCCATCTGATCCGGTGAGAACTAGAAATCAGATGCTCAATTTATTTATTCATTGAGCTTTCGTATCGCAATTGGAACTGAAGAAAACTGATGAAACTCTTTCTGATCCCAACTGGACAAATGCAATGCAAGAGGAGCTGAATCAGTTTACCCATAACAATGTCTGGAACCTAGTTCCAAGACAAGTTTCAAAAACTGTTATAGGTACAAAATGGGTGTACATGAATAAACCGAACGAAGATGGTTCAGTTGTGCGCAACAAGGCGAGACTGGTAGCACAAGGATATAGTCAAGAAGAAGGAATTGACTACGATGAAACATATGCATCAGTTGCAAGACTGGAAGCTATAAGAATATTCCTTGAATGTGCTTCATTCAAGGATTTCAAAGTCTACCAGATGGATGTAAAGAGTACTTTCCTAAATGGTCAGTTGCAAGAGGAAGTCTACGTTGAACAACCTCCAGGTTTCATCAATCACCTTTTTCCTGATCATGTCTACCATTTGAACAAAGCCTTATATGGTCTTAAACAAGCTCCAAGAGCTTGGTATGAAACTCTTTCAAAATTTCTAACTGATCACGATTTTTCTATTGGATCAGTTGATAAGACATTGTTCAAATTTTCAAAGAATGATCATATTTTACTCGTTCAAATTTATGTTGATGACATTATATTTGGGTCAACTAACCCCAAGTTATGCGACAAATTTGCTAAGTTGATGCAGGATAAATTTGAAATGAGCATGATGGGTGAACTGACATTTTTTCTTGGACTGCAAGTGAAGCAACTGGAGACAGGCACTTTTATCAGTCAGACTAAATACACGAAAGAGTTGCTGAAGAAATTTGGCATGGAACCGTGTTCAGCTGCAAGTACTCCTATGAGCTCATTAGTTAAACTAGACACTGATCAAGGGGGAATATCAGTTGAGGCGACACCTTACAGAGGTTTAATAGGTTCATTATTGTACCTAACTGCTTGTCGCCCTAATATTGTATTTGCTATCTGTATGTGTGTCAGATTTCAAGCAAACCCTAAGCAATCACATTTTTCAGCTGCCAAACATATTTTAAAATATTTGAAAGGCACTCAAAATGTTGGGTTCTGGTATTCTAAAGACTCCTCTGTCAATCTAGTTGGCTATTCAGAGGCAGATTATGCAGGATGTAAGCTTGATCAAAAAAGTACAAGTGGATCATGTCAGTTTCTAGGAGACAGACTGATCTCTTGGTTCAGCAAGAAGCAGACATCCATTGCTGCTTCCACAACTGAAGCAGAATATCTTGCTGCTGGAAGTTGCTGTGCTCAACTGCTCTAGATTCAGTAACAACTGAGAGACTATGGAGTCATTGCCAAAGAATCGCCCATATTCTGTGACAACACAAGCACGATTGCTATTACCTACAATCCTGTTCTTCGCTCTAGGACCAAGCACATAGATGTCAGGCATCACTTTATCAGAGATCATGCCTTGAAGAAGGACATAAGACTGGAATATGTCTCAACCAAACAACAAGCAGCTGACATCTTCACCAAACCGTTACCCGAGACTAAGTTTTCTCACTTTCGCAATATACTTGGATTAATTGATTTATCATAATCAGTTTTACTGCTAATATATCAGTTGTCGATTGACTTGTGTTATATATCAGTTGTTAGTTTCTAACTGATGTCAGTTTGTTATTTGTCAACTATTATGTTCAGTTCGTGATTTATTCATCAATTGTTGAGATTAACCTTTGCAGGAAGATAAAAGACAAAGATAAACTGATAAACATTTTATTCATCAAAAGAAATTAACACGGAATACATCGAAATATTCTTCTTCAACAGAAGACCTCCACTTGGTCAACCAACGGGTTAAATCTCCGGTGGAAGTCTTAAGGAAGCTATCTGAGTCCGCTATACACTCTAGGATCTTCCTTTCTTTCTGAAACATTAGCTAGTAGACATATTCATCTTCGAAGAGGTCCATCGTATCAGCAATGTGCAAGCATTCTCGATATTTCCTTATTCTTGCCAACAGTTTGGGGGTGGTAGCATCACCACAATCATAGAGGAACTGTAGTCCTTGAAGCTCCTCCCAGTATCGAAGGATTTTGTGGAAAACTTCATCTTCCATAGCAGTCTTCTTTTTCTCCAAAGCTGCGTCCATAAACGCTTTGGCCATATCTGGAGTCTTTGAGCTACCTGCACCTGCCATTTTAGCTTTTGATTGTTATTCGCTGATATGATTGAAACTAACCAAGTTATTCTTACTTATAGCCCAGGGTCAAGGAAGATAAAAGGACAAAGTCATTACGGCAGACGATTAACTTTCTAAGCATAAGATTTTATTTGATTCGTCTTGCTTAAATTTTCGTAATCTTTATATGCATTAATTAAGGGGGAATATTGGTTTAAAAGGTTAACTGAGAAGACAGCAGTTAGTAAATCTTCAACTGAAGAGACACAATTTTACAACTGATCCTTCAGCTGATTATTTGACTAATCTTATCACATAAGTTAACACATTAACCATTTTTTTTATTCCAAATTTAGTGACGTGACTGATTATCAAAGCATTAAATGCTATCTTTCAACAAATGATAGGTTGAGACGTGGATCCTTTTTATCCATGCATTTTCAGCACACGCTTTTACCACACGTACACACGTCTTTTAAATCAAAACTTTCTGGACTAACACGTGTCCAAGAATTTAAACAGTCACGTACATAAGTACTTTGCCCGCTCTATTTCAGTTCTTCTTCCTTACGCTTACCTACAATTCTCAGAGCAAAAGCAAATTCAAGCTTTCTTTTTCGCAGGAAATCATTCAGTTCTAATGGCAAATCAAATTCCTGCTCACATGTTGAATGCTATGGCTATCAATTTTGAATCAGTTCTATCAGTCGGCGAAGACGATGTCAAGAACGTCTTTCTGAAGCTAGAATCAGCTGGGTTGAGGACATTTTTGGGGCATACTTCACAGGAGATCTACCCGAAGGAACTTCAGGATTTATACTCTAATGGGAATATCAAATTTGATTGAAGCATCATCACTACTGTCAATGGTCAGTTGTTGACCATTTCTGAAGAATCGTTTGGAGAAATGTTCTTATTGCCTTCTGATGGGCTGGCAAACCTTGCTGACGTTAAGGCATCTGATGTCAAAGAGATGCAAACTCTACTTTCTGCTGATGGACGGAAAAGCAAAGTTTCCGATCCAAAGAAAGAACTGAAGCACGAAGTTCAGTTTCTGGCTGATATTGTAGCCAAAGAGCTATTAGCAAAGGCAGGATCATTTGCTGCACTAACCTTGGAGAAATTTCAAGCCATCACTGTTATTATGGCTGGTCAAAGAATGAAGTAGAAGCACCTTATCTTCAATATCTTGAAGAATATATTTCAATCCACCAAGCAGTCCAAAGGATTCGCAGTACAACTACGCTATTTGATGAAAGTCAAAGGACTGGTGACTGATGATTCAGAGAGATCATCAAAATTCAAAGTCTTCAACGCCAAGAATGTTCAGCCAACCAAAACTAAAATGGACATCTTTCTTGATCAGTTTGTGAAGATCAAAAAGGAGATTGGGACGCAGCAGGATGCTCCCAAGTCAGTAAAGAACGGAAGAAGTTTGGCTCAACAGAAAACAATCAAGAGAAAACTGATTGTCAGTGGATCAGATTCTGAGGAAACACCTATTCAGTTGATTACAAAGAAACAAAGGACACAGAAAACAAAGCCAGTAGCAATGTTGGCATCTTTCCCAGCTGATAGATTGAAGCAATCAGACGCTCAACAGTCTATTCAGGCTATTCCTTTAAAAACCGTTCCAGCTGATGTTTCAGCTAAAGATCAGTTACCTCCACCAACTGATCCATCCAAAAAGGTCATCAGTACAACTCGTAAAAAGAAGGAAACAGAAAAAGTTTCAGCTCCTTTGATCAATATTAATCAACCTACAATCCTTGCTCCTGCTCGACCCAAAGGAATAATTATTTAGGAACAAGTGAACGCTACTCATTCTGGACTGAACATTCCACACATTCTTTTTGATGAGAAAGGCAAGGGCAAGTTGATCGAAAAGCCCAGGCCATCAAATGCAATTCAGACTCACATTGACCTTATATGGGAACATATCAACGTCTTTGCTGAATCCAAACTGAAAGTTTATAATGCTTAAACGAATTTCAGAACACATACTTTTGCCAAACAATTGAAAAAGAAGTCTAAACTGAATACATTCATCAAATTGGAAGCAACTGTTCTCAAAATGGTCAAATGTGCTACAATTGTTCAGGCATTGGAGAGAAAGAATTATTTCTTTGATCAAATAAGAGCCAAAAAGTTGGGCCAACTGATTGACAAGCTCAAAAGCAACTATATTCCTACAAGTCCAACTGCTTATAATGATCGTGCTGTCCTCACTCAGTTGGACACTGATCTTATTGCTCTGCAATCGCTAAAGTTTTGGGAAATAGATCAGGAATTGGTCATTTATGAAGGCTCTTCCGAAGATGAAGAAGATGAATCGCTTCTCAGCACAAAGAGCCATCACCAAAACAAGCTGCTACTACAACAGTAGAGCCAATTCAAGATGTGCCACCATCTTTTTCTGTTGCTGATCCTCAACCTTACCCGGACGCTGACTTGAAACTTGCTGATATAGATGAAATCATTCAGTCAGTAGCCCGAGAATTTCAAACAAATGTGCCTTCAACTGAATCAGTTGATCTTCCAACAGATCAAGCAGCTACAGATGCTCATATCCCTGTCTCTGCTGAACAAGATGTTCAAAGTGATGTGCAAATTCACTCAACTATTGAACTAAATGTAGAAAATGTGGTCACTAAGGAGGCTCAGTTGCATGTTGATGAACCGCAAAAAGTTTCAGTTGACCTACAATCAGAACCACCTGTCACTGATCCTCCAATTGAAACTTCCACAGATCATCAATCAATCAGCAGGACAGTCCATCTGCTGATCCAAATCAATCTTCTTCTCCTCCTATTCAACAAGAAGTCAGTATACAAGACGTTACAGAGCTGACACATGCTGAAACTGAGGTTTCTGACCGGACTTTGGTGATATTTGATCAATCTACCAAGGAACAAGAACAAGGGTCATCTGGACCTGTATCTCCTCATCCATCCTCAGACATGGATTTAGTCCTCGAAGAGATTCAGGACATTCAGAATAACATGTCATAAATAATGAAAGAAATCAAGGGAATTCAAAGCACTCAACTTGCTCACTCTCTGAAGCTGAACTCCTCTAGTGAATTCAATTCAGAAAAATTGAAATCTATTCAAACAGCTGTGACCTCCATCTCTTTTGTGATCGATGAGCTAAAAAAGAACAGAGGCTTAGCTGAGAGTCTCTCCCTTACTCAAGACTCAATCAGCAAGCGATTAGAATCTATGGAGACATCTGTCTCAAAGAAAATCGACTTGGCGCAAACCACTGTGTTGACTGTTGTCAAAGATATTGCAGCTGATGTTAGGATTTTATCTCTCAAAATCGACGTGCTTGACAAAAAGGGGAAAACAGCTAAATTGATGAAGGAATAAAAGAAGATACCAGTTATTAGTTGAAGATTATTTGTTTTCTTTGTACGAATCTGTACACTAGAAAAATTATTTTATCTACAATGATTCTCTTTACTTCAGCTGATCAGTTTATTAAATTCCAAGTTTTGTCAATCACCAAAAAGGGGGAAATTGTTGGAAACTAAATTTCACTGATTTGACAAAACTAAGCATCGAATTTATTGGACTAACTGATCAAGTTACCAGGATTCGCAAATCGACTATCACTTGCCTAACTGATGATTAATGTGCTTAATATTAAAGGCAACTGATACCAACGCAACTGATTTATGCAACTGAATGAGCAGTTAACTGACTGATCAGTCTTAAACCTATCAGTCGATATATTCAGCCGAAAACACTCAAACTATTATCCTTCAGCTAATCTCTCAGTTGTACACGTCATCAGTTGAGAACGACAACCGACAAATAATACAACAGACTGCAACTAGTAGTGGAACGCCGCATTTCAGTGATTGCAGTGTATGAATGTCAGAGAATATTGACGTGGCAATCAACGGATATATGAATTCAAACGTTATTTAATATTACCGTTGAGAGGGAAGCCTATGAATAGGTGAAGAGGGCATCTGAGAAGTATACGCGAACTACTATTCTATTCAAGATTGATGTTACTCTGCTAAAATCAGAACTCGTATTCAAATATCGAAAGCTCACTCTTATAAGATTGATCAGTAGCAATCAAGTCTACATTTACGAGCCTGTTAGCACTTTGAAATCTTTGTTAGATTCATTCAGTCATGTTAAATTTCAGTCACGCACTATAAAAATCTTTGTGAACTAAGAGTTTCACTTTTGGCAGTGTTTAGTCCAAACTGAAGTGGGTTAGTACAAATCTTGTATTCGATCAAAGTCTTTTAGTGGAAATGCTATCTTCGTGATAGAAGGGGTGACGTAGGAGTTATTCTATTCTCCGAACATCCAGAAACAAACCGTGTGCATTTTCATTTCAGTTATTACTTTCAGTTAGCTGTTCTATCTCTCAGTCACTTTACTTCCGCAACTGTTTTTCTCAGTTAAACTGATTGTTATCGACTGACGAGATACCGAGCGTCAGTTTGTCACTAAACTGAACTCTATATTCGAAAAGAATACAAAATTCGTAAGTGTTTATTCAACCCCCCTTCTAAACACTTATCACCTTATAACCGATCCTTTCATAACGTTATAACAAACTAGTGTTTATCAACCACATGTCAAGTGTTAAACAACCAGTTCTACATCTAATCCCGGATCACCATTATAATCTCGATCTTTCATCCTCTTCTCGACCCTGATCATGTCCCACCTGTTGTCATGCACACATACAAACACAACAACAGCCGGATAACTTCGGCGAGAAACATATTTCTCAGTATAAATAACGTATACATGCATTTCATACAAGCATATACAAAAGCATAAATTCTTTATCAAACAACATGTATCATAGTCTGAGAAAACAAAAATCAATATAAACCTTTAAAGCAAACTCTTTAACTCTTAATCTTTGACTCGACACTTATCTAGGGATCTCGGTTTGAATAAGAACGTAACAAGTCTCCCACCTACTCTCCCATTCGAGGTGGTGGTACGTCCCTATTCCCAGACTTCGGCACACCATATCGAGTGTCTACAATAGGAGTCGATCTTTTTCCTAAGCGCATCGATATAAACCAAACGTCCAGTGACTTGGAGATACGAATCCTCGAACGAATGAGAAGCAAACACGATTAATTAGAATCGCGCCCTCAATTCAATAACGAACAAGGATCGATTTTGTTGTCCCGATCTTTTGAAACTAGTAACGATTTGTGATATTCACCTCATACCGATTAATACTTAGCAACAAATATCAACGATAATAACAATCGAATTTCATACGAACCTTCAAAGAACTTGTTTTGACAATCCGTGCGAAAAACAATCGACAAACGCCACAAAGATGCAATCTTTGATAAGTTTGATTTTGTGAAGAACAAAGCTAAAATAGCCTTGAATATTGAGAGAAATCTCCAATAATGTGTTTAAAAGTCTGAATATCTCGTTCATAGGTTGATACAATGCATATATATTCAATAAAATAAGAAAAAGTAGTGTAAAAATTCATCAAAAGAGTTGGCAACAAAGTTTTACACGGAACTGCGCGCGGTAGTGCGTGATCTTGCGCGGTTGCACGCGAGTTTATGCACTTAGACACCCTCGGACGCGCGGTGACGCGGGTTTACGTGGGAGGGGGGGGCGCCATGTTTTGCACTTCTCCAGCCCAATGCGCGCGGCAGCGCCAAAACACGTGCGATGGCGCGTGCGGAGCGCGCGGCTGCGCCTTTTCATGCACGCATGCGTGCGCGCCGCTGCACCGCTTCTGGCACGGGGGCGCGCGTGCTGCTGTCCTCATGGTCTTTTAGCACTTGAATTACATTCCAAACACTTCCATCATTGTGTCCATGTTCCTCAAGCTCCTCTAATTTAAACACCCCAATTGTTGAACTTCCTTAGTAGTTCACCATGAATCCTTGAAGCGCTTCTTTAAACTTCTTGCTACGGCCCCTCGTTATAGGTCCTTCGGGCAACTCCAACGACTCCCATGCCTTTTTTGGTGCTTGAACAACCATGTTTGCATCATCCTCCCTTTTTTGAAAAAGATTTGTCCTCAAATCTTGATCATCTCCTACATCAAACAACGAAAGATCATTACATTAAAAGTTGAACTAGCGTTGTACTCACCTGGTAAATCTAGTTTGTAGACATTGTCGTTAATCTTTTCAAGCACTTGAAATGGTCCATCACCACTAGGTAGGAGCTTCGAACGTCGCTTCTCTGGAAATATTTCCTTCCTTAAGTGCAACCACACCCAATCTCCCTTTTCAAAAACCATCTTCTTCCACCCTTTGTTGGCTTGCTTCGTGTATTGTAAGATTTCTTCTCGATGTTAGCCTTGACCTTCTCATGCAAACTCCTAATAAATTCAGCCTTCTTCTTACCATCCATGTTCAACCTTTCCCTCACAGGCAAAGAAATCAAATCCAAAGGAGTTAAAGGGTTAAAACCATAAACAATCTCAAATGGTGAATAATTCGTAGTAGAATGCAAGCTACGATTATAAGCAAACTCAACAAATGACAAGCAATCTTCCCAATTTTTCAAGTTCTTTTTAAGTATAACACGCAAAAGTGTTCCTAGAGTCCTATTAACAACTTCATTTTGTCCATCCGTTTGAGGATGACATGTAGTAGAAAACAATAGTTTTGTGCCAAGTTTAGCTCACAAAGTTTTCGAGAAATAACTCAAAAATTTAACATCACGGTCAGATACAATAGTCCTAGGCATACCATGCAACCTAACGACTTCCTTAAAAAACAAATCCGCAGTATTTGATGCATCATCGGTTTTATGACAAGCAATAAAATGTACCATCTTAGAGAATCTATCGACAACAACGAATATTGAATCCCTCCCCTTCTTAGTCCTAGGCAACCCCAAAACAAAATCCATAGAAATATCAACACAAGGTTCACTAGGAACAGGAAGTGGTGTATACAATCCATGTGGTTGTGTTTTCGACTTAGCTTGTCTACAAGTTATGCACTTTTCACAAACACGTTCAACATCACGTTTCATATGTGGCCAATTAAAATGTTCATGCAAAGAACTTAAAGTTTTAGCCACACCAAAGTGCCCCATCAAACCACCTCCATGTGCCTCCCTCACAAGTAATTCACGAATTGATGACTTAGGAATGCACAATCTATCTTCTCTAAATAAAAACCCATTATGCAAATAAAATTCATCATGTGGACTATGCATGCATTTTTCAAATATCTCCTTAAGATCCTCATCCAACAAATACAACTCTTTCACATGCTCAAACCCCAAAATTTTCGACTCCAAGGTAGAGATTAGTACTTACCTCCGTGATAGTGCGTCGGCCACTACATTTTCCTTACCTTGTTTGTACTTGATTATGTAGGGGAATGTTCCTATGAACGCCACCCACTTGGCATGCCGCTTGTTCAGTTTCTGTTGTCCCCTAAGGTACTTTAGAGACTCATGATCCTTATGGATCGCAAACTCCTTAGGCCTCAAGTAGTGTTGCCACATCTCCAAAGTCCTCACAAGCGCGTACAACTCTTTGTCATACGTTGGATAGTTCAGCGCTGCTCCATTGAGTTTCTCACTAAAATACGCCACTGGTCGTCCTCCTTGCATCAAAACCCCACCAATACCTATACCTGAAGCATCACATTCAATTTCAAAAGTATTAGAAAAATCCGGCAAAACAAGTAAAGGAGCATTAATTAATTTTTGTTTAATAATATTAAAAGACTTCTCTTGCTCCTCGCCCTAATAGAATGGAACATTTTTTTTAATCACCGCTGTCAGCGGTGCTGCCAGTGTGCTGAAATCCTTTACAAACCTCCTATAGAAGCCTGCAAGACCATGAAAACTTCGAACTTGACCAATAGTAGCAGGAGTTTGCAAATCTCGAATAGCACTTAGCTTTATCTTCATCCACTTGTATTCCCTGTGAACTTACCACAAAACCAAGAAAGACAAGCTTGCTTGTACAAAAATCACATTTCTTTAAGTTAGCATACAAATTTTCAGCCCTCACTGTGATTAGCACAAGTCTCAAGTGGTTAACATGCTCATCCAAGTTTTTGCTATATACTAGGATATCATCAAAATAAACCACCACAAACTTTCCTATGTGTGTACGCAAAACATGATTATTAACCTCATAAAGGTGCTAGGAGCGTTAGTTAAGCCAAAGGGCATGACCATACAGTCATATAACCCGTATTTTGTTCCTTCTCTCATTCTAATTTGATGATAACCACTCTTCAAATCAATTTTGCTAAAGTTACAAGCACCATGCAATTCATTTAACATATCATCTAGTCTAGTTATGGGATGCCTATACTTAATGGTTATGTTATTGATTGCTCTACAATCTACACACATACGCCATGAGCCATTTTTCTTAGGAACTAGTAAAACAGGTACAGCACAAGGTGACATGGACTCACGCAAAAAACCTCTATCTAACAATTCACTTACATGCCGCTAAAGTTCCTTAGTCTCCTCCGGATTGCTCCTATAAGCTGGACGATTTGGCAATGTACTCCCGGGCACCAAATCAATTTGGTGCTCAATCCCCCTCAATGGTGGTAGTCCTTGAGGTAGCTCCTCCGGAAATATATCATCAAATTCCTGCAAAAGTGAAACAACAATGCTCGGAAGGAACCCGGCTATGTCACTTGTGTTAAGGAGAATCTCCTTGTAAAGAATCAACACAAGTAGTTCTTGTGTGTGCATTAAATGTTTCAACTCATCTTTTTGGGCCATATATGTTTTCTTTTTGGCCTCTTTCCTCTCAATTTCTTTTCTCTCTTTTTTGTTGTGTATGGCTATCTCACTTTTTTGATCTCTCTTTCTTTCAGCCATCTCATCTTTTCTTTCAAGGGCCATCTCACTTTTGTTCTCACTCTTTTTTTCGGCCTCTTCTCTCTTCTTTTTTTTTCAATTGGTCCTCCAACACTTGCTTTGGGGACAAAGAAAGTAAAACAATGGGATCTTTCTTGAGAACAAAAGAATATCTATTCCTAAACCCATCATGTGTCACTTGTCTATCATATTGCCATGGTCTCCCTAACAAAATATGACAATCATGCATTGGCACCACATCACACAAAACTTCATCAACATACTTCCCAATTGAAAAAGAAACCAACACTTGTTTTGTCACCTTCGCTTCCGCACAATCATTCAACCATTGAAGCCTATATGGTTGAGGATGCTTTAACGTAGGTATACCCAACTTTTCTACCATCTCACTACTAGCCACATTGGTGCAACTTCCTCCATCTATAATAATGTTGCAAACCTTGCCACTGACAAAACATCTAGTATGGAACAAGTTTTCCCGCTGATTCGTCTCCTCTTCTTTGACTTGGGCACTCATGATACGCCTAGTCACGAATGCCTCACCCACAACTCCTTCATATCCCTCATCAAGATCCTCTAATGCAGGCATCTCATCTTCATCCTCTCCATCATCTCCCTCACTATGATATTCATACTCGCCATAAGTATTCAATACCATCACCCTTTTATTGGGACATTGGCTGGCAATATGTCCAACTCCTTGACACCTAAAACATTTGATATCTCTAGAACGATTAATAGGAGTTTCAGGTTTACCTTGCACTACCTGCTTAGGCGCCTCCTGTTTAATGTCAACTTTGGACTTGGTCACAACCTTGCCTTCTTCTCGTTTAACAACGTTGGAACGCCAAGGTGTTGATGTATTCCCCACTTGATTAGTGCGACCAACTCCTCTCCTCTTGAGTTGTTGCTCCACTTTTATCGCCATCTGCACCATCTCATCTATATCCAAGTAGTGGTTAAGCTCCACTTGGTCTTGAATTTCCCTATTTAAACCACACAGAAAACGATCCATAGTAGCCTCACTATCCTCCTCTATGTTTGCTCTAATCATGACTACTTCCAACTCTTTATAGTAGTCCTCAACACTCTTCACACCCTGTCTCAAAGTTTGTAACTTCTTAAACATTTCTCTATAGTAGTGATTTGGTACAAACCTCTTCCTCATTACGCTCTTCATCTCAGCCCAAGTTTCTATAGGCCTTTCATTGCATCTTCTCTTAGTGGTCAATAATTGATCCCACCAAATAAGTGCATAATCAACAAACTCAACCACGGCCAACCTAACCTTTTTGAATTCAGAATAGTGGTGACAATCAAAAACAAATTTAACTCGCTTTTCCCATTCTAAATAAGCCTCTTGGTCTGACTTACCATGCAACGACGAAATTTTCATCTTAATGCTACATATGTTACTATTTTCCTTATTCCCATCATCGTACCTACCCCGTACAGCTTCTCTTCTTCCCCTACCAAATCCTCTACCTCTTCCGCTTCTACCCCAGTTCTCGTTTTGACTCCCCTCTTCTCCTTCCAAATCATAATCATACTTTTCTTCTTCGCCTCTACCCAAACCTTTAGGCTTAGATTTATTTTCACTAGTACTAACCTCAAGCCTATCCAACCTCTCATGTAAAGGATCCAACTCGGCCCTCATCATCCTACTGAAATGCCCAAATAACGCCTCCATTTGAACCTTAGACAACCCCTGATTCGAACTATCTCCTACCTCCCTCTCCATTTTACTTTCAGATTTTGTACCTGCAAGAAAATGTTAGTAGAAATAAAAGATGTTCCTCACCCAAATTCTCACGATCACTCCAAAGAAATAACGCTCGCACTCAAATGTTTTCACTCGAATGTGATAGTTTTCTCGAAAGTGTGATCAATCATTATATTTGTATATCAAACTAACAAGATTCAACTCGTGGACACTTGCAACTGTCTCACTTGGATTGCACAAAACAAAGAACACTAAAATAACGCAGATCTTACAACAAAGGATAACACGGATCTGAAAACAGAATCAAAATTTTAGAACTTGAATAAAAACGAAAAGATAACACAGATCTGAGAACGGAACGAAATTTTTTTTTTTGACAGATCTGAAAATAGCAACGAAAGGATAACAGATCTGAGAACAGAACGAATTTTTAAACAGATCTGAAAATAGCAACGATAACTTACTTGAATCAAGGAGAACCAAAAGCTCTGATACCAAATGATACGTGTAAAAGCCAAGCTTGGTGAACGGTACGGTTTAAGATTTCATATGTTTATGGACTACTTGGTTAAGTTTAAGTATAGTTTTGATGTTAAGAGTTGTGATCTATAATTTATGGTGTTGTGACTATAGATGATGTGTGGTGATATTGTAGCGTCGTTGCGATTAAATTCATGATAATTTGTATGTTGAGCCAATTGGTATGAGGCCAATTGGAGTGGTTAGATAAGACATAGAGATGCAACTTTCATGTTGAGAGCGTTGCCGAAATATGAGGAGAAACGACGTTGCGATTCGATTTTTAGTTGCAAAGTTTATTGTTGGCTTCAGCTGACAGTGCACCCACACTGATAAAGCTACCGCACCCGCGGTGATGGGACAGTATGGTTAGTGCACCCACGGTATAAAACTTAGTGCACTTGCGGTATAAAAGTTGGTGCACCCGCGGTCGACTGTTTCGGATTTTTGGATGAGGTGCAGTAGGCATAGCGCACCCGCGGTACAAGGACTAGCGCACCCGCGGTGCGTGAACAGTAAAGTCGTGTTTTGGAGTTTTTAGTTATTAAATACAAGAGTTGGTTCACTTCTCTCTCATTTCTCTCCTCTACTTCTCGATTTTTCAGCTCAAGGGAAGCTAGGGTTCTCAATTTCTTTCTTTTATCCCTTTGATTCAAGCTTATTGTTGAATTATTGAAGTGAGAACAAGGTTCTTGTGGGTTCAAGGAGCTAAGGTAAGCTTATGGTGTAGTTATTCTTTGGATTTTGGTGTTGGGGAGAAATAATGGGTTTGTTGATTTTGTTGGTTTTATGGTATGTGTTTGTGATTATTAAGTTTTTGATGGTTCAATACATGGTTTAATGTTGTAGGATTTGTACCAAGAGATTAGAATCAAGGTTTTCATTGGTAATAAGTGGAATTCATTCCTTGTGCTCACATGAAGTATATGTATTGTATTCAATGGTTTTAACATTCTATTCCCTTCTACTTGATTCATGTTATGTATTGATATACTTTGTTGTATAATAGAGGCAATTGTATGTCTCAATTATGTCAAAGGGAATACAAAAGAGAAGAGTCTTCAAAGTGTTTGTTTTAATGGCAAAGAGAGAGTTCAAATTGATTTATTGGATTGATAAAGAGATAGTAAGAGATTGCATGCAATTAGTTGATCAACAACCATAGGCTTATATCCCAACAGAGTATCGATTTATATCGATGGGATATAGGTACAGAGACACAGATACTATTTAAATGTCAATCCACCAGAGAAACGAGAAATACCATCGTTATTGTTATGCTATACCATGTTATTCATGTTTCAAGAGTTGGATGGTATTTAATGATTTCAAAGTCATGTTTTACAGAGTATGATATGTATCTATTGTTATGTAAGAGTTCCACTTGCTGAGTTTTATACTCATTTCAGTTATTCATGTGATGCAGATAAGAGCGACGAGCTAGGACGTTGATTGGAGCCGGGGTCATATGCATACAAGAGATGGAAGGAAGAAGATATTTTGCTAGCATTTTGACATGATCAAAATGATATTTTGTATTTTGATGCAACACTTGTGATGCAAACGTGGTTGGTCAAGCACCAAAGAAGGCATGGGAGTCATTGGAGTTGCCCGAAGGACCTATAACGAGGGGCCGTAGCAAGAAGTTTAAAGAAGCACTTCAAAGATTCATGGTGAACTACCAAGGAAGTTCAATAAATGGGGTGTCTGAATTAGAGAAACTTGAGGAATATGGACACAATGATGGAAGTGTTTGGAATGTAATTCAAGTGCTAAAAGACCATGTGGACAGCAGCACGCGCGCCCCCGCGCCAGAAGCGGCGCAGCCTCGCGCGCGTATGAGCACATGAATCGGCGCAGCCGCGCGCCATAGCGCGTGTTTTGGCGCTGCCCCGCGCACGGGAAGAACAAGGCACGCCCCCGCGCGTGTTTCGGCGCTGCCGCGCGCACGGGCAGAACAAGGCGCGCCCCCGCGCTTGTTTCGGCGCTGCCGCGCGCCGTGCCCCCTCGCGTGTTTTAAGGCTACCGCGCGCACCCGGCTGGAACGTGCAGAACATGGCGCGCCACCGCGCGTAATCCCGTGCCACCGCGCGACCTTCCGTGTCAAAATTTTTATCTACTTTTATTAAGCCTTTTCACACAACTTTTCTTGTATTTTATTGTATTTTTATGCATTGTATCAATGAAGGAACGGATCATTCAGACTTTAAACATCTTATTGGAGATTTCTCTCAATATTCAAGGCATTTGGCTTTGATCTTCAACACAAATCAAACTTATCAAAGATTGTATCTTTGTGGCGTTTGTCGATTGTTTTTCGCACGGATTGTCAAAACAAGTTCTTTGAAGGTTCGTTTTAAATTCGATTGTTTTTATCGTTGATATTTGTTGCTAAGTTATAATCGCTTAGAGGTGAATATCACAAGTCGTTACTTGTTTCAAAAGATCGGGACAACATAAACGATTCTTGTTCGTTATTGAATTGAGGGCTCGATTTCAATAATCGTGTTTTCTTTCATTCGTACGAGGATTCGCATCATTTGGTATCAGAGCTTCTGGTTCTGTTTGATTCAAGTAAGTTATCGTCGTTGTTGTTATTTTCAGATCTGTCTAAAATTTCGTTCCGATCTCAGATCTGTGGTATCCTTTCATTTCTATTGTCAAATCATTCTAAATATAAAAAATATATATATAAGAAAAGAAAAACATAAATTTCGTTCTGTTATCAGATCTGTGTTATTCCTTCGTTTCTGTTTTCAGATCTGTGTTATCCTTTGTTATGTTTTCAAATCTGTGTTATTCTAGTGTTCTTGGCTTTGTGCAATCCAAGTGAGACAGTTGCAAGTGTTCACTAGTTAAATCTTGTTAGTTTGATAAAAATATATATATATATATATAAAGATTGATCACATCTTTGAGAGAACTATCACATTCGAGTGAAAATATTTGAGTGCGAGTGCTATTTCTTTGGATTGATTGTGACAATTTGGGTGAGGAACATCTTTTATTTCTACTAACATTTTCTTGCAGGTACAAAATCTGAAAGTAAAATAGAGAGGGAGGTAGGAGAGAGTTCGAATCAGGGGTTGTCTAAGGTTCAAATGGAGGCGTTATTTGGGCATTTTAGTAGAATGATGAGGGCCGAGTTGGATCCTTTATATGAGAGGTTGGATAGGCTTGAGGTTAGTACGAGTAAAAATAAATCTAAGCCTAAATGTTTAGGTAGAGAGGAAGAAAAATAGGATGATTATGATTTGGAAGGAGAAGTGGAGAGTCAAAACGAGAATTGAGGTAGAAGCGGAAGAGGTAGAGGATTTGGTAGGGGAAGAAGATAAGCCGTACGGGGTAGGTACGATGATGGGAATAAGGAAGATAGTAACATAGGTAGTATTAAGATGATAATTCCGTCGTTCCATGGTAAGTCAGACCCAGAGGCTTATTTAGAATGGGAAAAGCGAGTTGAATTTGTTTTTGATTGTCACCACTATTCTGAACTCAAAAAGATTAGGTTGGCCGTGGTTGAATTTTTTGATTATGCACTTATTTGGTGGGATCAATTAGTGACCACTAAGAGAAGATGCAATGAGAGGCCTATAGAAACTTGGGCTGAGATGAAAAGCGTAATGAGGAAGAGGTTTGTACCAAATCACTACTATAGAGAAATGTTTAAAAAGTTACAAACTTTGAGACAGGGTGTGAAGAGTGTTGAGGACTACTATAAAGAGTTGGAAGTAGTCATGATTAGAACAAACATAGAGGAGGATAGTGAGGCTACTATGGCTCGTTTTCTCTGTGGTTTGAACAGGGAAATTCAAGACCAAGTGGAGCTTAGACACTATTTGGATCTAGATGAAATGGTGCAGATGGCGATAAAAGTAGAGCAACAACTCAAGAGGAGAGGAGTTGGTCGCACTAATCAAGTGGGGAATACATCAACACCTTGGCGTTCCAACGTTGTTAAACGAGAAGAAGGCAAGGTTGTGACCAAGTCCAAAGTTGACATTAAACAGGAGGCGCCTATGCAGGTAGTGCAAGGTAAACCTGAAACTACTATTAGTCGTTCTAGAGATATTAAATGTTTTAGGTGTCAAGGAGTTGGCCATATTGCTAGCCAATGTCCCAATAAAAGAGTGATGGTGTTGAATACTTATGGAGAGTATGAATCTCATAGTGAGGGAGATGATGGAGAGGATGAAGATGAGATGCCTGCATTAGAAGATCCTGATGAGGGATATGAGGCAGTTGTGGGTGAGGCGTTAGTGACTAGGCGTATCATGAATGCCCAAGTCAAAGAAGAGGAGACTAACCAGCGGAAAAACTTTTTCCATACTAGATGTTTTGTCAGTGGCAAAGTTTACAATATTATTATAGATGGAGGGAGTTGTACCAATGTTTCTAGTCTTGAGATGGTGGAAAAATTGAGCTTGCCTACTTTGAAACATCCTCAACCATATAGGCTACAGTGGTTGAATGACTGTGCTGAAGTGAAAGTGAACAAACAAGTTTTTGTAGCGTTTTCTATTGGGAAGTATGTTGATGAGGTGTTGTGTGATGTGGTGCCAATGCATGTTTGTCATATTTTGTTAGGGAGACCATGGCAATATGATAGGCAAGTGACACATGATGGGTTTAGAAATAAATATTCTTTTGTACTCAAGAAAGAACCCATTGTTTTACTTCCTTTGTCCCCAAAGAAAGTGTTGGAGGACCAATTGAAAAAAAAAAGAGAGAAGAGGCCGAAAAAAAGAGTGAGATCAAAAGTGAGATGGCCCTTGAAAGAAATGAGATGACTGAAAGAAAGAGAGATAAAAATGGGTAGATAGCCATACAAAAGAAAAAAGAGAGGAAAGAAAATGAAGGAAAAGAAATTGAGAGGAAAGAGGCCAAAAAGAAAACATATATGGGCTAAAAGAGTGAGTTGAAACAATTGTTGCACACACATGATCCACTTGTGTTGATTCTTTACAAAGAGATTCTCTTTAACACAAGTGATATAGCCGGATCCCTTCCGAGCATTGTTGTTTCACTTTTGCAGGAATTTGAAGATGTATTTCCGGAGGAGCTACATCAAGGACTACCACCATTGAGGGTGATTGAGCACCAAATTGATTTGGTACTCGAAAGTGTATTACCAAATCGTCCAGCTTACAGAAGCAATCCGGAGGAGACAAAGGAGCTACAACTACAGGTAAGTGAGTTGTTAGATAGGGGTTTTGTGCGTGAGTCCATGTCACCCTGTGCTGTACCTGTTTTACTTGTTCCTAAGAAAGATGGCTCATGGCGTATGTGTGTAGATTGTAGAGCAATCAATAACATAACCATTAAGTATAGGCATCCCATACATAGATTAGATGATATGTTAGATGAATTGCATGGTGCTTGTATCTTTAGCAAAATTGATTTGAAGAGTGGTTATCATCAAATTAGAATGAGAGAAGGTGATGAGGGGAAAACTACTTTTAAAACCAAATACGGGTTATATGAGTGGATGGTCATGCCCTTTGGCTTAACTAACGCTCCTAGCACCTTTATGAGGTTAATGAATCATGTTTTGCGTGCACACATAGGAAAGTTTGTTGTGGTTTATTTTGATGATATCCTAGTGTATAGCAAAAACTTGGATGAGCATGTTGAGCATTTGAGACTTGTACTGACAACACTTAGGGCTGAACATTTATATGCTAATCTTAAGAAATGTGATTTTTGTACAAGCAAACTTGTCTTTCTTTGTTTTGTGGTAAGTTCACAGGGGATACAAGTGAATGAGGACAAGGGAAGTGCTATTCGAGATTGGCCAACGCCTGCTACTGTTGGTCAAGTCCGAAGTTTTCATGGTCTTGCAAGCTTCTATAGGAGGTTTGTAAAAGATTTTAGCACACTGGCGGCACCGATGACGGCAGTAATTAAGAAGAACGTTCCATTCCATTGGGGCGAGGAGCAAGAGAAGTCTTTTAATATTATTAAACAAAAATTAATTAATGCGCCTTTACTTGTTTTGCCTGATTTTTCTAATACTTTTGAAATTGAATGTGATGCTTCAGGTGTACGTATTGGTGGCGTTTTGATCCAAGGAGGACGACCAGTGGCGTACTTTAGTGAGAAACTCAATGGAGCAGCGCTGAACTATCCAACATATCACAAAGAGTTGTACGTGCTTGTGAGGACTTTGGAGATGTGGCAACACTATTTGAGGCCTAAGGAGTTTGTGATCCATACCGATCATGAGTCTCTAAAGTACCTTAGGGGACAACAGAAATTGAACAAGCGGCATGCCAAGTGGGTGGCATTCATAGGTACATTTCCCTACATAATCAAATACAAACAAGGTAAGGATAATGTAGTGGCCGACGCACTATCACGGAGGTACGTATTAATCTCTACCTTGGAGTTGAAAATCTTGGGATTTGAGCATGTGAAAGAGTTGTATTTGTTGGATGAGGATTTTAAGGAGATATTTGAAACATGTATGCATGGTCCACATGACAAATTTTATTTGCATAATGGGTTTTTATTTAGAGAAGATAGATTGTGCATTCCTAAGTTATCAATTCGTGAGTTACATGTGAGGGAGACACATGGCGGTGGTTTGATGGGGCACTTTGGTGTGGCTAAAACTTTGAGTTGTTTGCATGAGCATTTTATTGGCCACACATGAAACGTGATGTTGAGCGTGTTTTTGAAAATCTAGAACACAACCACATGGATTGTATACACCACTTCCTGTTCCTAGTGAACCTTGGATTGATATTTCTATGGATTTTGTTTCGAGTTTGCCGAGGACTAAGAAGGGGAGGGATTCAATATTTGTTGTTGTTGATAGATTCTCTAAGATGGCACATTTTATTGCTTGTCATAAAACCGATGATGCATCAAACATTGCGGATTTTTTCTTCAAGGAAGTCGTTAGGTTGCATGGTATGCCTAGGACTATTGTATCTGATCGTGATGTTAAATTTTTGATTTACTTTTGGAAAACTTTGTGGGCTAAACTTGGCACAAAACTGTTGTTTTCTACGACATGTCATCCTCAAACGGATGGACAAACTGAAGTTGTTAATAGGACTCTTGGAACACTTTTGCGTGCTATACTTAAAAAGAACTTGAAAAATTGGGAAGAATGTTTGTCATTTGTTGAGTTTGCGTATAATCGTAGCGTGCATTCTACTACAAATTATTCGCCATTTGAGATTGTTTATGGTTTTAACCCTTTAACTCCTTTGGATTTGATGTCTTTGCCTGTGAGTGAAAGGTTAAACATGGATGGAAAGAAGAAGGTCGAATTTTTTAGGAGTTTGCATGAGAAGGTTAAGGCTAATATCGAGAAGAAGAATTTACAATACACGAATCAAGCCAACAAGGGAAGGAAAAAGATGGTTTTTGAAAAAGGAGATTGGGTGTGGTTGCACTTAAGGAAAGAAAGATTTCCAGAAAAACGACATTCGAAGCTCTTACCTAGGGGTGATGGACCATTTCAAGTGCTTGAAAGGATCAACGACAATGCCTACAAACTAGACCTACCAGGTGAGTACAATGTTAGTTCTACTTTTAATGTTAGTGATCTTTCCTTGTTTGATGTAGGAGATTATCAAGATTTGAGGACAGATCCTTTTCAAGAAGGGGAGGATGATGCAAACGTGGTTGGTCAAGCACCAAAGAAGGGATGGGAGTCATTGGAGTTGCCCGAAGGACCTATAACGAGGGGCCGTAGCAAGAAGTTTAAAGAAGCACTTCAAGGATTCATGGTGAACTACCAAGGAAGTTCAATAAATGGGGTGTCTAAATTAGAGGAACTTGAGGAACATGGACACAATGATGGAAGTGTTTGGAATGTAATTCAAGTGCTAAAAGACCATGAGGACAGCAGCACGCGCGCCCCCGCGCCAGAAGCGGCGCAGCCCCGCGCGCGCATGCGCGCATGAATCGACGCAGCCGCGGGCCATAGCGCGTGTTTCGGTGCTGCCTCGCGCACGGGCAGAACATGGCGCGCCCGCGCGCGTGTTTCGGCGCTGCCGCGCGCACGGGCAGAACAAGGCGCGCCCGCGCGCGTGTTTCGGTGCTGCCGCGCGCCGTGCCTCCGCGCGTGTTTCAAGGCTACCGAGCGTACCCGGCTGGAACGTGCAGAACATGGCGCGCCACCGCGCGTAATCCCGTGCCACCGCGCGACCTTCCGTGTCAAAACTGTTATCTACTTTTATTAAGCCTTTTCACACAACTTTTCTTGTATTTTATTGTATTTATATGCATTGTATCAATGAAGGAACGGATCATTCAGACTTTAAACATCTTATTGGAGATTTCTCTCAATATTCAAGGCATTTTGCTTTGATCTTCAACACAAATCAAACTTATCAAAGATTGTATCTTTGTGGCGTTTGTCGATTGTTTTTCGCACGGATTGTCAAAACAAGTTCTTTGAAGGTTCGTTTTAAATTCGATTGTTTTTATCGTTGATATTTGTTGCTAAGTTGTAATCGCTTAAAGGTGAATATCACAAATCTTTACTTGTTTCAAAAGATCGGGACAACATAATCGATTCTTGTTCGTTATTGAATTGAGGGCTCGATTTCAATAATCGTGTTTGCTTTCATTCGTACGAGGATTCGCATCAACTTGATTGATCATGTATCTACTTTTGATTGTAAATATTTTATGTCAAGAAAATTTTAAATCCTTCTTCCCTCTAAGTAAATTTTTTATTTTCCGCTGTGTTATTTTATAAAATCGGTCAGAGGTGTTACATTTAGTGGTATCAGAGCAACGTTCTTCGGACCAATGCATATGACTTCGTCTACTTTCAACAGTCCGGATATGTCTTCTTCTACATCTATTTATTGTCATTGGTTGATATGTATTATGTGTGCACATTGTAGGAGTTAATGCCTCCTAAGAGAAATGCTTCTGAGGGTGAGGATAGCTCCTCATCGAGAGTTGTCGACGAGTTCGGCAAATATTGAAAGAGCAGGCCAAGGTCCACAGTGAGCAGATTAAACAGTTGATCCATTTGCAAGGTTCAGGTCAAGGTAGAGGCCAAGGGAGAGGCCAAGTGGTTCAAGCAGTTGGGACTGATGGGATCTTTACTGCTTTTAAGAGAATGGATCCGCCTGAGTTTGCAGGAAGCACTGATCCCTTGGTGGCTGTAGAGTGGATTAAAGCACTTGAGGCGATATTTGATCATCTCAGGTATGAAGACAAGGACAGAGTTGGTTGTGCAATATTCATGCTAGTCAAAGCTGCACGTATTTGGTGGAATGCTACCAAGGTAAGTGTTGATGTTCCGGCATTGAAGTGGCAAGATTTTACGGATCTTTTCTATGACAAGTATTTCCTGGATGCACTTCGAGCTCGGAAGGTGACTGAGTTTTTAGAGCTTCGTCAAGGAAGTATGAATGTTGACGAGTACATTTTGAAGTTTGAGGAGGGCTGTCTGTTTGCCCCATATATTGCCTCCAATGACAAAGATAAGGGTGCTCATTTCATGAGATGACTTCGAGCAGAGATCAGGAGGGACATCAATATGTCTAAGGCGGTGACATTTAAAGAAATTGTGGCTAAAGCATTGTTAGCCGAGCAAGATGAGAAAGATATTGCTAGAGAGAGACATGCGAGGAACCAGGCTATTGCTCAAAGAGGTCAAGGTTCGAGCCATAGAGGACAAGGCAGTTACAAGGGGAAAGGCAAGATAGAGCCGAGTTCTAAAGCACCGATAGTCCCGTTTGACCCAGAGAAGTCATTGTGTCCCAAGTGCAGTAGGCCTCATAGGGGTGATTGCAGGTTTGGTACTCACACTTGCTACCGATGTGGCACTGTAGGACATATTGCCAAGGACTGTCCGAGAGGATCGAGTAAAGAGAAGGTGCAGGGTCGCATCTTCACCATGACGAAGGAAGGTATAAACCATGATTCTTCTGTTATCTCTAGCACTATTTTAATTTCATGCAGAGTAGCTACGACATTGATTGATATAGGTGCTACTCAATCTTTTATGTCTGAACTATTTTTGAGATCTTTGGGTTTAGTTCCTTCTGTTCTTCCCCTCCAGTTTAATGTTGTATTGCCTTCTGGAGATGTGTTATGCCCGACGTCTATTGTGTATGCGTGTTCTGTTCAAATTGATGAGCGAGTGGTTTATCTCGATTTGATTGTTATTCCGATGGTTGCGTTTGATATTATACTTGGCATGGATTGGCTATCAACTTATCGTGTAGTGATTGATTGCGTTGCCAAGACGGTGAAATTTGCAGATAATGGAAATAAGGAAGGTATGCTCGCCAGTGCAGGTACTTCGCTGGTCCTTCCTTTTATTTCATGTCTTGAGGCTAAGAAGTTGTTGTTTAGAGGTTGTGATGAATTTTTGGCTTCGATTGTGGATATGGATAGAATTGTGAAATCGAATATTGATGATATCGATGTTGTGAGAGAGTTCCCTGATGTATTTGAGGATGATGTGTCGGTTTTACCGTCGGACAGAGATGTAGAGTTTTTGATTGATCTAGTCCCCGGGACGGTTCCTATTTCTAAGGCTCCGTATAGAATGGCCCCTACAGAGATGAAAGAATTGAAGACGCAGTTGCAGGATCTATTAGATAAAGGTTTTATTCGGCCGAGTTCTTCGCCTTGGGGAAAAAGTCAAGAAGAAAGACGGGTCTTTGCGTCTGTGCATTGACTACAGAGAAATTAACAAAGTTACAATTAAGAATAAATGCCACGAATAGACGATCTTTTGGATCAGCTGCATGGGGCTACAGTATTTTCGAAAATTGATTTGCGATCTGGCTATTATCAGTTGAAAGTTAGGGAGTATGATATCCCTAAGACGGCGTTCCGGACCAGGTATGGTCATTACGAATTTCTTGTTATGTCGTTTGGTCTGACTAATGCTCCTTCAGTCTTCATGGATCTTATGAACACAGGGTGTTCAAGCCGTATTTGGATAGTTTTTTCATTGTTTTCATCGATGATATATTGATTTATTCCAAGACCAGAGAGGTTCACGCATAGCACCTCAGAGTTGTTCTTCAGTTGTTGAGAGAGAAAAGGCTGTATGCTAATTTGAAGAAATATGAGTTTTGGTTGGAGAAGATTTCTTTCTTAGGCCATATTGTCTCGAAGGATGGTATATCTGTTGATCCAGTAAAAATGGAGGCGATACAGAAGTGGCCTATCCCTACCACTGTATCAGAGGTACGCAGTTTTCTTGGTTTGGCGGGTTATTATCGTTGTTTTATTTCAAACTTTTCCAAAATGCCCTGCCGTTAACCAATCTGACGAAGAAGACTGTGAAGTTTGAGTGGTCCAATGAATGCCAAAGTGGATTTCAAGAGTTGAAAAATAGGTTGACGACAGCTCCGGTACATGCATTGCCCAGTGGTTCAGAGGACTTTGTTGTTTATATCGATGCGTCGAAGAAGGGCCTCGGTGCAGTGCTGATGCAACGTGGAAAGGTTATAGCCTATGCTTCTCGTCAGTTGAAGGACTACGAGAAAAATTATCCTACGCATGATCTGGAACTGGCAGCTGTGGTTTTCGCCCTGAAAATCTGGAGACACTATTTATATGCAGAAAAGTGTGAAATTTTCACGGACCACAAGAGTTTAAGGTATTTGTTTTCCCAGAGAAAACTCAATATGCGGCAGAGACGGTGGTTAGAGCTTGTCAAAGATTATGATGTGACGATTAGTTACCACCCTGGGAAGGCGAATGTTGTAGCGGATGCATTGAGCCGTAAGTCGAGTTTATCTTTGAGTTCTATGATCCAGAAACCGTTGTTGTTAGATTTGCAACTAGAAGAGATAACTTTGGTGGTTCCGGGAACCATTGCTTGCTTTTCAGCGTTGATCATTCGGGCTACATTGACGGATAGAATCCGTAGAGAGCAGGCCAATGATGTACAGTTGACAGAGATGAGAGCCAGAGCAGAAGAGAGAGGTAATTCAGAGTTTGGGATGAATAAAGATGGTTTGGTGACATTCAGAGGCCGTATATGCATTCTACTGGTGATGATATTCGGCGAGACGTCTTGACAGAGGCACATACCACGCCATATTTGATACATCCAGGTAGTACCAAGATGTATCAGCATCTTCGTAGACTCTATTGGTGGCCCGATATTAAGAAGGATATTGCCATGTTTATTTCTCAGTGCCTAACTTGTCAGCAGGTGAAAATTGAACATCAGAAACCTGCTGAGACATTGCAGTCATTGCCGATTCCTCAATGGAAATGGGAGCACATTTCGATGGACTTCGTGGTTGGTCTTCCCAAAATGCAGAAAGGTTATAACTCTATTTGGGTTATTGTTGAGACATTGACAGTGCACCCGCACTGAAAAAGCTACCACACCCGCGGTGATGGGAAAGTATGGTTAGTGCACCCACGGTATAAAACTTAGTGCACTCGCGGTATAAAAGTTAGTGCACCCGCGGTCGACTGTTTCGGATTTTTGGATGAGGTGCAGTAGGCATAGCGCACCCGCGGTACAAGGACTAGCGCACCCGCGGTGCGTGAACAGTAAAGTCGTGTTTTGGAGTTTTTAGTTATTAAATACAAGAGTTGGTTCACTTCTCTCTCATTTCTCTCCTCTACTTCTCGATTTTTCAGCTCAAGGGAAGCTAGGGTTCTCAATTTCTTTCATCCCTTTGATCAAGCTTATTGTTGAATTATTGAAGTGAGAACAATGTTCTTGTGGGTTCAAGGAGCTAAGGTAAGCTTATGGTTTAGTTATTCTTTGGATTTTGGTGTTGGGGAGAAATCATGGGTTTGTTGATTTTGTTGGTTTTATGAGTTCTATGGTATGGGTTTGTGATTATTAAGTTATTGATGGTTCAATACATGGTTTAATGTTGTAGGATTTGTACCAAAAGATTAGAATCAAGGTTTCCATTGGTAGTAAGTGGAATTCATTCCTTGTGCTCACATGAAGTATATGTATTGTATTCAATGGTTTTAACATGCTATTCCCTTCCACTTGATTCATGTTATGTATTGATATACTTTGTTGTATATTAGAGGCAATTGTATGTCTCAATTATGTCAAAGGGAATACAAAAGAGAAGGGTCTTCAAAGTGTTTGTTTTAATGGCAAAGAGAGAGTTCAAATTGATTTATTGGATTGATAAAGAGATAGTAAGAGATTGCATGCAATTAGTTGATCAACGACCATAGGCTTATATCCCAACAGAGTATCGATTTATATCGATGGGATATAGGTACAGAGACAAAGATACTATTTAAATGTCAATCCACCAGAGAAAAGAGAAATACCATCGTTATTGTTATGCTATACCATGTTATTCATGTTTCAAGAGTTGGATGGTATTTAATGATTTCAAAGTCATGTTTTACAGAGTATGATATGTATCCATTGTTATGTAAGAGTTCCACTTGCTGAGTTTTATACTCATTTCAGGTTTTCATGTGATGCAGATAAGAGCGACGAGCCAGGACGTTGATTGGAGCCGGGGTCAAATGCAATCAAGAGATGGAAGGAAGAACATATTTTTTTGCTAGCATTTTGACATGATCAAAATGATATTTTGTATTTTGATGCAACACTTGATTGATCATTTATCTACTTTTGATTGTGAATATTTTATGTCAAGAAAATTTTAAATCCTTCTTCCCTCTAAGTAAATTTTTAATTTTCCACTGTGTTATTTTATAAAATCGGTCAGAGGTGTTACAATACGAATCCTCGTACGAATGAGAAGCAAACACGATTAATTAGAATCGCGCCCTCAATTCAATAACAAACAAGGATCGATTATGTTGTCCCGATCTTTTGAAACAAGTAACGATTTGTGATATTCACCTCTAAGCGATTAACACTTAGCAACAAATATCAACGATAATGACAATCGAATTTCATACGAACCTTCAAAGAACTTGTTTCGACAATCCGTGCGAAAAACAATCGAAAAACGCCACAAAGATGCAATCTTTGATAAGTTTGATTTTGTGAAGAAAAAACTAAAATAGCCTTGAATATTGAGAGAAATCTCCAATAATGTGTTTAAAAGTCTGAATATCTCGTTCATAGGTTGATACAATGCATATATATTCAATAAAATAAGAAAAAGTAGTGTAAAAAGTCATCAAAAGATTTGGCAACAAAGTTTTACACGGAACTGCGTGCGGTAGCGCGTGATCTTGCGCGGTGGCGCGCAAGATTCTGCCCTTAGACACCCTCGGGTGCGCGGTGGCGCGGGTTTAAGGGGGGGGGGGGGGGGGCGCCATGTTCTGCACTTCTCCAGCCCAACGCGCGCGGCAGCGCCAAAACACGCGCTATGGGCTGCACCGGTTCATGCACGCATGCGCGCGCGGCTGTGCCGCTTCTGTCGCGGGGGCACGCGTGCTGCTGTCCTCATGGTCTTTTAGCACTTGAATTACATTCCAAACACTTCCATCATTATGTCCATGTTCCTCAAGCTCCTATAATTTAGACACCCCATTTGTTGAACTTCCTTGGTAGTTCACCATGAATCCTTGAAGTGCTTCTTTAAACTTCTTGCTACGGCCCCTCGTTATAGGTCCTTCGGGCAACTCCAACGACTCCCATGCCTTTTTTGGTGATTGATCAACCACGTTTGCATTACTTGGCACCTCTACCAAAGACTCATCCAAGATGTCTATCTCATAATACATACTTTTCTATAACTCAATAGACTAAGCATATTAATCTCAAAAATTTCAAACATATCAAAGCAATAACAATTTAGTATGTGGTTTTGGGAACTCAAGTCATATCTTACTCAAGTTAACTATCCTGGTTTAACATTGATTTATACATTTCTTTTCTCGGTTTTTGGTTTGACGCAACAAATCTCAATCTTACTTTGTTCGTTCTTCTACCGATTTCAAAGTTGAATTCTCGAGTTCGAAGCCTTCAATACCAAATCTGGAATGACATTTTCGAGAGGCACAATATCAACATACAACTCAAGCAAGACATGGTATGATCAATCTCAATCTAATTACGTTTCGACGACATAACGACGCATTTTCGAGATACCCGGCAACTCAAACAACAATAGATGAATATCAACAACTCATAACCATCAAAAATTACAAACTACAATGCCAAAATCTGCACAACCCCATTCAAACATAGGCTGGAAAAAAGATAATAATTGCATACGTTGTCCGTTCTTCGATTCGGTTTCGATTACATGCTTACCATAATCTCAAGAACACATAATATAAATCAAATTGTGATTTCTCCAACACCAGATTTTCGAACCATGCAGGAAAGTAATAAAACTACATCCCTTCGAAGCTCTTGACGAGAGAAGCATGGAACTATGCTCGGATCGAAAATCGGATGGTCGGATCTTGCACAATCAAAATTCTAAGATCCAAGGAAGCTTGAGGATTTCCATGGAGCTTGTTTCAATTTCCTGGCTGAAAATTCTGAATAGAATGAGGATGTTTACATGTTAATATGCATGGCAAGACATGTGTCACGTTTTTCATTCAGAACTTCTACCGCATATGAGCGTCCAATGTTTGCGCACATGCGCGAGACTTACTTTCTCGGCACTTAGGATTACACCTGCTCGCGCATATGCGCGCCTCGTCTGGCGTTCTGTCTCGGCATTTGGCTGCTCGCGCATATGCGCGCCTCGTCTCCGCGCATGTGCGCGAGGTCTTCTGGCCTCAACACATATCCCATGCTTTCCCCATGTCTTCCTCGGAGCTTTTCCTTCCACAATCACATCATTTCATCAATTAAATAATCTCAGATTAAAATGATATAATCTCGGGCCTTACATGTTTAGTCCCGAATCACATTGAGATGTGAACCCACGGCTAGTTGTATTATTGAATCATTGAGGGTCACACAAGTGCTAACTTTCTAGATCCCGTTGAGAAGTAAAATAGTTTAAAGTGTTGAACGACTTATAAAGGAGTTTATAAGTGTAAAGAAAAATAGAAGTATGACTTCTATAAGGAGAATGTAAATTTTAATTTGAGGAAGTGTTCCTAAATTAAAAGTTGACCAAATAAATAATGTATTTGAAAATTGTGATTTTCATCAACATTATTATGGACTAAATTAAATTAATTAAAGTGTTGAATTAATTAAACACTAGTGGACCTAGTAGTGTCCAAATAATTAAATTAATTCAAGTGTTGAATTAATTAAATAACATTGGGCCTTGTAGAGCCCAATTAGACATAATTATTAAACTAGTGGGCTTGAGTAAAATCAAGTAAAGTTTAAATGGTCTCAAATGTGTATGAGACATTTAAATAAAAGTCCACGGGCTTTGTATTGTTACAAGCCCAAGTAAAAAGCATGCAAGGGACGTGAAAGGTTGGAGGCAACTTTTTCATAAAACAATGCATGGCATGCTCATGTATTTAATCACTTTTTTTCAACCAAGAAAAACTTCTTCCTTCTCTCCTCATACCATGTTGGCCGAATTTTCTTGGGGATTTTCTCCTTCATTTTGCTTCTTCATTTTGTTGAGGAAACACTCTCTTCTCAAATGAAAAATGCTCTAATTTTTCTAGTGCAAAATTAGAGTAGATTTAGCTTGTTGGTGGTGGACCTAATTTAAAGGAAGGAGTCCAAGAACAAGAAGGCTTGAAGATTTGTCTTACCATTCAAGAGCTAAGGTGTTTACATCTTAGTTGGAGCCATCATCAATCTCTTCAGATTGATAGGTAATTTTCTAAAACACCCTATGAATGTCATATTGTTTTTTATTGTATTTGCTACACATCTTAGTGTTTAGGGTGCTCGGTTTTTGCTAGAAAAATAATTTTCAAACTTCCGTTGCACAAGCGGTCACCTTAAACGATCCTCTTTCAAGTGGTATCAGAGCTATGGTTAATAATTTATGTAGCATATACATGATATTATATTGAGGTCAATTTCTAACCGCATGAGACAATCAAAACAACAAATCGAAGACCGATTTTTGGGGGACTTTGGGCAGCAAGGGCAGCCAACAGCCCCTTCACTTTTAAAAAAAATAAAATAAAATACAATATTTTTTTGTGCATGTTGGCCGGAATCCGGCGACGGTGATGACGACTAGGATTTCCAAAAGGGTTTTGGAATGTCAAAGTGTCATGGGCCTTGAGTTGTTGAGTCATTGGATGTTGACATATTTTGTGAAATTTAAATGGGCCAAAATATTTTTGGTGAAAAATGATTTTTTGTGCCCTTAAGTTTAAATTTACAAAAGTTGCACATATTTTCTCATAAAATAAATAATTGAAGTTGGACTTTAATTATTTATATTAAATGGTGATTTACAAGAAATTCGGTTATAAATAAATTAAATAGAAAGTAGACAAAGGAGTTTGTATACTTTGTTGATTTAGTTTATAATCGTGGCGGATAGTGATTGGATCAAGATATATAATATTGGATCAAGATATATAATATTGGATCAATTTATTATTTGATAATTAATTGATGGTGTACGATATGTGATATTATGGATGAAGGATGATCAAAAGCTCAAACCCAATTTTCTAGGTGTATGATAGGATATTTTGTGTTTAATGATTGTAATAATTATCAATTTATAAAGTGGGCTTGGTTTATGGCCCGTTCCCACCCCATGAGATGTATCACTATTTTCCATGGATATTTTTTTTTTTTGTAAATATTAGTATAGTGGAAGATCAAGATTGGAAGATGGTGGCCTTGATGATTATGAAGATCGAAGACATGTAAATATTGGAAGCTTATGTAAAAGTTGCATTTGCATCCCATGCAATTCCCTAGGATTGGACCTAGGCCCGTGCTTAGCTCACACGGGCCATTAGTTTTGGGGCGATTGATCATCCTTGTTTTGTTTACTGTTTATAATATATGCATGATATGTTATAAATAATGAGTATGTGCGTTATTATTATGATAATAACAAAGTTTCATGAATCCGGCAAACATACGATCAAACATGGCGAGCTTTTAAATAAAATTAATGATAAGACCTTTTAAAATTAAAAACCCTCATTTTGAATAAGATTCAAAATTAATATCAAGCCCGAAAAGGGGAATTAAAAAGTTGTTTATAATTTCCATGTCTTCCACCGACAATGGGTACATGATGAACGTTACCCGTGTTCGGGGCTCGGCTCATATTATTGGGGGGGCCCTGGACACCGGAAAGCTGTGACATCCATTGACATGGTGATGTGAACTACGTGGAACTCCCATGATTTCGGCTCATATTATTGAGGGAACTCATGGCGACCATCCATTAAGGTTCAACATCGATGGGTAAGGCTTGACACGTAAAGATGAACGCCGTCATATTATTGGGTCCTAATCAAACGTGAGACAAAAGTTTACGTAGAGAGTTGCATGGTGATGCAATTGGAAACTACCTCTTAGGAATTGTGATTAGGCTGATATTATTCGGGATCATAATTTGTTAATTGGACCTTACGTAACTACTGAGGAAAGGAGTTTCCCGTTTTCACTAGAGGGTAGTGAAAATGTCAAAACAGTGGGAGAGAAAATTTATGAAGTAAAAGTCCATACTTTATATCTTACTAAATATTTTAAAATAGTCATTAACATTTATCTGTTTTACTTTTCAGTACAAATTTGACAATGTCTTCGATTCA
Source organism: Primulina tabacum (assembly GCF_025594145.1). Lineage (NCBI taxonomy): Eukaryota > Viridiplantae > Streptophyta > Magnoliopsida > Lamiales > Gesneriaceae > Primulina > Primulina tabacum. Next base: position 28,210,880 of record NC_134552.1, read on the forward strand.
CAACCCATTATCTGCAATACTCGAAAAACACATATTAACCGGACCTAATTACCTCAATTGGCTAAGAAATCTGAAAATCGTCTTGAATTCGGAAAGGATAGCGTATACACTTACTGAGTCGCCCCCTGTTGAGGCTCCGACTAGCTGCACTCCTGAGGAATTGCAGACTTACAAGGATTGTTGTGACCATGACTTGCGAGCTAAGTGTTATATGCAGGCTTCTATGAATGATGAGCTGCAGAGGCGTTTTGAGGATGCAAAGAGTGCTGCTGACATTCATTTGCATCTCAATGAGCTCTTTGGTGAGCAAATACGGCCTCTTAGGCATGCTACCGTCAAGGAGCTAATCACTTTACGCATGCGAGATGGGGCCTCGGTCCATGAGGTTCAATGATAGGCAAGAAAGAAGACTCCAAAACAAGGTTATACAAATTGCCAAAGTAAAGTGGCTAAATCAATCGGAGAAAGAGGATACTTGGGAATATTCTTCTTAGGTGTAGCAACCTATGTATTGCTGGATTCGGGAGCTACACACTCATTCATATCAGAGAGTTCGTCAATCGACTAAAGATTATACCCGATGATATGGAATTTGAATTCAAAGATTCTATTCTTTCTGGTGATCAAATGGTCAGTTCGAGCATTGTGAGGAATCTAGAGCTGCGTTTGCAAAAAGATGTGGTTCGGGCAGATATTATCGTACTCCCAATGCCTGAATTCAACATCATTCTTGGCATGGATTGACTATCATTGAATGGAGCTTCGATAGATTTTTGGCAGAGGCCAGTGTCTACTCGACCGCCCAGCGGGAAATCTTTTACCTTTGAGGAAGCGAGGAACAAGCAAATGCCTCACATCATCTCCTGCATTTGCGCGAGGAAACTTATGAAGCGAGGCTGCCAAGCTTTCCTAGCATGCGTTATTTCAGCACTTGTTCCCATCAATCAGAAGCTAGAGGATGTTGAGGTCGTCAGAGACTTTCCTAGTGTATTTCCTGAGGACATTTCTGACATTCCGTCAGACCATTGATGTGGGCACTGTACCAATTTCTAAGGCACCTATCGTCTAGCACCCGCAGAAATGAAAGAGCTAAAGGATCGAATTCAAGAATTGATGGACAAGGGTTTTATTCGCCTTAGTTGTTCTCCGTGCGGCGCATCAGTATTATTTGTGAAGAAGAAGGATGGTAGTATGCGACTCTGCATTGATTTTTTAGAGCTGAATAGAGTCACCATAAAAAATTAGTGTCCCCTAACAAGAATCGAAGATTTATTTAATCAATTACAAGGAGCGTCAATTTTCTTGAAGATAGATCTTTGTTCGGGATACCATCAGCTAAAAGTGAAAGAGTCCGATGTTCATAAAACGGCTTTTAGGACTTGATATGGGCACTATGAGTTTATGTTCATGTAATTTGGGTTGACTAATGTGCCAGCAATCTTCATGGATATCATGAATCGTGTATTTCAGCCGTATCTAGATCACTTCATCATTGTCTTCTTTGTTGACATTCTAATTTACTCAAAGAATTGAGAGGAGCATAGTCAGCATTTGAGAACGACTCTACAAATATTGCAAGATAGAAAGTTCAGCAAGTGCGAGTTTTTGCTCGAGAGAGTGGCGTTCTTAGGCCACATCATTTGTAGAAATGGAGTTGACGTTGATCCAAGCAAAGTCGAGGCAGTTAAAGAATGGCCAGTACCAAAGAGCGTAACCGAGATCCGTAGCTTCTTTGGTCTAGCTGGCTACTATCGGAAGTTCGTTCAAGGATTCTCATCTATTGTGGTGCGCTTGACCGCCTTGACAAAGAAGAATGCAAAATTTATTTGGGGATTTGAATGTCAAAAAAGTTTTGAGAAGTTGAAGCAAGCCTTGACTTCAACGCCAGTTCTGTTGATGTCATCGGGGCAAGGATAATATGTTATTTATACGGATGCATCAAAGCTTGATTTAGGCACAGTTCTGATGCAAAATGACCTAGTGATAGTTTATGCGTCTAGACAGTTGAAGGTTCATGAGAAGAATTAACCAACTCATGACCTCGAGCTTGCAGCGGTAGTATTTGCTCTCAATATTTGGAGACATTACTTATATGGGGAGAAGTGCAAGATTTTCACCGACCATAAGAGCTTAATTGCTTCTTCACCCAGAAAAGAGTTGAATATGAGGCAACAAAAATGGGTAGAATTTGTAAAGGACTACGACTGCTATATTAGCTACTATCCAGAAAAAGCTAATGTAGTTGCAGATGCTTTGAGTAGAAAGGCAGCAGTCATTGCGCAATTGACAGTCCAAAGACCGTTGCAAGTGGATATTCAGCTATACGAGCTTGAAGTGTATACTAGGAGCGAGGCTCCTAACCTTTCTACTATGACCGTTCAGGCAACTTTGGGGGATAGAATTCGAGAAGGTCAGTCTTCTGATGAGCAGTTGCAAAAATGGAGGTTGAGAGATGAAGCTAAAGGGTCGGAAGCTGTATTCTGAGGAGGATTGAATAGTTCAATACCGAGATCGACTTTGGGTCCCTAGTGGCGATTCATTGAGAGAGGTTATTATGAAGGAAGCTCACAATACCACGTACTCTATCTATCCTGGAAGTACAAAGATGTACAAGGATCTACAGTTGTTGTATTGGTGGCCGGGAATGAAGCGAGACATCTTACGTTTTGTGTCCGGGTATTTTATATGCCAGCAAATTAAGGCAGAGCATCAGAGGCCAGCTGGAAAGCTTAAGCCAATTCCTATTCCCAAGTGGAAATGGGAAAATATTATCATGGATTTTGTAGTGGGGTTGCCGAGGACTATCAAGGGATTCAATGCCATTTGGGTAACAGTTGATCGTCTTATGAAATTAGCGCACTCCTCTACCTATTAAGACGACATTCACCATGACACAGTATGCAAAGCTTTATATTCGAGAGATAGTCTGACTGCATGGGGTTCCAGTGTCCATTATTTCTGATCGAGACCCTAGGTTCACATCGTCTTTCTAGAATAGTCTACATGCAGCGGTGGGGAAAAAGTTGTTATTCATTACAGTATTCCATCCTCAAACCGATGGACATTATGAAAGGGTGATTCAAATTTTGGAGGATCTACTCGGAGCTTTTGTGATCTATTTATAAGGAAGTTGGGAAACGAAGTTACCTCTAGTGGAGTTCACCTATAAAAATAGCTATCAATCGTCTATAGGAATGGCTCCTTACAACGAATTTTATGGGAGAAATTGTAGATCACCTATACATTGGGATGAATTTGGTGAAAGAGGAGAATTTGGTCTGGACTTGATCAAGCAAACAGCGGAGTTGGTGGTCAAAATCTGAGATAGGATGAAGACTGCACAAAGCCGACAAAGAGCTACGCCAACAAGCGACGAAGAGAACTAGAATTTGCAATGTGTGACCATGTATTCGTGAAAGTAGCACCTATGAGGGGTGTTATGAGATTTGGCAAGAAAGGAAAACTCAGTCCGAGATTCATAGGTCTGTTCGAGATTTTAGAGAAGATTGGAACATTAGCCTACAGAGTGGCGTTGCCAACCATGCTAACTTGAGTACATAATGTGTTTCATATCTCGATACTGTGAAAGTGCATGTTAAATACTTCACATGTACTAAAGTATGAGCCTCTTCAGTTGACTCCGAATATGTCATACGAGGAAAGACCCATATAAATTCTGGATAGGCAAGAAAGAAGACTCCAAAACAAGGTTATACAAATTGTCAAAGTCAAGTGGCTAAATCACTCGGAGAAAGAGGATACTTGAGAAATCGGGAAGGGCATGAGGGGTCGCTACATAGAGTTATTCGGTAAGTTTTAATTTCGAGGACGAAATTTTACTTAAAGGAGGGAGAAATTGTAAGATCCAAAATGTGATAACGTAATCCAACTGCATGCAAATCTATGGAAAATGGTAAATGGGTAATTAGATGGTTTTAGTGCATAAATTAAATATGGTGTGCATGATTACGTGTTTAAAATGTAGTCTTCTACATGAATGCATAAAAACTATGTTTTAAAGGTTATTCGAGACAATATCGAGAAACGGAGACCGGGGACAATATGAAGGAAATTTTTTTATTAAATAATTATTTTTAATTGTTAAATATATGATATTTTAATGGAATTTTCAAACATAGGGTATTTTAAGGTGTTTTTACCCGTCGAGTTGTCTTTTAAACCGACAATCAAATTCCAATGAAAATAGGGACTTTTTAAGAACTCGGCTAATATTTTTCCAAAATTTCCTAAATAAAATATTTTAAATATTATCTAATGGGCCTATTGTACCTTTGTTAAGGGACCTAAGCTTACACCATGTATTTTATATCAAGTAATCAAGCTTCCAAGCTCTTTCATTCCCCTCAAAAACACGCCCGTCATCCTAGAAAACTAGGACTCTTCATCAGCACACACCACACAAAATTTTTGAAAGAAATTCACGCAAATTTTGAAGAAAAATTCAACAAGCTTCTTCCCTCATCTCTCCGCCAACGTCCCTCACATAACAAGTTGATTCTCGTGCGTAATATATGCAAAGTTATGCCTTAATCTTCCTTTAAACATTTTTCACACCATATTATATATATTTAATTATTCTTGCACGAAAAATATGATGCACTTCTTGTATTTTAGTTTTTATGGCTATACATGCTCAAAACTAGTGTAAATATTTTTAAAACTCTTGCTTATGTTGCACAAAGAACTGCCATGGTAGTGCTATGGGAATGGATTTTTTTCCACACGTTTAATGGTCCTTAGATGCAAGAGTGAGACCTGGTATGGTGCAGCAGGAGACCCTATCGGCCTAGGGGCTACTAGGGCTAGGGCTTGCGGATTTCAAAGGAAAAGGGACGGAGGGCCGCGCTGGGTGTCTTCCACTCGAAGGGTTGGGCTCGTGAGGGCCCTATCCATGAGCCCTGGTGGTCTACACAAGGCTGGAGAGGCTAGGAGGATGTGCATGGATCGTAAGGGCTGGTCTAAGAAGGTCTTGAGGGGCTCAATCTAGGTCCTAGGAGGGTTGGTCGGGGTATGGTCCACTCGCTTAGGGGCTAAGTCGAACGAATTGTTGGCTTGATCAAACTACGGTTTTCGAAAATAGGGACAAAAATTCAGTAGATGATCTAGGCTTGTTTGAGGGTCTTCATTGGCTTGATTTGAGTTGTATAAGGTATGGATAGGTGTTGTTAAGCTACAGTTCAAGTTTGGTTGAGTTTGCAGTCAATACGAGTTAAAACCGAGATGTACGTCTAAGCTTTAATTCATTTTAAATGCTTGTTTGATGTATATTATATGATTGAAGGTCTAATTGCATGATTTCATTAAAATTGAAGATTTTATTTGAATATTCGATAAAAGACTGGAGAAAGGAGACTGGGGACGACCAAGATAAAATATTTTCAATAAATATTTTTGGGTTTGTTAATATGATTAAAAATGAATAAAATTTTCTAAAATGCTGGAGCCCAAATTATTTTATGAAATGAGCTCGATTTTATCGAGAAAGCCGGTTTTGGTCAAACGAAGGACTTTGAGGACCCAAAAGAATTGTTTTTGAAAACAATTTTTATAAACTTTATTTTACAATTAAATAGGTATTATGGGCTTGATTTACGTATGATTGTAGGGTCCAATTACCCCTAAACTAAAAAGCCCAAAACCCTAACCATTATACTTATAACTTTCGAGAAGAATTAAAAAGAAATTCTAGAACTTCTTGAACACTATTCAGCCGAAATCATACACACAACACACAATATTTTCAAAAATTTGGAGCGGAAAATCAAGGAGTTTTCGTCGCCCGTTCGTTTTCCTTCGCAACCCACGCCAACGATCGCACATACGAGCGTTCTAAAACACAAAGGCACGCTTCTAAACTCTTTTAATCCACCATTCAAATCATAATATTCATGTTTTACGTATTTTAGCATGAAAACATTTCAATATGTTAGGATCGATTGGGAGTGAAGAAGTGTTTAGAAGGGGAGGTTTCAATAAACACTTAACAGTTTTCACAACTTCTTCGAATAATGAATCAGTTTAGTGATAAACTTAATTCAGAAATCTTGTTTTTTGATAACAAGCAGTTAATAATGAGAGTACGGAAATAAACTGAATGATAGATAAAAACTAAAATTAGGGACACAAGGTTTGTGGATGTTCAGATATTTGAAACACTCCTACGTCACCCCTTCTATCTCGAACATAAGAAATTTACTAAAATACTTTCATCTATACACTGATTTCTACAAACCCACTTCAGTTTTGGACTTAACAATGTCAAACTGAAACTCTTAGTTTCAATACAATTTATCAGTACTCAGCTGATAAGTAACTATTTAGCACAACTGATCTCTACAAGATCAAATAATACACTATAGAATGTTTGTGATTTTATGCTCGAAGTATAGCTTTGAATGCTACGAACATGTATATTAAGCGTGATCTTTTGAGAGATTTATAACTGAAAGAGTATGCACAGAATTTTTCTTGATAACTGATTGCTCGATTTCAGGATTATAGATTCGGATTATTTTGCTAAGCTGATCTTCTCGGCTATTTATAGGCTTTTCTTCCAACGTAACAATAAATCCATTTGAATCTTTATATCCGTTGTATAGCCACGTAAACATTCTTCTGACAATCATACACTGAAGCTTTTCTGATAAGCGGAGTTCCCACTATGCATTGCAGTATGCTCTTGTAAGATTTTCGGTTGATAGCTATGTTCCTTAAATGATGACATGTGAAATTGATTTTTCAGTTGACAAAGTCGATAAGATTAACTGATTGCTCTCAACTGATCAATTTCAACTGATCATCCAGTTGACTACGTAGTCCAATTAGCTTAGTTCAGTTGCCTTAAATACGCACTAATATTAAGTTCGGGAAACTATCAGTTTACTTTTTGTTTTAGTTCAGTTGCTATCAGTTTTCTTGATCAGTTTTTATTCCTTTTCATGCTCAATTTTGTCAAATTCTGAAATTAAGTTCCCAACAATTTCCTCCTTTTAGGTGTTTGACAAAACTCAGAAAATATAAATTGATCAAACTGAACTCTTCATATATAAAATATTCTTTTATTGACAACTCTTTCAATGTATAGATTCGTACAAAGAATGAAAGAATCTTCAACTGACTAAAATCCTCAGAATCTACCAAATTTTCTCAACTGTATATGAACACTGTCTTCTAACTGATATGGACTTCTTTAATGCTTAGCTCGTTTATCGGCTGATCTTTGATCAGTCAGTTTACTAGGTCTTTTCTTGGACACTTTCTGCTATTCTTCTACCTCTTCCCCTTTTTTGTCAAACCGACCAACTCTGCTGGATAAAGCGCGAACTTCCGAGGTGACATTAGATATGGCATTCATTATTTGTTCTTGCATCAAATCCATTCTCTTTGTCACTATAGATTCCAAGAATTCAATGCGATTCTTGAACATGTCTTGAGCGTGGAAATGTGCTTGAACTGTCACTCGGTCTTTCTGCAATTGATCTAGATGGAAAAATAAGGAAGTGATAACCTTTGTCACTTGGTGCAGGTTCTTCATTGTGTTCTCCTTCATAGAATCAATTTTCAATGTGTGCAGCAGTTGGGTTGACTTGATTTCGGAAACAGAAGTAACTAAATGGAGAAGGTTGGAGTGAATGTCTTCTATCATTGAATCAGTAGCCATTGGTATTTCAGGAGACATAGCTTCAGAGAATTCTGGTTCTTGCTCCTTTTCGTCTTCATTAAAATTCACCAAGGCCTGAAAAGTTGATTAAGCCACAACGGTAACCATGTCTGTAACTTCTTCCCGTTGAAGTTCTGGAGGAGGAGTGGAAGTCGGAACAGCAGTTGAGTTGGAAGGCTCTTTAGTTGGTCTAACAACTGATACTTCAGTTCACTTCTTCAGTTGAATCGAGTGCAACTGAGCCACTTCAGCTTCAGTTAGAACTACATGTTCAGTCGTGGTAGGCGTCTGAACTGGTTCTTCATTTTGTTGCGAAATAGCCTCTGAGGCTGGTTGTTCAGTTAGGCTAGGTCCTTCAACTATTTCTTTAGTTAGAACATTCAACTGGAAATCAGCGGCGACTGATTGTATGACTTCGTCGATATTGGCCAGTGATAAGTCAGCTTCAGTATATAGTTGAAGACCTTTAGGAGAAGATTGAAGAGCAGAAATTGATGGTTGAGCATCCTTTGAAGAAGTAGCACTTTCTTGGTCATTCGGTTCATCAACTGCTTCTTGGAATGGCTCTGGGTGATGAGTTGATTGTTCAGCCTACTCTTCTGAGGAAAAATTTTGGGAATTTGGTGGAATAGTCAGCTCTTGACCCATTTCCCAATCTTTGATCTTCATCTGCAGTGATAAAAGATCCGTGTCCAACTGATTATAAACTGCTTTTTCATTAAAGCCAGTTGGACTGGTGGGATCATAGTTCTTGAGTACCTCGGGTATGACTTTAGCCAGCTTCTTGGCACGCATCAGATCAAAGGAGTTATTATTTTTCTACAGGGCCTGAACGATTGATAAACATAAAAAATTGTACATTAATTAAATGTTATATAATATAAATTTATAGTTTTTGTTTTATTAAATGTTTAAATATTATATGTTTTATAATAAATTGCATAAAATATAAGTTGTTGTGTAATTATAAGTTTTTACTATTTTTACAGGTTCGATAAAACAAGAATAACATTGCCGTTGCAAATAAGATTAAGATGATTTTTGGATATGTAGAAAGTTGATGTTAATATCTACAATATTTGTGGCAATCATGTGATAAAAATCCTCTCACAATTGGTTGCAAATTAAGCAACAAATAAAGTTACCAAAGGAGTGGAAGTTTTACCATGCTCTAGTATTTTGACCATATCTCTCAAATTACTTGGTCAAATATTAAAACAAAAATACCACAATTCAAATAACTCAATCATCTACATGTTTTGTTTTATGTGGAAAAGAAAATTTAGATGGGAAGATTTTCAAATGTGGTGTGTATGATGACATAATTTCTTGTAACACTAACGAAAACTTATGTGCAAAAAAAATAATATTTTATGTGTGGTTGTCTCCCCAAATTTGGCTATAAATAGGGGTGCATTGTAATGTATTGAGATATCCCTCATTCTATGAACAAACATTTGAGTTCATAACATTTCTCTCTTTGTTTTTCCTTTATTTCTTCATTTAAATATAATTAGCATGTTAATTTCATATTCAAAGTTTTATACTTTGAATAATGAATAGCTAACTTCCCAAAGTTGAGCTGAAAAGGTGAAGCTCTTGGTGTGATAATAAGGTTATTAAAAGATAATAATCTATGTTTTATATTATTTAATCATTATTTATTTTTTATATTATATTTATTTCTTTAAATATTATTATACCCTACTTATAAGTGGGAGTTTTGATTTATTGTTGATATATGTTACACTAAATTCTTAGAACCATTTAAATGTTAGTTTGATATTACCAACCATGTAAATGGATTCCTTGATTTATTATATATGAATATATCATAATATTAATTTCTTGGTACCATTTAAATGTTAGTTTGGTGTTACCAACCATTTAAAGTAGGAACCTTGATTTAGTGTTTACAAACATATATATATATATATATAACACAATAAATACTTAACAACATTTATAAGTTTTGGTATATATTATATACTTATAAGAGAAAAATATATATAATAATATAAATATGATTATTTAATATATTGGAACCATTTTATTAAGTGAATTTCAATGATGTTCATTAATGTTAACTTTATTAAAATACCAAGAGTGAATCCTCTAATCTCAACTACTTAAATTAAAATTTGAACAATTAAAAATTACCAATTAAAGATTCAAACAATTAAAATATAAAAAAACAGAACAAAAAAAAGACATTGTAGTGGACTGGTAATTACCTAGCTTCCCTGTGGATACGATATTCGGACTCACCGAATTATACTACTTGTGGACAACCAGCTCTTGGGAGTGCAACAATCAAATTCGAGATTTGACTATTCTCAGGACAAGGGTTTCCAAAGCAACGAATTTATTCAAAACTGATTTTCTCTGCAGTCGCTTGGCAAACACTTCAGTTCTGTATCTGACCCATTCATTGTAAGTCTTCAACTTCGACTCAGAAAACTTATTTACTTATTTCCATATTAAATTAATATGAGTCTGAATCGAGTTACTTGGTCTGGGCTCTTATATCATCTTGCCCTTACCTTTCGGGTCAGATAGGGCATGAGAAATGCTCGGCCCTGAAACAGTTGCATCCACTTTTTCTTGAATCACCACTCCCTTTGGTCTGGCAAAAAGTAGAGTAGTTGGGCCAGTGATGGTGATCAGTGGTGATTTTACTCCAACAATTTTCTTCTTATTACCAGATTCGGTGATGATCTTTTCGGAGTGATCAGTTGGAGGTAGTAACTGCTGTTCAGTTGAGGAATCAGCTTGAAGTACCGAGATTGGTAGTGCTTTGATTGGCTGTTTAGCTCCAGTTTCCCTCAATCTGTCAGTAGGGATGGTTTCCAAAATAGTTGCGGGTATGGTTTTTTGAGTCCTTGGCTTCTTCAAAATTTTCGGAGAAGGGTTTTTCTCCGATTAAGTCTCACTGACAATCAGTTTCCTCTTGATTGTCTTCTTCTTAGCCAAGTTCTTGGTCTTCTTGACTGATGTGGGAGCTGCCTGCATCCCAATCTCTTTCTTGATTTTGACAAATTTCTCAGGAGATATGTCCAGCTTGGTTTTCGGAGGCTGAACATTTTTGGCAGAGAAGACTTTGTTCTTGGATGACTTCTGAGAAGAGTCATCCACCAAACCATTGTGCTTTAGAATAAAACTGATTGGCACCGCAAAGCCTTTGGACTGTTTTGATGATTGAACCATGTTCTTCAAAATATTTAACAGAATGGTTGACCAATTTAGCTTGCGTCCATTCACCAAAGCAGCCATTATCTGAAATTTCTCGAGACTGAGGGCAGCAAAGGAACTTGCCTCGGCTAGAACACCTTTTGCTACTATGTCTACCAGCAACTGGTACTCATATTTAAGCTCTTTCTTAAGATCGGAGACCTTTATCTTCCTCCCATCAACAGACAAAAGTGTTAGCATCTCCTCCACATCAATGATTTTCACTTCATAGTAGTGAGAAAGGCAATCAGAGGCAGTTCGAAGAAGGAGCTAAACATTTCTTCGTCAATAATCAGCAACTTGCCGCTGACAGTAGTTGTAATATTTCCTTAAGCTGAGAGGAAGTCGTTGTTGTAGAAATCCTGAACTTCTTTGGAATAAATTTCTTGAGTGGATGACCCAAGAAATTTCCTCAACCTAGCTGCTTCCAGTTTCTGGAAGATACCTTGAATGGCTTCATCCTTAACAGAGAGGATGAAGTTAAAATCAATTTTCATAGCATTGAGCATATAGGCTGGAACTTGGCTTGCCATTCTAGATTGAATATCTGTGAGAAAGAAATAATTCTGAGTGTTTGATAAGCTCTAAAATTTGAAATGCTCGTGAAGAAAGTGAATGAGGCGGAACACTTACTTGTGTTTGTGACTGTTCAAATTTTTGGACACGTGTCAGTCGAAGATAAATTGAATAAAATGTGTGTACGTGCGGTGAAACCGTGAATAGAAGGGCTTTAATTCGTGGAGAAGGATAGATAGATCAAGCAATCCCAGAAAGCCTAATCTTGCAGAAGGGCTTTAATTCGTGGAGACTTGGAAGCAAGATATAGAAGATGAAACGTCCACTACTTGTTTTCTTAAAAAGTACTAGAATTTTTTTTTAAAACCTCTAAGGATCGGCCGAATACATACATATACATATAAAATATTTTTTACATCATTTTAAAACAAATCAACCAACTACATTTGAAAATCAAAGGAATATTTCAAAACATAAAGCATAAATAAAAGTCGTAAAAATCTTTAATCATAAACATAAACATAAGTGTGGAAAAGTCAACCATCAAGACCTTCATTATCATTATTTTCATAATCATCTACATCAATCACACCAAGTGAGTCTAAAGACTCAACACACCATAATCTTGATAACAAGTAATACATATAGAGAACACATGCAATAGTGAAAATACTTGTACGTAAAATAACATTTTCATAATGATTCATAAACTTTAGACATAAACATTTTCATAAACGTTTTCATATCAACATAAACATATTCATATTCATATTAAACATGTTCATATTCATTTTCGTTGAATTCAGATCGTTAATTGTGATTTCGTATTCCTATTCGTATTGGGCGATGGATCCATCTACATGTAACCACAGTACTGGGCGCCGGGGACATCAGCGACACTCTCACCCGTCAAGTGAGCATTGGCCTATGTATTAACATATCATCGTATAAGGTATTCGTATTAGTCACAATTACTTCACTTCCTTCAACATTTCGTATTTTCATCACTTATAAAAATTAAACATGCATATAATGTTTTTAATTTAAACCAAGCATGCAACATGTCTTTTAACATTATCGTTCATCATAAAATTCCATAAACATGAAAAATAATCATATTAACATATAAAACAGCATTCAGAACACTGCCACGACATTTACTAATTTTTGCGTGTAAAATAACGGTTTTACTCCAAGACGTAAAATTTCACGTTTTAGAATTTTTCTTAATTCCGTTGACTCTAGACAATCCCAAATAATTATTTAAGCTTAAATAAGTTTTTTCGTATTTTTATTTAGCTTAAATCGATGGCTTTTAATTTATTCTTTAATTATAACATATTAATGCGTTTTAATCCCGAATTAAACCAAACCTTATTATAAAATTCCCAAATTGAAACTTAGACTTTTAATAATTATTTAGCCCTGACCATTGCACATCCCTGGTTCCAACCGTGCCAAGCCATACTGTAGAGGCCCGTATTTCGTATTTGTAAATTTGCGGAATTATTTAAAATTTTTCTCCTTAAATAAATAACATGCATCATTCATAAAATAACTGATAAAAAGATTTACTATTCAAAGTAACAACGGAAGTAAATATTGTTTTCAAAACCACAACTTAAAAATAATTCATCGAAGTAAAAATTTATTTTGAGCATAAATAGTAAATGATGAAAAGCGAGGTCCTCGGGTTCCTACTACTGCTGACCCAAGCTAGCTCACTGGTGCCGCCCTCATTCTCGACCTCATCAGTACCTACAACAATCAAGTCTAGTAAGTTTAAAGACTCAGCATGCATATATCGTGAATAACAAGTAAATATATCATAAAATTTCGTGTAACGTAAAAATATCGTATCGTAAAGCGTAAGGTGAAAATCATGTCATGATTAATTATAATACGTGCATATCTGAAAATCATACGTAAAAGCTTTGCTCGATAGAGCTCTGTCATGACATATCATATCGTAATTTTCTGTAGAGATAATGTTTCTACGCAAGTGGCCCGTAACATAACATAGCATTCACGTCTGATGAGACTAAACCACAGTATACTGGGCGGTAGAGATCATCACAGCCCTTGGACTGGATATCCGTACCCATACATAATCGTAAACCGGTCGTAAGTCATCGGGTGAAGCAATCCCATAAGCGTAAGGTGGCCACAAGACATATCGCATATATCTCAAAAATAAACATTTTATATTTTATGCACGTAATATAATTATAACCATATTTTTAACGAATGAGTTGGATCGTTCCCAGGCTCTCTGCGACCTAATTCTAACATGAGTAACATGCAAATAATCTTAACTTGACCAACACTTCATAATCGAACTAGAAACGAGACAATTACGCCCAACAAACTTAGCATTCAACCATGGCTTCGTACCAACCCGAACCAACATTGAACCATCGTTTAGCCATGATTAAAATACACCAAAAATACTGGAAAACATGACCCTAGGGCTATTATACACGAAAAGTGTGAATGGAGGCCAAAATCGTAAAACGCTCATTCGAGAGTCACTTTGGCACATTGGACCGTAAATCTTCGTTCGACTTCTAAACTTAACCAAATCACGAACGGAAAAAAACATGACCTTAATAACTCATTGAGGTACTGTCCAGTTCAAGGCCATAGGCTAAAAGCCAACCAAGGACTCAAATACCACCTCTGAACTGAAGCCATGCTCCTGTCAAATGTGCGATGGCAACAGCTGCGCTTGTTGTGTTTGTTTAAGAGACTAATGATCATTGGGGCTTGAACCACTGTCTAGAGCCTCATCCCAACATCCTAAGGTGTGGCTTGAACCATGGCTAAGGGCCCTAGGCCAACCACAATCCAAGCAAACACATAGGACAACCAAAACTTGAAACCGAGAACACCAAACAAAAATTCAGTACGATGCGATGGTGTGGATCGCTTGCTATCTTGTGTCATTCCAGTGGCCATATGATCAACCATGGCTCGATCTAGATATCATGAGGTATTGTGTGAACCATGGCTAAGAGCTAAAAGCCAAACAAGATCTACCCAAACCTCAAAGGGCCGAAACCAACTCAAAAGAAAGAAAACAGAAAAATGAAACCGGGGGACACTTGCATGTTTTGTTTTAAAATCGATGGGACCATGAACCAAGCCTTGAAGGGCCACCTTGGTCACGTCCTAGATATGCTAAGGAAAGGTCCTAACCATGGTTACAGGCCTTAGACCAACCAAGATTCAAACCCTCGCCTTAGACAAACAAGAATCGAGAATCAAAACTCAAACTCGCAACTACGGAAGAAGTTGTTGTCAAGTCTCTATCCAGCGTGCATGGGGCTTGAACTAATGGACCAACATGATCCTAACACACCCTAGTACGTGCCTAGATGCAGCATTGAGTGCCTAGAACCGAGCCAATTCCTGAAATTACAAAAACAAGACAACCCGTGAAGCATGAAGGAAGCCGAAAAATCTATGCAGAATTTTTTGTGTAGTTGCTGTCAACATTTTGGTTTTTGCCCAAAAATCATGCTCATGTAATGTTTTAAAATATTTATATGACTTTATTGGAGAGCAAAGAAAAATATAAACATGCCTGGAAATTTGTTTTCGAAAGAAACAAATCAATATGACGAACACGGCGCAGCGGAGACGGAGTTTCTTTTTTTACTTTCTTTCTCTCTTGTTTCTTTTTGTTGATTGCTCACGTTTTTCTGCAGGTTTTCTCTGGAATTTCGAAGGTGAGGGGTGGAGAGAATGCTAAGGGAATGAAGGGAAGTTTAGTAATTAAATGGGGAGGTAGAATGGCAATTCAAATCTTCCTATCCTTGGTTCTATGGGAGATAAGGAAATGATATGACATAATGATTGATTGAGGGGTGATTTTGTGGATGTGATGGCCGATTTTCCTCATCAAAATGGAGGCAATAATATTGCTTAATTAATTAATTATTGGTGATTAAAAAGTGAGGGAATTATCTACCAAGAAAGGATAAGGAAATGTATCAAAATGGAGAGTTGTCAAACTTGATTAAATCTTTTATGGAGTGGCCGAAATTTTGCTATCAAAATGGAGGTAAGATATTGCTAAATTCTTGAATTTTTAACTCCTCAAAGTTTTAAACACTTATTATGTATTTTAGTGAATTAATAATTTAATTTAGGATAATAATTTTTCTTGCATGCATGGCTAGGTCTTAAAATGAATTACTAACATGTTAAGTTACAATTTCTTAAATAGAATAGATCTAGATTAATTATCCCCATTGGTTACACATTTTAATTTAGGCTTTTAAATTAATTATTGGACATAAAAGAACTTATTTACTACTTAACTCCAATTAATTAAATAAATCCTTAAAAATTCTTTTACATTAAAATAAATTATTCCTTGGCTTAAATTAAATCTAAGAATAATTTCTTATTATTAAATTTTATTTTAATACTCCAACTCCAGTCAGGCCTCGCGTATTTAACCGAAAAGATAAAACTAAACTTCTGCGATTTAAAATAAATGATCATGACATAACAAATTTTAAAATGAATTAAACACTCATGCATGTATGAAAATCATTTTAATTTAAATAATAGTAATTATGCATGGCTTATACGTAGTCTGATTTATCGGGTTCTACAACTCTCCCCCCTTAAAAGAAATTTCGTCCTCGAAATTAAAACTTACCGAATAACTCGGGATACCGTCTACTCATCTCTGGCTCAGATTCCCACGTAGCTTCCTCCTCCGAATGATTAAGCCATTTGACTTTCACTAGCTTCACCAGTTTGTTCCGAAGCTTCTTCTCCTGCCTGTCTAAGATTTGCGCTGGTCTCTCTTCATAAGACAGGTTCGGAGTGAGTTGCAACGATTCAAAGTTCAAAACATGCGAAGAATTTGCCATATACTTCCTTAGCATAGAGACGTGGAACACATTGTGTACTCCGGCGAAATTCGGCGGAAGAGCAACACGATAAGCTAACGTCCCAACCCTGTCGAGGATCTCAAATGGTCCGATGAATCTCGGACTAAGCTTTCCTTTCTTCCCAAACCGCATGACACCTTTCATAGGTGCTATCTTCACAAAAACATGGTCGCCAACGGCAAACTCTAGATCTCTCCTCCTCTGATCCGCATAACTCTTCTGTCGACTCTGAGCAGTCCTCAACCTATCACGGATCCTGACTACTACGTCGGCAGTCTGCTGAATAATCTCCGGACCCAATTATGATTTTTCCCCTACTTCATCCCAGTGAATAGGCGATCTGCACTTACGACCCTACAGTCCTTCATACGGAGCCATACCTATAGACGACTGAAAACTGTTGTTATAGGTGAACTCTACCAATGGCAACTTCGACTCCCAACTCCCTGAGAAGTCGATGACACATGCACGGAGAATATCCTCCAAAATTTGGATAACTCTCTCTGACTGACTATCTGTTTGTGGGTGGAAAGCTGTGCTAAACAACAACTTCGTACCCATAGCTGAATGCAAACTCTTCCAAAATGAGGAAGTCAATCTAGGATCTCGGTCAGACACTATAGAAACGGGAATACCATGAAGTCTGACTATCTCTCGGATATACAACTCTGCATACTGAATCATGGTGAAAGTCGTCTTAATAGGCAAGAAGTGCGCTGACTTGGTAAGACGATCACCAATCACCCAGATTACATTTGATCCTCTTACTGACTTTGGCAAACCGACAACGAAGTCCATGGTAACATTCTCCCACTTCCACTCGGGAATAGGAAGAGGCTTGAGCAAACCTGCCGGTCTCTGATGCTCCGCTTTCACTAGCTGGCACGTCAGACACTCGGATACAAAATGTCTGATATCCTTCTTCATTCCGGGCCACCAATACAACAACTGCAGATCTTTGTACATCTTCGTACTCTCAGGATGAATAGAGTACGGCGACATGCGGGCCTCGGATAAAATATCTGCTCGAATAGAATCACTGTTAGGAACCCACATTCTGTCTCGATATCTCACAATGTCGTCGCTAACTGTAAACAAGATACTGCCCTTGCCCTCATCCCTCTGCTTCCACTTTGCCAACTGCTCATCTGCTGACTGTCCACTGCGAATATGGTCTAGAAGAGAAGACTGAATCGTCAAAGTAGATAGACGGTGAACTCTACCTTGGGGATATGTCTCTAGATCAAACCTCTGCATCTCAAACTGAAGGGGTCTCGGAATTACCAAATGAGCCACCACTGCGACTTTCCTGCTCAGTGCATCCACAACTACATTAGCTTTGCAAAGGTGGTAGCTGATGTCACAGTCATAGTCCTTCACTAGCTCCAACCAACGCCTCTGACGCATATTCAGCTCTTTCTGCGTAAAGAAGTACTCGAGGCTCTTATGGTCTGTAAAGATCTGGCACTTCTCTCCGTACAAATAATGCCTCCAAATCTTCAAGGAAAAAACTACGGCTGCCAACTCTTGATCGTGGGTAGGATAATTCTTCTCATTGATTTTCAACTGACGAGAAGCATAAGCTATCACCTTCCCATGCTGCATCAACACTGCGCCTAAACCGAGCTTCGAAGCGTCGGTATACAAAGCAAAGTCTCTGGGCCCTGACGGCATGGCCAATACTGGTGCTTAGATAAGAGCTTGCTTCAAAGTATTGAAGCTCTTCTGACACTCATCGCTCCACACAAATTTCGCATTCTTCTTAGTCAACGATGTGAGTGGAACTGCGATAGAGGAGAATCCCTGAATAAACTTCCGATAATATCCTGCTAACCCAAGGAAACTACGGATCTCTGATGCATTCTGCGGCACAACCCAATCTCTGACTGCTGCAACTTTCGCTGGGTCTACCTCAATACCACTGCTGGAAACAATGTGGCTTAAGAACGCCACCTTCTCTAACCAGAACTCACACTTACTGAAATTCGGGAATAGCTTGTGCTTCTGTAAGGTCTGCAAAACTACGGTCAGATGTCTGCTGTACTCCTCATGATTCTTTGAGTAGACGAGAATGTCGTCTATGAATACTATCACGAACTCATCAAGATACGGCTAAAATACGTGACTCATGAGATCAATGAAGATCGCTGGCGCATTCGTCAAATCGAAAGGCATCACAAGGAACTCAAAGTGGCCATAACAAGTCCTAAAAGCAGTCTTGAGAACACCAGCATCTTTCACCCTCAACTGGTGATAACCAGAACGCAGATCAATCTTCGAGAATATTGAAGCTCCCTACAACTGGTCAAAAAATTTTAAATCCTCGGGAGTGGGTATTTGTTCTTCACTGTCACTCTGTTCAACTCCCGGTAATCAATACAGAGCCTCATCGAACCATCCTTCTTCTTCACGAATAAGACTGGCGCGCCCCATGGTGAAAAACTCGGGCGAATGAACTCCTTGTCGAGAAGTTCCTGAATCTGCTTCTTGAGTTCTGCCATCTCTGTCAGTGCTAACCGGTATGGTGCTTTTGCGATCGGTGCGGTACTTAGCATAAGCTCAATAGAAAACTCAACTTCCCGCACAGGTGGAATACCAGAGACGTCATCAGGAAACACGTCTAGGAAGTCCCTAACAATTGGGACATCGGAGGCTGACTGACTGGGTGTCTCAGGAACAGATACAAAAGTCGCTAAAAACGCTCGACACCCTCTACGCATAAGCTTCCTAGCCTGAACACAAGGTATTATACGCGGTAAAGGAAAGTACTTGTCTGGTTCGAATAAGAACTGTTCCCTCCCAAAAGGTCGGACTAGAACAAATCTCCGCTCGAAGTCAATCAAAACTCTGTTCCTTAATATCCAGTCCATACCCAGAATGATGTCAAACTCTAGCATCAACAATACGATAAGATCCGCATAAACAAGGTTACCGTGAAGCTCGAGGTCTATGTCTCGGATCACATTAGTAGCGGTTAGCTCCTCTCCAGAGGGCAACACTACTGAATACGCTACATCTAGCCCAATGGTCTTGATCTGGAGAAAATTCGCAAAGGTCTCCAAAATGAACGAATGAGTAGCCCCTGAATCTATCAAGGCATTCGTAGCTGAACCAGCTATAAAGATTGTCCCTGAAAGGTTGGAACATCAAGATGAACCCAATAATTACAAGAACTACACTTATAGACATGCGAAGGTCAGAGTTCTTCTAACCTAAATTCCCGAAAGTAACACTTATTAGAACATCCAATCCTATCATCAATTATATGTTCAAAATCTTAACCCAAACCCTCGAAACAATAACTTTCAAATATAAACTTAAAGCTTTAAGATACCTGTCAAGAGCATAGTCTCCGGGTTCGTCTCCGCTGCATGAATGGCAAAAACTCTGCCTTGGGTAGGCAGACTCCCCTGAGGGCAATTCTTCAGTAAGTGGTCAGGACTACCACACTTGTAGCACATCCCCAAGCCATACATACAAGCTCCAGCGTGAAGGCGTGTGCACTTTGCACAGACTGGATAATCTGTGGCTCTCGATACTACACGTCCCTGCTGCTGGTGTCCTCTGTTCCTGGATGGGCCGTGGAAAAGCCTCTTACTCTGATGCTTCTGATGGGGAGGGCGGTGCGGCGCTTGGACTGGTCGCTTGCCCTGGCGGTCTCTCTCAATATCATTCAGATCTTGCTCTGCAGCTAGAGCTCTGGAGATAGCGACATCATAAGTAGTAGGGCTAGCCACTTTAACATCACGGCGCAAAATCGGCTGCAAACCATCCATAAACTGCCTCAACTTGGCTCCAGCATCATTTTCAATCAGTGGTACGAAATTGCAACCCCTCTCAAACTTACGGATAAACTCCGTAACAGTCATGTCCCCTTGCCTCAGGGTCATAAACTCCATGGTCAACCTGGAACGCACCTCGTCAGTAAAATATTTAGAGTAGAATACCTCTGTAAAGCACGTCCAGCTCAGTGTTGCCAAATTCAAGGCTACCAATGCTCCTTTCCACCACAAGCGAGCGTCTCCTCCAAACAGATAGGTCGCACAACGAACCGTATCCTCATCTCCAAGCTCCATGAACTCGAAGATAACCTCGAGGGACTTAATCTAGCCCTCGGCAATCATAGGATCGGTCGTCCCTGAGAAATCCTTCGGCCTCATCTTCATTAACCGCTCATAGGTAGCCTCAGGCCCAGTCTGCCTGGCTACCCCTGCGTTGTTCCCCGCAAACTGTGCGAAGAAATGCTTCATTCCGGCTAACATCTGGGCGTTCATGTCCGGTGGAGGGGGTGTAGGTAAATCTCTCTCCTGCCTATGATCCTCACCGTCCTCATGACGATGCTCATCATCTCGCATGCGCTCAGGAATGCGTCTAGGAGGCATACTGGTCCATACATATAATCCATACCTAACCAACATGCATAATTCAATTATTTCTTTAAATTTAAATGAATGCTGCATAATCATAATCTTGACGTAAAATATTTCATGAAAACATGCTGTTAAAATATTTCATGCTTTAAACGAAGTGCGTAAACGTAAAACTTACAGACCGAAAACGTGACTTCATGAGCTTCTCGAGATCAGTAGTAGTACAACCCTTTACAAGAACATAGCATCTGATACCAACTGTAGAGGCCCGTATTTCGTATTTGTAAATTTGCGGCATTATTTAAAATTTTTCTCCTTAAATAAATAACATGCATCATTCATAAAATAACTGATAAAAAGATTTACTATTCAAAGTAACAGCGGAAGTAAATATTGTTTTCAAAACCACAACTTAAAAATAATTCATCGAAGTAAAAATTTAGTTGGAGCATAAATAGTAAATAATGAAAAGTGAGGTCATCGGGTTCCTACTATTGCTGACCCAAGCTAGCTCACTGGTCCCCGCCCTCAGTCTCGACCTCATCAGTACCTACAACACTCAAGTCTAGTGAGTCTAAAGACTCAGCATGCATATATCGTGAATAACAAGTAAATATATCATAAAATTTCGTGTAACGTAAAAATATCGTATCGTAAAGCGTAAGGTGAAAATCATGTCATGAGTAATTATAAATACGTGCATATCTGAAAATCATTCGTAAAAGCTTTGCTCGATAGAGCTCTCTCAGAACATATCATATCATAATTTTCTATAGATATAATGTTTCTATACAAGTGGCCCATAACATAACATAACATGCACGTCCGATCAGACTAAATCATAGTACACTGGACGGTAGAGATCATCACAGCTCTTGGACTGGATATCCGTTCCCATACATAATCGTAAACCGGTCTTAAGTCACCGGGTGAAGCAATCCCATAAGCGTGAGGTGGTTACAAGACATATCGCATATATCTCAAAAATAAACATTTTATATTTTATGCACGTAATTTAATTATAACCATGTTTTTACCGAATGAGTTGGATCGTTCCCAGGCTCGCAGCGACCTAATTCTAATATGAGTAACATGCAAATAATCTTAACTTGACCAACACTTCATAATCGAACTAGAAACGAGACAATTACGCCCAACAAACTTAGCATTCAACCATGGCTTCGTACCAACCCAAACCAACATTGAACCATCGTTTAGCCATGATTAAAATACACCCAAAATACTGGAAAACATGACCCTAGGGCTATTATACACGAAAAGTGTGAATGGAGGCCAAAATCGTAAAACGCTCATTCGAGAGTCACTTTGGCACATTGGACCGTAAATCCTCGTTCGACTTCTAAACTTAACCAAATCATGAACGGCCAAAAACATGACCTTAATAACTCATTGAGGTACTGTCCAGTCCAAGGCCATAGGCTAAAAGCCAACCAAGGACTCAAATACAACCTCTGAACTGAAGCCATGCTGCTGTCAAATGTGCGATGGCAGCAGCTGCGCTTGTTGTGTTCGTTTAAGAGACTAATGATCATTGGGGCTTGAACCACTGACCAGAGCCTCTTCCCAACATTCTAAGGTGTGGCTTGAACCATGGCTAAGGGCCCTATTCCAACCACAATCCAAGCAAACACCTAGGAAACCGAAACTTGAAACCGAGAACACCAAACAAAAATTCTGTATGATGCGATGGTGTGGATCGCTTGCTGTCTTGTGTCATTCCAGTGGCCGTATGATCGACCATGGCTCAATCTAGACATCATGAGGTATTGTGTGAACCATGGCTAAGGTCTAAAAGCCAACCAAGATCCACCCAAACCTCAAAGGGCCGAAACCAACTCACACGAAAGAAAACAGAAAAATGAAACCGAGGGACACTTGCATGTTTTGTATTAAAATCGATGGGACCATGAACCAAGCCTTGAAGGGCCACCTTGGTCACGTCCTAAACATGCTAAGGAAGGGTCCTAACCATGGTTACAGGCATTAGACCAACCAAGATTTGAACCATCGCCTTAGACAAACAAGAATTGAGAATCGAAACTCAAACTCGCAACTACGGAAGAAGTTGCTATCAAGTCTCTATCCAGCGTGCATGGGGCTTGAACTAATGAAACTACATGATCCTAACACACCATAGTACGTGCCTAGATGCAGCATTGAGCGCCTGGAACCAAGCCAATCCCTGAAATCACAAAAACAAGACAAGCCGTGAAGCATGAAGGAAGCCGAAAAATCTGTGCAGAAATTTTTGTGTAGTTGCTGTCAACATTTCGGTTTTTACCCAAAAATCATGCTCATGTAATATTTTAAAATATTTATATGACTTGATTGGAGAGCATAGAACAATATAAACATTCCTGGAAATTTGTTTTCGAAAGAAACAAATCAATATGACGAACACGGCGCGGCGGAGACGGAGTTTCTTTTCTTACTTTCATTCTCTCTTGTTTCTTTTTGTTGATGGCTCACGTTTTTCTGCAGGTTTTCTCTGGAATTTAGAAGGTGAGGGGTGGAGAGAATGCTAAGGGAATGAAGGGAAGTTTACTAATTAAATGGGGAGGTAGAATGGCAATTCAAATCTTCCTATCCTTGGTTCTATGGGAGATAAAGAAATGATATGATATAATGATGGATTGAGGGGTGATTTGTTGGATGTGATGGCCGATTTTCCTCATCAAAATGGAGGCAAGAATATTGCTTAATTAATTAATTATTGGTGATTAAAAAGTGAGGGAATTATCTACCGAGAAAGGATAAGGAAAGGTATCAAAATGGAGAGTTTCCAAACTTGATTAAATCTTTTATGGAGTGGCTGAAATTTTTCTATCAAAATGGAGGTAAGATATTGCTAAATTCTTGAATTTTTAACTCCTTAAAATTTTAAACACTTATTATGCATTTTAGTGAATTAATAATTTAATTTAGGATAATAATTTTTCTTACATTCATGGCTAGGTCTTAAAATGAATTACTAACATGTTAAGTTACAATTTCTTAAATAGAATAGGTCTAGATTAATTATCCCCATTGGTTACACATTTTAATTTAGGCTTTTAAATTAATTATTGGACATAAAAGAACTTATTTACTACTTAACTCCTATTAATTAAATAAATCCTTAAACATTCTTTTACATTAAAATAAATTATTCCTTGGCTTAAATTAAATATAGGAACAATTTCTTATTATTAAATTTTTTCCAATACTCCAACTCCAGTCCGGCCTCGCGTATTTAACCGAAAAGATAAAACTAAACTTTTGCGATTTAAAATAAATGATCATGACTTAACAAATTTTAAAATGAATTAGACACTCATGCATGTATGAAAATCATTTTAATTTAAATAATAGTAATTATGCATGGCTTATACGTAGTATGATTTATCGGGTTCTACACATACCCCAAGTTTCCCTTGAACCCGAGCCTAGACACCCAAAAAAGTGATGTTTGGTTCTAGCTATGTATCGTGTTCATGTGCAGCGTGTTGTGTGGTTATAGGACTTCTTAAACTCGTGTAAAACGACCCCTGGTCATACCCTAATCATGGTAGCCCCTAAAGAACATATTAAACATGTTTTTGGATTAAAACACAAGCTTTAAAAGTTCATGTTTGCATAAAAACGAAAATATAACAAAGTGAAACTTGTTTTCATGAAATTTCATAAATAAATACATAATATGGTGTGATGATGAGTAAAGGAAAGAATATGGTATGCTTTTGCGTTTTTAACGCACGATTAAACGTTGGCGAATAGAATAACGATGATGATAAGACTTTGGCTTGAAGAACCGTTGAAGAATTCGAAACTTTTCCTTCAAAACCCTTGTGTGTGCCGTGAGTTATGAGTGAAATGAAGTGTGGTGTACGGCTACGTGAAGGAGGCGTGGGTTAATGGGGTGGGTTTAGCTTAATTATACTAATTAAATTGTGTGTGCAAGCTTAGGACCCAATAGTATGGTATAATAAGCCCATTAAGCCCATTACTGCTTAATAAAATTATTTTGTTTAATAAAATTTATGAAATTATTAGCCGGGTTGTCGAAACGTTCGTATTTTTGTTGAAAATCAAACACCGATAAAAAATTACGTCCCGGCGTATAAAATCGCCTAAATAACTCCTTATTTTCAAAAATAATAAAAATTATCACCCCCATTTTAAATAATTAAAAACAATTATTTAATAAAAATATTTTCCATCTTTCAGCCATCGGCCTCCGTTCCTCGATCGCAACTCGAATAACCTTTAAAAATACAGTTTTAATGCATTCAAGTAGACAACTACTATAAAATAATATAAACATATCCCACATAATCCATTTAAGCAATTAAAATACATAAGAAGTTGATAATCTTGCATGCACGTGGTTCATATAGACCTTTGAATTTTCGGGATGTTACAGAAGACTTCCTCGTTGATAAAGTTATGTCCACTTGGACGAAGATACATGACTTGCAGATTATCCAAAGAGATAGATTAGTTGCCACTGATGAACATAAGGCAACTGAGATCAAGTATAAGAAGCGTCTCGATGTCATTCATACTTCAGACCTTGTAACTGATGAGAGTCTCTATTTCCTTATGCTTGACAAGGAGTATAGGAAACTAGAGAAAATCGTTTTTACAGAAGATTTAGGAAAATATCCGAGGAGATGTCCTTGTGGTTATCTGATAGGATAAATGCATTAGACAGAGAATTAACCAATGTAATAGTAGAAAAGTATTATCAATAAAATAGCTATTCCTGATTCATTGCTTTTTTCCGTTGTTCATACTAATAGATGATCAGTTTGACTAAAGAAAAAATGACTAACTGAATAATAAATAACAATCAACTGACATTTCAAACAGATTTATCAAAGCAAATAATATTACGACAAATCAAATAAACCAAGAATATTTCGAAAGTAAGAAAATTTAGTCTCGGGTAATTGCTATGTGAAGATGTCAGGTGCTTATCTTTCAGTTGAAACGTACTCCAGTTTGATTGCCTTCTTTAGAGCATGATCTATGATGAAATGATGTATGACGTCGATGTGTTTGGTCCTGGAGTGAAGAACTGGAATATATGTAATCGCAATAGTGCTTGTATTATTAGAGAAGATTGGTGATTCTTCTGCAATGACTCCATAGTCTTTCAGTTGTTGCTGAATCCAGAGCAGTTGGGCGCAACAACTTCCAGCAGCTATATATTTTGCTTCAGTTGTGGAAGTCGTTGTGGATGTTTGCTTCTTGCTGAACCATGAAATCAGTCTGTCTCCTAGAAACTGACATGATCCACTGGTGCTTTTACGATCTAGCTTACACTCTGCATAATCTACATCTGAATATCCAACTAAATTGAAAGATGAGTCTTTAGCATACCACAAGCCCACCTTCTGTGTGCCTTTAAGATATTTCAATATTTGTTTTGCAGCTGAAAAATGCGACTTCTTAGGATTTGCCTGAAATCTAGCACACATGAAAACAACAAATACAATATCAGGACGACTAGCAGTTAGTATAACAAAGAACCTATTAAACCTCTGTAGAATGTCGTCTCAATTGATATTCATCCTTCATCTTTATCTAATATTATTGATGAACTCATAGGAGTACTTGCAGCTAAACATGTCTCCATTCCAAATCTCTTAAGCAGTTCCTTAGTGCATTAGGTCTGACTGTAAAAAGTACCAGTTTCAAGTTGCTCCACTTACAGACCGAGAAAGAACGTTAGTTCACCCATCATACTCATCTCAAATTTTTCCTGCATTAACTTGGCAAATTTTTCGCATAATTTGGGGATAGTTGACCCAAAAATAATATCATCAAAACATATTTGCACAAGTAAAATATGATCATTCTTTGAAAATTTGAACAGAGTCTTGTCAACTGATTCAACAGTAAAATCATGATCAGTTAGAAAGCGTTTTATACCAAGCTCTTGGAGCTTGTTTGAAACCATAAAGAGCTTTGTTAAAATGATAAACATGACCAGGAAGAGAGTGATTAAAAAAACCAGATGGTTGTTCAACATATACTTCTTCCTGCAACTGACCATTTAGGAATGCACTCTTGACATCCATTTGGTAGACTTTAAAGTTTTTGAATGAGGCATAAGAAATGAATATTCTGATTGCTTCCAGTCATGTAACTGGTGCATACGTAATCTATCCCTTCTTCTTGCCTATATCCTTGTGCTACAAGCGTTGCTTTGTTGCGCACAACTGAACCTTCTTCGTTCAGTTTGTTTCTGTAGCCCCATTTGTACCTATAATGGTTTTAGAAATTGGTCTTGGAACTAAGTTCCAGACATTGTTATGGGTAAAATAAGATCTGAATGGATAAATAAATTAATCATATGATTCCGAGTTTTTATCGGATAAGATGGATTACCTATCACCAGTTCTGGTAGGTGTGATTTCTTCCATCTGTATACAGCATTGATTGGATCGATTTCAGCAACTGGTTCAGTTGGTAACTGAACATTTTCTTCAGTTTCATTTGCTGCTGCTTCAGTTGATATTTGAATCTCATCATTTCGCTCTACCAACTGATGATTGATCCAATATCTCTGGTTCAGGTGTTTGAAGAATATTTCGTTTGATATGAATTTCTTCTTCACTATCATCCTCCGACTGATGTTTGTAAAGCGATCAACTAGCTCAACTGGATCAGTTGGCTTATTAGTTAGCGTAGATTTATCAAATACAACATGAATTCACTCCTCCACAATTAAAGTGAATTTGTTAAATACTCTATAAGCTTTACTAACTGATGAATAACCCAGAAATATTCCTTCTACAGACTTTGCATAAAATGCTTTTAAATGATTTTTGCCATTATCGTGAATAAAACATCTGCAACCGAATATTCTGAAATAAGATACCACACTTTTATGTCCATGCAAGATCTCATATCGTGTTTTTAAATGATTTTTGTTAATCATTGATCTGTTCTGAGTGTAACATGTTGTGTTTACTGCTTCTACCCATAACCTCTGAGAAATACCAGAATCAGCAAGCATTGTTCTAGCAGCTTCTTTAAGGGTTCAATTTCTTCTCTCAGCTACACCATTTTGCCGAGGAGTTCTTGCTGCTGAGAGCTCACGCTTGATCCCAGTATTTTCTAAAAATTGAGAAAGATTTTGATTGATGAATTCATTCACTCGATCAGACCTTATTCTGTCAATACCAACTGATTTTTCATTTAATAATCTTTTGAAAAGTTTAATCAGTTATGCATCAGTTTGGTCTTTTATTTAAAAAAAATAAACCAAGTAAATCTTGAAAATTCGTCAACAATTACTAAGGTGTATTTCATTTCCCCTAAACACATTACTGGCATTGGACAAAAAAGGTCCATATGCAGCAATTCTAAACATCTTGAAGAAGATTTACTACCCTTATTTTTTAATTGAAGATTTTACTTGCTTACCAAACTGACATGCTGAACAAATTTTATCTTTTGAAAATTCGATCTTAGGCAGACCAGTTACAAAATCATAGTTACTGAGATAAGCAATTAACTTAAAGTTCAAGTGGTTCAACCTTTTATGCCACAACTAGTTTTTAAAATATTTTGAAGCTATAAAACAAACTGGTGCATTAGGTTGATCAGTCCAACATACTTTCTAAGCATTCCCACAACGATTGCCAATTAAAATGATCTCATTAGTTGGGTTTCTAACTGTACAAGTGTGTCTGTTGAAATGAACTGAGAAATTGTTGTCGTATAACTGACTAATGCTAATCAAGTTATACTTCAAGTTCTCAACTAGTAAAACATCTTTAATGATAAAAGTTATCATGGATAAGCTTACTCTTACCCACAATTCTACCTTTGGAGTTATTCCCAAAACTAAAGTTTGGATCAGTGTATTTGATCAGTTGGGATAGCAAATTTGCATTCTTTGTCATATGCCGCGAGCAAACACTGTCCAGATACCAAATTGATTCTTTGGCTGATGTACCTGTCACCTGCAATCACACACTGTAACGTACCGTACTTTTTAAACTATTTGAAATTTTCAGAAAAATAAAAATTTTCTTAAATAAATAATGATCTATCAAATTGCGATAAAATAAGCTGCTCGTCTTAAAATATTTGAAGTAAAACAATTACAATCAAGTTTGCAAAAAGGTAAACGTTTAAACAACGTAAAAAATCTCGTGAAAATCAGAGTATTTGAATCAACATGTTTAAAGTTCTTAAAACATAGGCGAACCTCGGGTTTAGCCTCCTGCGCAGTCCAAGCCAGCTCATTGGTTCCCACCCCTCATCTCCTCATACACGTCCTCACCTGCATCGATCAAGTCTACTGAGTCTAAAGACTCAACATGTATAAACTGGAGATAACGAGTAATACCTAATAAAATCACATGCATCTTTAAAGTAGAGTACATACTTAAACTTGAACATAGTTGCAAAAACATAGACGTGCCATCGTATCGTAAAACTTTTCATAAACATGCTTGCATCATACATACTTGGACATACATAAACTTCATCATTTTGCGTAGAGACACATAAATATAAATAATTTAAAATAATGCAAATTAATAAATCATGCACCGCTAAAAATCATTTTAAATTTAATTAAATAATTTAACAATTAAATAAATGCATGGGTTTTACGTGTACTGATTTTTTGCCTCTACAATTCCTCCCCCACTTAAATAAATTTCGTCCCCGAAATTAAACCTTACCAAATAGTTACGGGTATCGATTCCTCATATCTGCCTCTGCCTCTGCCTCCCAAGTGGCCTCCTCCAATTATTGATTCAGCAACCGGACTTTGACCAACCTAGTCACTTTGTTCCGAAATCTCCGCTCATGTCTGTATAGGATTTTGACAGGTCTTTCCTCATATGACAGATCTGGAGCCAACTGCAATGGCTCAAAACTCATGAAATGCGAAGGATTTTCTATGTACTTCATCAGCATCGAGATGTGGAACACATTGTGTACACCAGCCATATTCGTCGGTAGGGCTACACGATAAGCTAGTGTCCCGACTTGTCAAGAATCTCGAATGGTCCAATAAATCTCGGACTAAGCTTGCCTCTCTTCCCAAACCTCATAACACCCTTCATAGGTGCTATCTTCACGAATACATGATCACCTATGGCAAAATCAAGATCCCTCCTTCTCTTGTCAGCATAACTCTTTTGACGACTTTGGGTAGTGTTCATCCTGTCTCGGATCTTGACCACCACATCTACAATCTGCTGAACGATCTCAGGACCAAGTTCAGATCTCTCATTGACTTCATCCTAATGAATCAGCGATCTACACTTCCTTCCATACTGTGCCTCGTAGGGAGCCATACCTATAGACGATTGGAAGCTGTTTTTGTAGATAAATTCCACTAGAGGTAGCTTCGATTCACAATTCCCATGGAAATCCATCACACAAGCTCGCAGCAGATCTTCCAAAATCTGAATGACTCGCTCAGTCTGGCCATCTGTCTGATGGTGGAATGTCGTATTCAATAGTAACTTCGTCCCCATGGCTGCATGTAAACTCTTCCAGAAGAATGATGTGAATCTCGAGTCCTTGTGGGACACGATAGAAACTGGGATCCCGTGCAATCGGACTATCTCCCTGATATAGAGCTCTGCATACTGAGTCATGGAGAAAGTCTTCTTCACCAGTAAGAAATGAACTGACTTACTAATTCGATCCACTATAACCCAAATGGCATTGGGTCCTCTGATTGACCTTAGCAAACCGACAACGAAGTTCATGGTGATATTCTCCCATTTCCACTCGGGGATAGGGAGTGGCTTAAGAATTCTCGCTGGCCTCTGATGCTCTGCTTTGACTTGCTGACAAGTGAGGCATTTAGATACAAATCGGCGGATGTCTCGCTTCATACCTGGCAACCAATACAACATTTGAAAATCTTTGTACATCTTGGTACCTCCTGGATAAACGGAATACGGAGATGCATATGCCTCTGTCAGAATATCCTCTCTGATCGAATAAACACCAGGCACTCACATCCTCCCTCTGTACTTCACAATACCATCGAACACTGCGTAGAGTACACTGCCCTTGGCCTGATCGTTCAGTCTCCATTTCTGTAACAGCTCGTCCGAGGGCTAACCTCTACGGATTCAGTCTAGCAAAGAAGATTGGACTGTCAGCTTAGAGAGCCTGGGAGCTCTGCCCTTGGGAAAAACTTCTAAACCAAACCTCTGAATCTCTGACTGAAGAGATCTTTGCGCTGACAGTTGTGCTACGACTGCAACTTTTCTGCTCAAGGCATATGCCACAACATTAGCTTTCCCGGATGGTAGCTAATTTCGCAATCGTAGGCTTTCACCAACTCCAACCACCGTCTTTGTCTCATATTCAGCTTCTTCTACGTGAAAAAATACTTGAAACTCTTGTAATCAGTGAATATCTGACATTTTACTCCGTACAAATAATGTCTCCATATCTTCAACGCAAAGACAACGGCAGCTAACTCAAGATCATGAGTCAGATAATTCTTATCATGCAATTTCAACTGTCTGGAGTCATAAGTTATAACCCGATCATACTGCATCAATACTGCACCAAACCGAGCTTAGAAGTATCGGTGTACAACACAAAATCGCCTTGCCCCGATGGCATGGCTAAAACTGGCGTTGTGATAAGAGCTTGCTTCCAAGTATCAAATCTCTTCTGACATCCTTCACTCCATATGAATTTAGAATTCTTCTTAGTCAATGAAGTGAATGGCACAGCTATCGAAGAAAATCCTTGATTAAATTTCCAGTAATAGCCTACTAAATCTATGAAACTGCGGATCTCTGAAGCGTTCTTCAGCTCAACCCATTCTTTAACTGCTGCTACCTTAACTGGATCCACCTCAATGCCACTGCTAGATATTATATGACCCAAAAATGCTACCTTCTCCAACTAGAATTCACACTTACTGAATTTTGCAAACAACTTGCGACTCTGAAAGACTTGCAAAACTGTACCCAAATGCTGACTGTCCTACTCATGGCTCTTCGAGTAGATAAGAATGCCGTCAATGAACACTATGAAGAACTAATCTAGGTAGGGCTGAAATACTCGATTCATGAGGTCCATAAAAATTTCTGGAGCATTCTTTAGTCTAAACAGCATTACTAAGAACTCGTAGTGCCCATATCTGGTTCTGAAAGCTGTCTTATGAACATCTACATCTTTTACCTTCAGCTGATGATACCCTGATCGTAGATCTATCTTCAGCATGCGAACCGGGTGCTGCGGCGCTCCCCACAGAAGCTACAGCGCTAGTTCTGCGCCAACTCGACCCCAAAAGCCCAATTTTGATGCAAACTCTAAGCCATGCCCTATCGACTCAAACCGATGTAACGAGACTCAACTTAGGACGTTATGGCAATGTTTCAAAATCAAACAAATGTCCCCAAAACAACGACGCATAACGATGCAACACAACCCATAAACACGACATTTTGACACCAAAACACTTCCTACGACTTCTAATGCATCCAAGTGCCTATCGACTAAAAACGAAGCACCAAAAATCATTCCAACATTATACTCATAATACTTAAACGCAGCCACAATCGCCCAACGATTCCCAACAAAGCTTGAAACAAATAAACATCAAGAACACATTTTCAGAAAATTGTAGTTCGAGCAATCCCAGGAAAACGATCATAACGCACTCATTTCTTGTCCAAAAAAATTGAATTTACTGTCAAATCGAAGGTATCAAAAAGTAATACGTTTTATATTGTGAAAACTTTTCCAAAAAATCGACCGAATTTTCGCAGTAATCAAAATGACAGCTGACATGTTTTTAGATCTAAAAATTTGGATCTAAAAATCATTTCAAACGTTTTTACTCAAAGCTTTTCACAACATAATGGATTTTCACGCATAATAAACATCACAACACATAATATGACGAGATCAATGCAGAAACAATAGAATATACATGCCTTTGATCTTTAAAATATATTGAAACGACGATACCAAAGCGGGGAGAATGCGAGGGTTGATCCGGGATGAAACGTGGCATGATTTCTTTATAAAACAAACGTGTGCAAGTTGAAATAATTTGAAGGGGAGGGTGGCTGCTGGAGAAAGAACTAAGAACCCTAGTTCTCTCAAAAAAATAATGAAATGAAGAAACAATGAAATGTGTGTGTGTGTCTATCGTGTGGTGTGTGTAAATGTGTGTGTGCGCGTGCGTTTTGTGTCTGAGTTGGTGGGGATGGGATTAAAGGGTTTAATTAGGATAATAAAATGCTAATAATCAATTAGTATGCTAAATAAAACACTAATTTCCTACTAATCTACTAGCCTCCCTACATTTTAAATAAAATACACAGTGATAAACTTTAAAAGTTTTAAAAACTTAAAATCACCTAATGAATAAATTAGGCTTTAAAATGTTAAAAATTTAATAAATCATTTAAAATGCCACTTTCTTGATTTAAAATAAAATACCACATTTTAAAATCTCCTAAATCATCGCCCGTCTCTTCTCCTCGATCCCGCATCAAATATTCGCCTGCAACATGAAACTCAAGAAAACATTTTAACGTGCATCATATAAAAACAAATAATTTAAAATAATTCAAATTCATAAATCATGCACCGCTAAAAATCATTTTAAACTTAATTAAATAAAATAATTAAATAAATGCATGGGTTTACGTGTATTGATTTTTGGGCACTACACACACAATGAATAATTTTGGTACCCATATCTATTTGGGTCCTAAACTGATTAGTCCTTTAGGAACACAGACTTGGATCATTCTAACTGACTTTCCAGTTGATGTGCTCCAAATGGTTTTTCCCGGCTTGTGTGTTCTTGGTGTGTTGTGTGCAGATGAAACAATATGTGCTTTAGCCTTGTTCAACTAGTTGTTCAGCCTATATCCTTTCTGAACTGGGTTACATCTATATTAATTGAAATAACCATTAGGAGAGTTCCGGTATTTATAACTGAACCTTTTAGGTGTCCAGCTTTGCGAATCACTTGAACTCTTAGGGCTGTAACCAATTCCATATCTTTTAGACTTATTCTTATTTTCAATAGGCTGCTCAACTGGTCTACTTGACTCAGGTTATTCTTGTACCATAATTGATTTGACAAAATGAATATATTTCCCTTTGCACACTTTCAGTTCTGGCTTTGTATCACTGGTAGAAATTTCATCTTGGTTGCTAAAGCCTAAATCAGTTTTATCATTAACTGATTTTTGCATATCCTGCATTTCAACTAGTGTAACTATTGATTTATTCCATGCCTGAATAAGCATACTTTGCTTTGAAATCTCAAGCGTTAACGGCTAAATCATAGATTGATTATTGCTTCTTTCGGAATTCAGCTCAGCAATCTCCAGTTTAAGACTCAACATTTCAACTGATTTATCAGTTTTATTTTTTTTGTCTTTGGGATCAATTTGCTTTGCTTTGGCTTTCTCAAATGATTGAGAAAGCTTGTGATATTCATTGACCAGGTCATGTAATCTAGAAATAAGTTCGTCTCGTGTAAAGTCAGTTGAACTGAAATCGAATACATGTTCACTGGTTGATTCTAGTTCTGTGTTATCATCCATTAGACATTTCACTTCTTCTTCATCGGTGGAGCTGCTCAAGCTCTCAGATTCTGATTCATCGCTTTCAATTTCTGCCCATTTGGATTTATCTTCCTCGGCTATCAGAACTTCGTGTTTCTTTCTGAATGATTTCTTATCATCCTTGGCTCTTTTCCTGTGCTCAAATGATTTCTTTCCCTTTCAGCTGAGCATCGACTATCCTTCTTTGGCTTAGAACAGTCAGCAATAAAGTGTCCAGTTTCGCCATAGTTGTAGCAAGAATTTTGTTCTTCCATGGTGTTATTTTTCTGATATTGTCTTTGGAAAGAACCTTGATTTCTTCTCATGAATCTTCCAAATTTTTTGACAAATAATGTCATGACGTCATTGCTTAACTGATCAGCAGTTTTCTCAACTGAACTAGTTAGTTCAAGTTTGACAGCACTAAGAGCAGTTGTAGCTGCTAGTGTAGAAGGTTCTCTTTTTCTTGTTTGCAACTCGAACTCATATGCTTTTAGATCAGAAAATAAATCGTGTAATTCGACCTTATTCATTTCCTTTGATTCTCTCATGGCCATGGTCTTAACACCGCATTCCTTTGAAAGACCTAGGACTATTTTCAATGATATTTCTTTGTTTGAATTCATTTTTCCATGTGCATTCATTTCGTTTGTGATGTTTCTGACTCTCTCATCATATTCGTTCATAGATTCTCAAGTCTTAATTTTGATATTATGGAACTTCTGAATAGGAACTGAGAGTTTATTTTCTTTGGTTTGCTCATTGCCTTCACAGAGCTGAATTAAATTCTCCCAGATTTCTTTTGCAGTCTTGCACATCTTTATCTTGCTGAAAGTAATTATATCCAAAGTTTTGTACAAGAATCTTTAGCCACATTGTCCAAATTGGCTTTTCTCTTATCTTCTGCATTCTATTCTTCTTTGGGGTTTTCAATGCGATGAGGTGCACTATCAGTTATGACAACAGCAGTGTTTGCTTTCAGTATTTTAATAGGTCCGTCAATGATAACGTACCACATATCATCATCTTGTGCAGCTAGATGAGCTTGCATTATATTCTTCAAATTGTCAAATTCTTCTCTAGAGAACATTGGAATTTTGTTGAAGGAAGACATGGTAATCATTTTGTTAGTTAGAAATATTTAGGAACAAGATTAAACTGATCTGGTACCACTTGTTAGGATCGATTGGGAGTGAAGAAGTGTTTATGAAGTAGGCTTGAATAAAAACTTAACAGTTTTCACAACTTCTTCGAATAATGAATATCAGTTTAATGATAAACTGAATTCAAAAATCTTGTTTGTCGATATAAATCAGTTAACTAATTAGAGTGCAGAAAAAAACTGAATAATAGATATAATAAAAATTGAAATTAGGGACACAAGGTTTGTGGATGTTCGTAGATTTCAAACACTCCTACGTCACTCCTTCTATCTCGAAGATATGAAATTTACTAAAAGACTTTGATCTATACACTGATTTGTACAAACCCACTTCATTTTTGGACTTAACAATGTCAAACTGAAACTCTTAGTTTCTGAAGTATCGTTTTCTGAGCATCTTTGGGATGCTTCAAACAAAATATTCTCCAATGAACTGCAATAGCTCGTGTTTTAAGAATATTAACACCGATTAGTTAAATCGAGTTTGGTTAAAAACCAAGCGGAAGAAACTCGAAGTAATCCTTCGTGAAGAAGACTGTTTATATTGGAAAACATTTTGTCTTATGTAAACTGAATAACCGAAAAGGGACAGATTAGTTTTTGCATTCATCAGTTCAGTTATGGTGACAACTGAACTGACGGATACTCTAACTGATCCAAACACTTTGAACACAATAGTTAAACAGTTAAATACACAAGATATGTTTATGGATGTTCGGAGACTTTAACTGTTCCTACGTCATCCCTTCTACCGCCTCGGGTAAAATCCACTAGAAGACTTTGATTTATACAACTCTTTGTACAAACCCACTCAGCTAGGACTTACACTACTGCCTAAACTGAACTCATAGACTAGACTGAAAGGAGCACCTTCCAGCCAACACTTCTTTAATGTCTATGTGAGAAAGACTACATACACAAGTTTAACGTCTTTGTGCAAGACTATATCTGAGTGAATGAGAGTGTTTGTGTGTGAAAACTGAACAAGAATGTTCTCACACACTGAGGGAGATAAGCTTCTAATCTAAGCTGATATAACTGTGAAGAGTTCCCTCTTGGCTGATTGCTTCTGAAAGCTGATGTGCAATGGACGTGCCCTTTCTTTTCTCTCGTATATGTTTAAAATCTTTCTCAATTCTTATTCTTGTTCTTGTTCTTCTTTTTGTTGTTGTTGAGTCTTCACTGATCTTCTCTTTATATAGGCGGGAAAACTGATCGTACAGTGAGACTCATTGGTTGTATCCGTTGCATCTTGAATTCATTTCTTGGACTTTGTGTCTCGATTTTTCGACTGCCCTTCTGAAACGTTTTATCTTTAATGCTCTGATGTAATGTCCATTATTGTCCTTTGACTGGATAATGGCTTTGTACCTTCACGTACAGCTGGATTCCACTTGAGAGAGTTTGTCTTCATTCATAACTGAAAGATTCTGACTGATGCTTCGAACTGGTCATTTGAACTGATCTTTCAGTTGGGCTGGTGAAATCAATTGACTCGTCAGTGGAACTGATTTCACTCTTGTTCAGTTGGCTGATCAGCTAGGTTTCTTCATCAGTTTAACACTCTTTCGGCTGGCCAGGCTTCTGAGGTTCTCCTGCTGAACCACCTATCAACTGGACAATCAGCTGGACTGCTCAATTGACGTAATCAGTTATACTGATTCATTTTATATGATCAGTTGGGTCTTCAGCTTGCGATGTAAACATCTCGTGAATAATCCTAGATGCTGCACACTACGGTAGATTATTAATAACACAATTAACAAGTTTTGTTATCATCAAAATCAAGATTGCGAACTTGAAAAGTTCCAAAAATTTCAATACAGTTTATTAGTACTCAACTGATAAGTAACTACTTAGCACAACTGATCTCTACAAGATCGAAAAATATACTATAAAATGTTTGTGCTTTTAAGCTCGAAGTAAGGCCTTGAATGCTATGAATATGCATATTAAGCGTGATCTTTTGAGATATTTAGAACTGAAAGAGTGTGCACAGAATTTTTCTTGATAACTAAATGCTCAAATTCAGGATTCTAGATTCAGATTCATTAGCTCAGCTGATTTTCTCGGCTATTTATAGGCTTCGCTTCCAACGGTAACAATAAATTTATTTGAATCTTTATATCCGTTGTATAGCCACATCAACATTCTTCTGACAATCGTATATGGTAGCTTTTCTGATAAGCTGAATTCCCAAAATGCGTTGCAGTCTGCTCTTGTACAATTGTCGGTTGAAAGCTACGTTCCTTAATTGATGACGTGTCAAACTGATTTATCAGTTCACAAAGCTGATAGGATTAACTGATTGCTCTCAACTGATTTTAGTTTAACTGATCAATTCCAACTGATCATCCAATTGACTACGTAGTTCAGCTAGCTCAGTTCAATTGCCTTAAATACGCACTAATCTTCAGTTCGGGTAACTGTCGGTTTACAATTTGTTTTAGTTAAGTTAATCTTAGTTTTCTAGATCAGTTGTTCATCCTTTTCACGCTCAATTTATCAAACTCCAAAATTAAGTTTCCAACAGAATACGTATCGCTTAACGTTTTGATT
Organism: Primulina tabacum; assembly: GCF_025594145.1. Taxonomy (NCBI): domain Eukaryota; kingdom Viridiplantae; phylum Streptophyta; class Magnoliopsida; order Lamiales; family Gesneriaceae; genus Primulina; species Primulina tabacum. The sequence continues at coordinate 28,248,889 of NC_134552.1, forward strand.
ATTATTTTTAAAAGTTTGATGATTTTACGATTCGTTTGTGAACACTATGGATTCTAAGGGACATGTTGCCAATACAAGGTTCTAAGAGATGGAAATAGAGTCGTTTAATGAGGGAAAGTAGGCTGGAATCAAGCATGGAAAAGGAGGAACGAACCTAGGGTTTCCTTGGGATGCAAGACTCGGCCATGGGGGGTTTCGAGCGAGGGGCTGCGCATGAGGGCTATGGCTAGCTCATCAAGTTCCGGTGCAGTCGTGGAAGGATTCATGGAGGGCTGGACCAGGCTACCTATAACGTCCCGAAAATTTAAGAGTCCACACGAAGCACATGCACGCAAGTTATTAAATTCTTTGTATATTTTAATTAAATATTTTAATTGTATGAATTAATTATGATGTGCATACTTACATGTTTAAAACATATTTTTCTACATGGTTGCATTAAAATGTATTTTCAAAGGTTATTTAAGTTTCGATCGAGTAACGAAGACCGAGTGCTGAAAATTAGAAAATGTTTTTATCAACCAATTGTTCTTAATTATTTAAAATAAGGGTGATGCTTTTTATTATTTTTTGAAAATAAGTAGTTTTGAGGTGATTTTATACGCCGGGACGTAATTTTTATCGGTGTTGGATTTTCAACAAAAATACGAGCTTTTTGGCAACCCGGCTAATAAATTCACAAATTTATTTAAACAAACACCTTGTTAATATTTTATTAAATCCTAATTAAGACTAATGAGCTTAATTTAGAGGGTTAATACGCCTAAAGCCTAGTTAGTAAATTTATTAGTATTTATTAAGTTAAAAACCCTACACCTAGCATCACAACTCACGCCTCCCACCTTTGTAAATTCAGAAAACTCTCCCCAACTCTCACAAACCTCACGGCACACACACTCACAATTTTAGAAGGGAAATTCGAAGGGTGCTAAGGAAACAAGCCTAGGTTTCGTCCCGTTCTTCGTCGACAATGGTTTTTCGTGCGTATAAAACGCAAAGACACGCCATACATCTCTTTTTCTCATCTATCACATCGTATTATCGTTTTAAATATCGTGTGCAAGAAAAGCATGAATTTCTTATGATTATTTTCGGAATATTGCACATACATGTAATAAATTCATGAATTTTGATCCAAAAATTATGTTAAGCATGTGTAAAGGGGCTGCCATGATTAGGTAAGGTTTATGGGTTGTTATATGAATAAATTTTAGTAAAAACAGGACAAAATTTAAGAAAAACAAGCTGGAACCGTGGGCAAGAAAAACAATAGGGCCGTGAGTTTGTTTGGGTCCTTCAAAGTGCAAAGTTTGGTTGGTGGTGCATGGGGCAAGATGGCTCGACCAAGTCTGGTGGTTGGTCCCTAGGGGTCATGGTTAGGTCCTAGGGAGAGTCGTAGGAGGGCTAGGGGTCTAGCCATGAGCTGGGAAAGAGTCCACGTGAAGTGGGACTCTCCCCCAAGACGTGCAGAAGCTGGCCGAGAATTACAGGGGGGTTACTCGGTTAGGGGCTTGGCTAGGTGGTCTGGACGGTGGCCAAGGATGGTCCAGTGAGGGTTAGGAAGGGCTGGGCTCGGTGGTTGCCTGGGTAGAAGCCTCCAAGCGATGTTGACAGCAGCCGCTTACGGGAGGGGGCGCGCAGCTTGTTCCTGATTCAAGGAGTTCGATGCTGGAGTTAAGGGGCTGGATTAGGCTTGGGCTGGGTCTGGGCATGGTCCAGGGTTGGTGAGGGTCCGAGGCGATCACTGGTTAAGGGGATAGAGGAGTCCTAGGGTGGCTGGGAGTCTTGTAGCGTGAGTGATAATAGTGCGTGTAGCTTCTGTGTACTTCAGGTGGGTTGTGCGTGCGTTCAATTGGCAGGGCCGATCTAGGCAGGGTCTGGGCTTGGTCCAGGGAAGTTTAGGGTCATGTGGGCTGGGTGGTAGCTCGGCTGGAACTGTCCTAGGTTGGCTAGGAATCCTTATGAGCTTAGGAGTCATACACGCACACACACGGGCAGAATTGGGGCAAGGTTCAGTAGGTTTTTCGAGCGAGCCAGGGATGGTTTTACGGCCTGGGCTTGGTCAGTAGGGTCCCTAGATGGGTTTGCTAGATTTTGGCTCATGGTGGCTTGGGCGTGGCTCGAGTAAATTGGGAGATGGATCGGTGGGTTCGTTAGTGTGTCAAAAACAAATTTAATTAAGCCAAAATTGAATCCATGGGTCCACGGGGGTGGCTCATGACTTGGAAGTGTATAATAAATCTTAAAAATGTTATGTATAAAATTTGGGATCAAAATAATGAGTTTTGGATTTATTCGGGATTTAATCGTCGCACGAAACGCTAATTAACGAGTTAATTGAAACGCCTAAATTTATGCTTGATAAAATTATGAAAAATTGTATTTAAGCTTAAATAATTATTGTAAGTCTAAATTTTTAATTTGGGAATTTTATATTAAGATTTGGTTTAATTCGCAATTAAAACGCATTAATACGTCACATTTAAAGATTAAATTAAAAGTCATCGATTAAGCCAAATAAAAATATGAGAAAATTAATTTAGGCATAAATAATTATTTGGGACATGTTAGAGTCAATGAATTCAAGAAAAGTCAAAATCGAGAAGTTTTACGTCTAGGGGTAAAACGGTCTTTTTACACCTAATAATTAGTAAACGTCATGGCAGTGCCCTGAATATTTTTTTATGTATTAATACGATTATTTTATATAGTTATGGATGTTTGTGGAATTTTTATGTTAAAATGATATTTTAAATGTTTAGGGAATTTTATATGTTTATGATTTAATATGTCAAAATGTTATTTTAAATGTTTTGAGGTTAAAATGTCATTTTAAATGTTTATGAAATGTTCATGATTAAATTATGATTTTTAAATATCTATGGGATTTTTATGATTCAAGGAAGACATATAAAAGACATGTTGCATGCTTTGTTTCAAAACAAAAATGTTATGTTCTACATGATTTTATAAAGTGATGAGAATGTAAACGTTGAAGGAAGTGAAGTAATTGTGACTAATTCGATAATGTTGGAGATATCGTGAGGGTGACGGTCCCAGTGGGAGCCCGACGATTGTATTTTCATCATTACGAATATGTGGTAACGGTCTTGTGGTAACGGTAAGAATGGAATATCGTGAGGGGAAAAGGCCCCAGAGGGAGCCCATTATAGGAAAAGGCCCCAGAGAGAACCCCAACGATCGTATTTCTATTCGAAAGAGGATAGGCCAAGGCTCAGTTGACGGGAGAGAGTGTCGTTGATGTCCCCGCCGCCCAGTACTGTGGTTACATGTAGATGGATCCATCGACTTTTAAGGTTTATGTCATGATATTCATGTTTGAAGTTTATGCATCTTCATGAAAACAATATTTTTAGTACAAGTATTTTTCACTGTATATGTTGACTGTATTACGTATTACTTGTTATCAAGGATATGACGTGTTGAGTCTTTAGACTCACTAGGTGTGATGGATGCAGGTGATTATGATGATTATGTTTATGGAGGTTTTGATTGTTGATCTGACTGGACTGAAGGTGCACATAACCCGAGGACCAGCGCTTCTATTTTTCCGCATTTACGACTTATGACTCATGATTTATGTTAAAAATTTTAAGACTATTTATTTATGCTTTTTTAGAGATTTTTGAGAGGTTTAGTATGGGCTATACTTTTAAAATTTATTGCTTTTTAGGTTTGGCAAAACAGTTGACGATTTCATTTTATGACTATTGCACTTGATTTTAAAATGCTAGTTGGATGATGTTTTATTTTAAAGGGTAAAATATTTTTTAAAAATATTTTCATGAGGTTTATGTGTATGGTAGAAAATCAGTGTTTTAAAAAAAAAATAGTACTATTAAAGCAATAAAAAGGGCAGACGTTTCAGTTGGTATCAGAGCAAAGGTCCTGTAAAGGGTTGTGCCACCATCAGCGACAGAAAGATAAGTCGTCAAGCCTCAATCTGTGAGTTTACATTCTTTATATGATTTATGTGATGTTACCTACATGTTTACATGATTTAAATGGTTAAGCTACATGTGCATACACATTTTGAAGTTGATTGACGTTATGTTTAAGGTTGCATGGCAAATGATTTTTACCCTGAATGGTTGCATGACTTTGTTATGGTAAAAGATTATATGCTTCATGACTTTTATATTTGTTACGATATGAAATAAGAAATCATTTGATTTTAATGTATATTGGCTTTGTGGTGGAAATTGGACCATGTTGAATTTTGGGTTTTAGTATTGACGTTCTACTTTTTGGACCATAAGTTAATCATGAATATTATGAATGCTTTTGGGACACGTAGGTTTTCTAAGAAAATATTTATAATTTTTGGTTACCAGTGAATTAATTTTTGGGAAGTAGACGTGAGGAATAATGATTTAAGGATTTGCAAAGACTTGAGAGTAAGAAAATGTATAAATTGGGATTTTAAGTTTTGATGAAAGGTAAGATTGATTATGAGAATTGATTTGTGGGTAAATAAGTTTAAAATTATCGAAATTATGTTATGGGAAACTCGTAGCAGGAAATTAAGAATGCCAATAACTTATGGGTTAATCATAGGATTTTCGAAATTAAGGACCAATTAGGATGATCTTTGAGGAAATTAAGAATTTATTTGTGCAAATGCTAAGGAATTTGGGAACTAGTTTAGCAATATTTTAGACTTTTAAGAATATTTGGAATCTTGAGATATCAGGGGTTATAATATTATAAGGAATGTTAATCAAGGGTTTTTAAGAATGAATCGCTATTATACTTGAAAATCTAAGCGTTAGCGGATGTGTTTGGGATTTTAAGGTTGGAATATGATAAGTTGACGAACATTTTGGATATTTAATATGGAAAGTAATATACGATAAGTATGGTCATCCATCTTTTAATATTGAGAATTGTAAGAAAAATTGAAATTCGAGGTTATAATAGAAGTAGCACTAAGTCATTTGGGTCTTTTTAAGTTGCGATTTGAAAATAAAGATTTAGAAGGTAAAATTAATTGGGAACAAGGAGATATCAGAGTAGCGCAGCGGAAGCGTGGATTTTGAGATATTAGAAATGAATCTAAACTTTGGGTATTAAGGATAAGCGAATTTCGAGGACGAAATTCAAATTAAGGGGGGGAGATTATAACGTCCCGAAAATTTAAGAGACCACACGAACCACATGCACGCAAGTTATTAAATTCTTTGTATATTTTAATTAAATATTTTAATTGTATGAATTAATTATGTCGTGCATACTTACCTGTTTAAAATATATTTTTCTACATGGTTGCATTAAAATGTATTTTTAAATGTTATTCAAGTTGCGATCGAGGAACGAAGACCGAGGGCTGAAAATTAGAAAATGTTTTTATCAACCAATTGTTCTTAATTATTTAAAATAAGGGTGATGCTTTTTATTATTTTTTGAAAATAAGGAGTTTTGAGGTGATTTTATACGTCGGGACGTAATTTTTATCGGTGTTGGATTTTCAACAAAAATGCGAGATTTATGGCAACCCGGCTAATAAATTCACAAATTTATTTAAACAAAAACCTTGTTAATATTTTATTAAATCCTAATTAAGACTAATGGGCTTAATTTAGTGGCTTAATAGGCCTAAAGCCTAGTTAGTAAATTTATTAGTATTTATTAAGTTAAAAACCCTACACCTAGCATCACAACTCACGCCTCCCACCTTTCTCAATTCAGAAAACTCTCCCCATTTCTAACAAACCTCACGGCACACACACTCACAATTTTAGAAGGGAAATTCGAAGGGTGCTAAGGAAACAAGCCTAGGTTTCGTCCCGTTCTTCGTCGACAACTGTTTTTCGTGCGTATTAAACGCAAAGGCACGCCATACATCTCTTTTTCTCATCTATCACATCGTATTATTGTTTTAAATATCGTGTGCATGAAAATCATGAATTTCTTATGATTATTTTCGGAATATTGCACATACATGTAATAAATTCATGAATTTTGATCCAAAAATTATGTTAAGCATGTGTAAAGGGGCTGCCATGATTAGGTAAGGTTTATGGGTTTTTATATGAATAAATTGTAGTAAAAATAGGACAAAATTTAAGGGAAACAGGCTGGAACAGTGGGCAAGAAAAACAATAGGGCCGTGAGTTTGTTTGGGTCCTTCAAAGTGCAAAGTCGGTTGGTGGTGCATGGGGCAAGATGGCCCGACCAGGTCTGGTGGTTGGGTCCTAGGGGTCATGGTTAGGTCCTAGGGTGAGTCCTTGGAGGGCTAGGGGTCGAGCCATGGGCTGGGGAAGAGTCCACGTGAAGTGGGACTCTTCCCCAAGACGCGCAGAAGCTGGCCGAGAATTACAAGGGGGTTGTTTGGTTAGGGGCTGTGTTAGGTGGTCTGGACGGTGGCCAAGGATGGTCCAGTGAGGGTTAGGAAGGGATGGGCTCGGTGGTTGCCTGGGTAGAAGCCTCCAAGCGATGTTGACAGCAGCCGCTTACGAGAGGCGTCGCGCAGCTTGTTCCTGATTCAAGGAGTTCGCTGCTGGAGTTAAGGGGATGGGTTAGGCTTGGGCTGGGTCTGGGCATGGTCCAGGGTCGGTGAGGGTCCAAGTCGATCACTGGTTAAGGGGCTAGAGGAGTCCTAGGGTGGCTGGGAGTCTTGTAGCGTGAGTGATAATAGTGCGTGTAGCTTCTGTGTACTTCAGGTGGGTTTTGCGTGCGTTCAAGTGGAAGGGCCAATCTGGGCAGGGTCTGAGCTTGGTCCAGGGAAGGTTAGGGTCGTGTGAGCTAGGTGGTGGCTCGGCTGGAAGTGTCCTAGGTTGGCTAGGAGTCCTTATGAGTTTAGGAGTCATACACACACACACGGGCAGAATCGGGGCAAGGTTCAGTAGGTTTTCGAGCGGGCCAGGGATAGTTTTACGGCCCGAGCTTGGGCAGTAGGGTCCCTAGATGGGTTGGCTAGATTTTGGCTCAAGGTGGATCGGGCGTGGCTCGAGTAAATTGGGAGATGGCTTGGTGGGTTCGTTAGTGTGTCAAAAACGAATTTAATAAAGCCAAAATTGAATCCATGGGTCCACGGGGGTGGCTAATGACTTGGAAGGGTAATATAAATCTTAAAAATGTTATATTTAAAATTTGGGATCAAAATAATGAGTTTTGGATTTATTCGGGATTTAATCGTCGCACGAAACGCTAATTAACGAGTTAATTGAAACGCCTAGTTTTAAGCTTGATAAAATTATGAAAAATTGTATTTAACCTTAAATAATTATTATAATTCTAAATTTTTAATTTGGAAATTTTATATTAAGGTTTGGTTTAATTCGGGATTAAAACGCATTAATACGTCACATTTAAAGATTAAATTAAAAGTCATCGATTTAAGCCAAATAAAAATATAAGAAAATTAATTTAGACTTAAATAATTATTTGGGACATGTTAGAGTCAATTAATTCAAGAAAAGTCAAAATCGGGAAGTTTTACGTCTAGGGGTAAAACGGTCTTTTTACACCTAATAATTAGTAAACGTCATGGCAGTGCCCTGAATGCTGTTTTATGTACTAATATGATTATTTTCTATAGTTATGGATGTTTATGAAATTTTTATGTTAAAATGATATTTTAAATGTTTAGGGAATTTTATATGTTTATGATTTAATATGTCAAATGTTATTGTAAATGTTTTGAGGTTAAAATGTCATTTTAAAAGTTTATGAAATGTTCATGATTAAATTATGATTTTTAAATGTCTATGGGATGTTTATGATTTAAGGAAGACATTTAAAAGACATGTTGCATGCTTGGTTTAAAAAAAAAATGTTATGTTATACATGATTTTATAAAGTGATGAGAATGTAAACGTTGAAGGAAGTGAAGTAATTGTGACTAATTCGATAATGTTGGAGATATCGTGAGGGTGACGGTCCCAGTGGGAGCCAGACGATCGTATTTTCATCATTACGAATATGTGGTTACGGTTATGTGGTAACGGTAAGAATGGGAATATCGTGAAGGGAAAAAGCCCGAGAGGGAACCCCGACGATCGTATTTTTATTCGAAAGAGGATAGGCCAAGGTTCAGTTGACGGGTGAGAGTGTCGCTGCTGTCCCCGCGGCCCAGTACTATGGTTACATGTAGATGGATCCATCGACTTTTGTGGTTTAAGTCATGATGAGGAAAGTCACAATTAACGATCTGAATTCAACAAAGGGAAATCAAAATGAAAAATGTTTATGATCATGAAAAATGTTTTATGTCATGTCATGTTGAAGAAAAAGAAAAGGTTAAGGTTTATGTTATGCATGTCATGAAAATGTTTATGCTTAAGGTTGATGCATCATTTTGAAAATGTTTCTATTTAAAGTTCATGCATCATAAAAAGGTTTACGAAAATGTTCATGTTTGAAGTTTATGCATCTTCATGAAAAATATATTTTGAGTACAAGTATTTTTCACTGTTATATGTTGACTGTATTACGTATTACTTGTTATCAAGGATATGACGTGTTGAGTCTTTAGACTCACTAGGTGTGATGCATGCAGGTGATTATGATAATTATGTTTATGGAGCTCTTGATTGTTGATCTGACTGGACTGAAGGTGCACATAACCCGAGGACCAGCGCTTCTACATTTTCCGCATTTACGACTTATGACTCATGATTTATGTTAAAGATTTTAAGACTATTTATTTATGCTTTTTGAGAGATTTTTGAGAGATTTAGTATGGGCTATACTTTTCAAATTTATTGCTTTTTAGGTTGGGCAAAACAGTCGACGATTTCATTTTATGACTATTGCACTTGATTTTAAAATGCTTGTTGGATGATGTTTTATTTTAAAGGGTAAAATATTTTATAAAAATATTTTCATGAGGTTTATGTGTATGGCAGAAAATTGAGTGTTTTAAAAAAAAAATTCTAGTACTTTTAAAACAATAAAAAGGGCAGACGTTTCACTACCGTGGTCGATGGGAGAGTCCACAAACCCTAGGACTCTCCCCATGCATGCGTGCGGCTAGTTCCAGGAGAGGGGAGGATCGCGGCTGGAAAGGGTCAAAATGGTCATTTTTTACCTGGATAGTACAAAATGGGTTGGCAGTGTCCCGAAGAATCATAATGCACGCTAAATGATATTTTAAAACGTTTATAATGAAAATATGGGATTTTATGACTTATGATAAAACTGTTCAATTTTTACTGTTAAATGCTATTTTTCGAATGTGTTGTGAGGGAGAAGGCCCAGAAGGAGCCCGTTTACGGGAGAGGTCCCAGAGGGAGCCCAACGATCGTATTTCTATTTTAAGTCGGTGCCTAGTGCCCGTCCCCATGCGCAATGGTGAGCTAAGACTGATCAGTCGACCAAATGGTACAAATTTTTGAAAACTTAATTTCGGAGTTTGACAAATTGAGCTTGAAAAAGTTGAACAACTGATCAAGAAAACTGAAGGTAACTGAAGTAAAAGATTCGTAAACTGATAGTTGCCCGAACTAAATATTAGTTCGCGAAGGCAACTGAGCTAAGCTTACTGAACTATGTAGTCAACTTGATGATCATTCGAAACTGATCAGCTACACTACAATCAGTTGAGAGCAAACAGTTAATTATATCAGCTTTGACAACTGATAAATCAGCTTAACACGTCATCAGTTAAGGAACGTAGCTATCAACCGACAACTGTACAAGAGCAGACTGCAACATGTAGTGAGAATGCCGCATTTCAGAAAAGCTACTGTGTACGATTGTCAGAAGAATGTTGACGTGGCTATACAACGGATATCAAGATTCAAATGCATTCATTGTTACCGTTGGAAGCAAAGCCTATAAATAGCCGAGAAAATCAACTGAAGAAATAATATGGGCGTGCAAGTTTTTGAGTAATCGTGCAATCAAGTAATCAAGTTGAATTTTGTGCGTACTCTTTCAGTTAAAAGGCTCTCAAAAACTCACGCTTAGTATACACATTCATATATTTCAGGCTATACATTGAGGTTAAAAGCACAAACACTCACTATTGTATTTTTCGATCTTGTCTAGATCAATTGTGCTAAGAAAGTTACATATCAGTTGAGTACTGATATATTGTATTGAACTAAGAGTTTCAATTTTGGCAGTGTTAAGTTCAAACTGAAGTGGGTTTGTACAAATCTTTGTATAGATCAAAGTCTTTTAGTTGATATCATATCTTCGAGATAGAAGGGGTGACGTATGAGTGTTTGAAATCTCCGAACATCCACAAATCTTGTGTCCCTTAACTTTAGTTTTATTCTATCTGTCAGTCAGTTATTTCCGCACTTTTATTAGTTAACATATTGACATTGACAACAAGATTTGCGAATTCAGTTTATCACTAAACTGATTCATAAATCGAAGAAGCTGTTAAAATTGTCAAGTGTTTATTCAACCCCCCTTTTAAACACTTTTTCACTACCAACCGATCCTAACAAGTGGTATCAGAGCAGTTTAATCTTGTTCCTAAATATTCCTATCTACAAAACTGATCACCATGTCTTCCTTCAACAAAATCCCAATGTTTTCCAAAGAAGAATTTGACCATTGGAAGATTAGAATGCATGCTCATCTAGCTGTAAAAGATGATATGTAGTATGTGATCACTGACGGATCCATGAAAATACTGAAAGCAAACACTGCTGTTGCTATAACTGATGGTGCACCACACCGTATTGAAAAGCTCATAGAAGAATGGACATCAAAAGACAAAAAGAAAAGCCAATTTGGACAATGTGGCTAAAGATATCTTGTACAAAACGCTAGATAAAATTACTTTCAGCAAGATAAAGATGTTCAAGACTGCAAAAAAAATCTGGGAGAAGTTAATTCAGCTCTACGAAGGCAATGAGCAAACCAAAGATAACAAAATCTCAGTTGCTGTTCAGAAGTTCGATAATATTAAAATGAAGACTGGAGAATCTATGAACGAATATGATGAGAGAGTCAGCAATATCATAAATGAACTGAATGCACTTGGAAAAGTGTATTCAAACAAAAAAATCACGTTGAAGGTGGTCCGAGGTCTTCCCAATGAGTGGGATGTTAAGACCATGGCCATGAGAGAATCAAAGGACCTGAATAAGATCAAACTACACGATTTATTTGCTGATCTAATTGCCTCCTATGAGTTTGAGTTGCAAACAAGATAAGGAAAACCTTCTACACCAGCAGCTTCAACTGCTCTTAGTGCTGTCAAACTGGAACCAACTAGTTCAATTGAGAAAACTAATGATCAGTTAAGCAATGACGCTATTTCATTATTTGTCAAAAAATTTGGAAGATTCATGAGGAGAAATCAAGGTTCTTCCCAGAGACAATATATGAGAAATAATACTAAGGAAGAACCAAATGTTTGCTATAAATGTGGCAAAAGCGGACACTTTATTGCTGACTGTCCTAAGCCAAAGAAGGATAGTCGATGCTCAGCTTTAAAGGGAAAGAAATCAAATGAACACAGGAGAAGAGCTAAGGATGATAAGAAATCATTGAGAAAGAAACACAGAGTTCTTCTAACCGAGGAAAATAAATCCAAATGGGTAGAAACTGACAGCGATGAATCAGAATCTAAGAGCTCGAGCAGCTCCAGCGATGACGAGGAAGTGAAATGTCTAATGGCTAATAACATAAAACTGAAATCAACCAGCGAACAGATATTCGATTTCAGTTCAACTTACTTTAAACGTGAAAAACTTATTTCTACACTACATGATAAGGTCAACGAGTATCACAAGCTTGCCCTCTCAAACAAAGAAAATTGATCCCAAAGACAATAACACTGAAACTGATGAATCAGTTGAACTGTTGAGTCTTAAACGGGAGATTGCTGAGCTGCTGAAAGAAGCAAGAATCGATCCACAATTCAGCAGTTAACGTTTGAGAATTCAAAGCAATCTGTGCTTATTCAGGCATGGAATAAATCATCAGTTGCACTAGCTGAAATGGAGAATATGCAAAAATCAGTTACCGATAAAACTTGTTTAGGCTTTAGCAACCAAGATGAAACTTCTACCAGTGATACAAAGCCAGAACTGAAAATTTGCAAAGGAAAATATATTCACTTTGTCAAATAAATTATGTTACAAGAACAACCTAAGTCAAGTAGACCAGTTGAGGAGCCTATTGAAAATAAGAACAAGGCTAAAAGGTATGGAATTGGTTATAGCCGTAAGAGTTCAACTGACTCGCGAAGCAGGTTACCTAAGAGGTTCAGCTATAAATACCAGAACTTCCCAAGTGGCTATTCCAATTACTATAACTGCAAATAAGTTCAGAAAAGATATAGACTGAACAACCAGTTGAACAAGGATAAAGTATATATTGTTTCATCCTCACACAACACACCAAGCACACACAAGCTAGGAAAAACTATTTGGAACACAACAACTGAAAAGTCAGTTAGACTGATCCAAGTCTGGGTTCCTAAACGACTAATTAGTTTAGGACTCAAATAGATATGGGTAACAAAATTATTCATTGTGTGTGAATACAGGCGACAAGTACAACCAAAGAATCAATTTGGTATCTGGACAGTGGATGTTCGCGACATATGATAGGGGATGCTGAACTGCTATCCCAACTGATCAAATACACTAGTCCAAATATAAGTTTTGGAGACAACTCTAAAGGTAGAACTATGGGTAAAGGTAAGCTTAAACATTGTAACTTTACTATTAAAGATGTTTTACTAGTTGAGAATTTGAAGTATAACTTGATTTGTATTAATTCGTCGTACAATAATTTTTCAGTTCAGTTCAAAAAACACACTTGCACAGTTAAAAACTCAACTGATGAGATCATCTTAACTGGCAATCATAATGGGAATACTTACAAAGTCAGTTGGGCTGATCAACCTAATGCACCAGTTTGTTTTATTGCTTCAAAATTTCTAAAAACTGGTTGTGGCATAAAAGGTTGAAGCACTTAAATTTTAAGTCTATTGCTCATCTGAGTAACCATGACCTTGTGACTAATCTGCCTAAGATCGATTTTTCAAAAGATAAAATTTGTTCAGCATGTCAGTTTGGTAAACAAGTAAGATCTTCATTTAAAAACAAGGGTAGTAAATCTTCCTCCAGATGCTTAGAACTGCTACATATGGATCTTTTTGGTCCTATACCAGTCTTGATTTAGGGGTAATGAAATACACATTGGTATTCGTTGATGATTTGGGTTATCTTTTTAAAATCCAAAGAGCAAACTGCTGCACAACTGATTAAGATTTTCAAAAGATTATTAAATGAAAAATCAGTTGGTATTGATAGAATAAGGTCTGATCGAGGGACTGAATCCATCGATCAAAATCTTTCACAATAGTTAGAAAATACTGGGATCAAGCATGAGCTCTCAGCAGCAAAAACTCCTCAGCAAAATGGTGTAGTTGAGAGAAGAAATCGAACCCTTAAAGAAGCTGCTAAAACAATGCTTGTTGATTCTAGTATTTCTCAGCAGTTTTGGGCAAAAGCAGTAAATACTGCATGTTACACTTAGAACAAATCAATTATTAACAAAAAATCATTTAAAAACATCATATGAGATATGGCATGGACATAAAAGTGTGGTATCTTATTTCAGAATATTCGGATGTAGATGTTTTATTCACGATATTAAAAGCATTTGATGCAAAATCTGCAGAAAGAATATTTCTGTGTTATTCATCAATTAGTAAAGCTTATAGAGTATTTAACAAATGCACTTTGAATGTAGAAAAGTCCATTCATGTTGTATTTGATGAATCTGTACTAACTGATAAGCCAACTGATCCAGTCGAGCTTGTTGATCGCTTTACAAATATAAGTTTGGAGGATGACAGTGAAGAAAAAGACTTGAACGAGAGATACTAGATCAATCAGTTGAACAAAAAATTTTTCATGATCATCAGTTGGTGGAGCAAAATGATGAAATTCAAATACCAACTGAAGCAGCATCAACTAAAACTGAAGAAAACGTTCAGTTACCAACTTAATCAATTGCTGAAATCGATCCAATCAATGTTGAATACAGATGGAAAAAATCACAACCACCAGAACTGGTGACAGGTAATCCATCTGATTCGGTAAGAACTCGGAATCAAATTATTAATTTATTTATTCATTCAACTTTTGTTTCCCAACTGGTACCAAAGAAAACTAATGAAGCTCTTGCTGACCCTAACTGGATAAATGCTATGCAAGAAGAGCTAAATCAGTTTACCCATAACAATGTCCGGAACTTAGTTCCAAGACCAACTTCTAAAACTATTATAGGTACAAAGTGGGTCTACAGAAACAAACTGAACGAAGAAGGTTAAGTTGTCGTAACAAACCGAGGCTTGTAGAACAAGGATATAGGTAAGAAGAAGTAATAGATTGCGACGAGAAATATGCATCAATTGCACGAATGGAAGTAATCAGAATATTTCTTGCTTATCCCTCATTCAAAAACTTCAGAGTCTACCAAATGGATTTCAAGAGTGCATTCCTAAATGGTCAGTTGCGAGAAGAAATATATGTTGAACAACCACCATGTTTTGTTAATCACACTCTTCCCGATCATGTTTATCATTTGAAAAAAGCTCTATATGGTCTTAAAAAATCCCCAAGAGCTTGATATGAAACACTTTCAAAATTTCTAACTGGTCATGATTTTACTGTTGGATCAGTTGATAAGACTTTGTTCAAATTTTCTAAGAATAATCATATCTTAGTTGTGCAAATATATTTTGGTGATATTATTTTTGGGTCAAATAACCCCAAAATACGTGAGAAATTTGTCAAGTTAATGCAGGAAAAATTTGAGATGAATATGATGGGTTAACTGACATTCTTTCTCGGTTTGCAAGTGAAGCAACTGGAAACTGGTACTTTTATCAGTCAGACCAAATACACGAAGGAACTGCTTAAGAAATTTGGCATGGAGACATGTTCAGCTGCAAGTACTCCCATGAGCTCATCTATTAAATTATATAAAGATGAAGGGGGAATATTAGTTGAGACGACACTCTACAGAGGTCTAATATGTTCTTTCTTATACCTAACTGCTAGTTGTCCTGATATTGTATTTGTTGTTTGAATGTGTGCAAGATTTCAGGAAGATCCCAAGAAATCACACATCTCAGCTGCCAAACGCATATTGAAATATCTTGAAGGAACACAAAATGTGGGCTTGTGGAATGCTAAAGACTCGTCTTTCAATTTACTTAAATATTCAAATGCAGATTATGCAGGGTGTAAGCTAGATCGTAAAAGCATCATTGGATCATGTCAGTTTCTAGGAGACATACTGATTTCATGGTTCCGCAAGAAGCAAACATCCATAGCAGCTTCCACAACTGAAGCAGAATATCTAGTTGTTGGAAGCTGTGGTGCTCAACTGCTCTGGATTCAGCAACAACTGAAGAACTATGGAATCATTGTAGAAGAGTCACCAATCTTCTGTGACAATACAAGCACAATTGCGATTACATATATTCTAGTTCTTAACTCTAGGACCAAACACATTGATGTCAGACATCATTTCATCAGAGATCATGCTCTAAAGAAGGCAATCAGGCTGGAGTGCGTTTCAACTTAACAACAAGCAGCTGATATCTTCGCAAAGCCATTACCCGAGACTAAGTTTTCTTACTTTCGAAACATTCTTAGTTTAACTAATTTGTCTTAAAATTAGTTGATTTGTTTTTTTCAGTTTGAAATATCAGTTAGTAGAGTGTTTAACTGTCACTAATTATCTTTTAAGTTAGTATCATTTAGTATGCAGAAAGAAAATAGCAATGAATCAGGAATAGAAATTTTATTATTTATATCTTTCTATCATTACACGAATTAGTTCTCTTTCAACAACGTCTAGCCAATGGAACATCCAATCAGACATCTCCTTGCAGGAAATTCTTCGGAAGCCTTCTGATCTAGTAACTTTTCCCAACACCATCCGCTCCTTCTTAAGCTTCAAGTAGTAAAGACCTTCATCAGTTACAAAGTCTGAAGTGTGAATGACATCAAGACGCCTCTTACACTTGATCTCAGTTGCCTTCTACTTTTCAGCAGCAACTAACCTATCTCTTTGGATAGTCTGTAAGTCATGTATCTTAGTCCATGTGGACATGACTTTTTCGAAGACATAATCTTCTATATCTTGCTTCCGATTCTCCTCGCAAGGAAGTCTTGCTGCAGGATTAGGATTGTTGGAACTGCTTGATCTATCCATCTGTGCTTAACTGTTATTATCTAATAAATATTGATATTATTTATAGATACAATATAACTGAAGAAACAAGGAAAACGAAGAGACATCAGTCAACATAACACAATTAATTTATCCAGATTGAGATTCTCTTGCTCTTTTTTATTTATATGCACTTTTTAGGGGGGAATGTCGATTCTAAATGGTTAACTGATAAGACAATCGTCAGTTGGTCTTCAACTGAACTGATTCAGTTCTCAACTAATCACTCAGTTATTGACCTAGCTGATCTTATCATATAAGTTAACTGATTAATCGATAAGTATTCCATATAAAGTGATGTGACTGTTAAAATTACGATTTTAATTTATGTCATTCATTGAATAGTAATATAAAATGTGGCCCCACATAGTCCATTAGACTTTTATTCATGTTTTCACCGCACGTACACACGTTTTTATCACATACACACGTTTTTATTCAAATTTATCTTGGACTGACACGTGTCCAAAAATTTGAACAGTCACAAACATAAAAAATTGACCCCGCCTCATTTCAGTTTCTTTACGATAATTTCAATTTCCAGAGCTTATCACACACATAAAAGTATTTCTTCTTCACAGATATTCAATCAGAAATGGCAAGCCAAGTTCTGGCCTACATGCTAAATGCTATGGCAATTGATTTCGACTTCGTTCTCTCTGTTAAGGACGCAACCATTCAAAGTATCTTTCTGAAGCTGGAAGCAGCTGGTTTGAGGAAGTTTCTTTGGACATCTACTCAAGAAATCTATTCCAAAGAAGTTCTGGATTTCTACAGCAATGGATTCCTCTCAGCTAAAGGAAAGATCACAATTACTGTCAACAGCAAGTTGCTGATTATTGATGAAGAAACCTTTAGCTCTATTTTCCAACTACCATCTGATGGCCTCTCTCACTTCCCTGATGTGAAAGCCGCCGATGTGGAGGAGATGCTTACTCTTTTATCTGCTGATGGGAGGATGATAAAAGTTTTCAATCCCAAGAAAGATTTAAAACATCAATATTAACTGTTGGAAGATATAGTGGCTAAAGGAATTCTAGCCAAAACAGGTTCTTTTGCTGCCCTCACACTCGAAAAATTTCAGAAAATGGCTTCTCTTGTGAATGGACGCAAGCTGAACTGGTCAACCATCTTATTCAACATTTTGAAGAACATGGTTCAATCATCAAAACAGTCCAAAGGCTTTGTTCTACTGATCACCTTTATTCTCAACAACTTAGGCTTGGTGGTTGAGTCTTCTGAGAAGTCATCCAAATACAAGATCTTCAACGATAAGAATGTTCAGCCACCGAAGATCAAGCTGGACATATCTCTTGAGCAATTTGTCAAAATCAAGAAGGAGATTAGGACGCAGGCAGCTCCCAAATAAGTCTAGAATACCAAGGGTTTCGCTCAGAAAAAGAAAATCAAAAGGAAATTTATTGTCAGCGAGACTGAATCGGAGAAAACTCCATCTCTGAAAATTATGAAGAAGCCAAGGACCCAGAAAACCAAGCCAACAACTATTCTAGAACAATCCCAGATGATAGATTGAGGCCAACTGGAGTTCAACATCCTATTAGTACAATACCTACCAGGGCAGTTCCAGTTGCATCCTCAACTCACAGTTAGTTGCTGCCTCCAACTGCTTCTTCAAAGACAACTATCTCCAAATCTGGTGATAAAAAGAAACAAGTTGGAGTCAAAGCACCACTAATCACAATCACTAGCCTATCTGCTCTGACTTATGCCAGACCAAAGGGAGTGGTGATAAGAGAGAAGCTGGATACAACTGTTTCAGGACTGAGTATTTCTCATGTCCTCACTGACCCAAAAGGAAAGAGCAAGATGATAAAAGAGCCCCGACCAACAAACTCGATTCAGACTCAAATCGACCTAATTTGGGAAGAGATAAATTATTTTTCTTATTCTAAGTTGAAAACTTATAATGAACGGGTCGGATGTAGGACCGAAGTGTTTGCCAAGCGATTACAGAAGAAATCAGTTTTGAATAAATTCATCGCTTTGGAAACCATCGTCCTAAGGGTAGTCAAAGCTGCTACCATTGCTCAAGCGTTGGAGAGTAGGACGTATTTCTTTGATCTAATGCGTGCTAAGAAGCTATAGCAAATCCATGTTTAGCTACGCAGAAACTATGATCCTATCAGTCCAACTGCATTCAATGACAAAGCAGTTAATGACCAGTTGGACACGGATCTATTATCACTGCAAATGAAGATTAAAGATTGAGAATTGGGTCAACAGTTAACCACTGATACAAATTCCCAAAGTCCATCCTCAATAGAGCAGGCTGAACTTTCATCTCAACAGCCAGAGCCATCCAAGGAAGCAGTTGCTGAACTAACTGAGCAAGTAACTGTTCCTTCTTCAAAGGATGCTCAACAATTATCTTCTGCTTTCCAATCTCCTTCCAAAGGTCTTCAACTATATGCCGATGCTGAGTTATCCCTGGCAAATATGGATGAAGTAATACATTCAGTTTCCATTGATATTCAGCTGAATTCCTTCACTAGAGAATCAATTGAAGATCTGAGCAAAACTGAAGAACTAGCCTCAGAGGCTATTTTACAAATTAAAGAAACAGTTTAGTCGCCTTCCACGACTGAACATGCAGTTATAGCTGAAACTGAAGTGGCTCAGTTGCCCTCGGAACCAACTGGAAACAAGCCAACTGAAGAGCCGATTGAAGTCTCAGCTGGTCAACCAACTGAAGAGCCTACCAGCTCAACTGATGTTCAGACTTCCACTCCTCCTCTAGAACTTCAACGCGAAATAGCTATAGAAATTGTTACCGTTGTGACTGAATCAACTGATAATTCCTTGGTAATATTTAATGAAGAAGAAAAGGAGCAAGAACCAGAATTCTCCGAAGCTATGTCTCCTGCGATAACAATGGCTACTGATTCCATGATAGAAAATATTCTGTCCAACCTTCTCCATTTGATCTCTTTTATTTCTGATATCAATTCAACACAACTGTGATATCCATTCTCCATTTGATCTCTTCTATTTCTGATATCAATTCAACCCAACTGGAGAAATAAATATGTGATATCCTTTGTTGCACACTTTGAAGATTGATTCTATGAAGGAGAATACAATGAAGAACCTT
Organism: Primulina tabacum; assembly: GCF_025594145.1. Lineage (NCBI taxonomy): Eukaryota > Viridiplantae > Streptophyta > Magnoliopsida > Lamiales > Gesneriaceae > Primulina > Primulina tabacum. The sequence goes on from NC_134552.1 coordinate 28,268,189, forward strand.
CACCAGCTCACAAAGGATATCACATATTTATTTCTCCAACTAAATCAATTAAAAAGAGACCGAGTGAAAGTTCAAGCACATTTCCAGACTCTAGACATTTTCAAAAATTGTATTGAATTTTTGCTGTGGGGACTCGAACCTAATCCATCTTCATAATCATTATTAGGATCATTTAATTAATCTGTGTCTAATTTTTTTTTTAAATACAAATGCGGAAACATAAAGTAATCAATCTGATATAAATATCAACATAAAGTACAAATTATGTACAACATATGTTTATCGCAGCTAGAGTTCAGCCACTACATCAAGTACTGAAAATCAATCTACTCTAAGTCCGGATCTCCACGCTAATCTTGAATGTCTCATTCTCTTCGTGACCCTGATCCTATCCCACCTGTTGTCATGCACACATACAAACAAGACAACAGCCGGATAACTCCGGTGAGAAATACATTTCAGTATAAACAATGTAAACATGCAGTCATATAAAAGCATATATAAAAGCATGAAACACATATCCATATCATGTATCAAATCAGAAGACATGTATCGATATAAAACTGTAAATAAAACTCTGGACTCGTCATCTCAGACTCGACTCATCTCTAATCTAGGAATCTCGGTTCTGGACATTGTATCGTATATCGAATTTCAGCGATAGGAATGAATCAACTCCTAAGCGACATCGATATAAATCAAACATCCAGTGTCTTGGCGAATTAGCCGAAGACTTGGCACATCAGCCAATGACTAGGCACATCAGCCGACAACTCAATACATGCTCTGCTATAAATCAATAGACTAAGCATACTAATCTCAAGAATTGAAAATATCAATGCAATAATCATTCGGTATGTGATTTTGGGAAACTCAAGTTAAATCTAACTCGAGTTGTGCAATCCCGAATTAACATTGATTTATATCTTTCTTTCTTTCAATCTGACTCTGTCGAAGTCTCGGATTCAATGCCTGTCAATACTCAATCTAGCAATGACAATATCGAGGGTATCGTATCAATATACAACTCAAATCAATACTGGATATAATCTGAACTAAATCAAATTCTGTTTCAACAGCATAACTGTACAATCTCAATATACCCAGCAATAGAAATCAACAGACATCAATTCCTACAACTCATAGTCAATAACGATACAAATCTGATATTACATCTCAATCTAATCAACTCTGAAAATCATAACAATTTCATACGGTATCCGTTCTTCAATCCGATTTCGATTATACGATGTCTAACATATCAGAAACACCATATATGAATCATATCCGATTTCTTCAATAGCATATTTTCAAATCATATCAAAACGTAGTAAAACTTACGTCCAGTTGAAGTCTTTTTCGATAGGAACACAGTACTGAAGTCGGATTGAAATTCTGACGGGCGGATCTTGCACAACTTCAAATTTAAGAAATGAAAAGGCGTAAGGATTTTCAACAACTTTTCTGAAGCTTTTCTCGATTCTTGCTTTTTCATCTGAAGGAATGAAGTGATTTAATATATATATCATGCATGTAGAGACCAAGTGGCTCATTCTTCACAACTCTCACCCTCGCGCGCATGCGCGGATCCATGTCGCGCATATGCGCGAGGTCTCTGCCTGCCTCGCGCATATGCGCCCTGTCCGGTCGCGCATATGCGCGATGTTTTCAGTCCTCGCTCATAATTCGGTCTTATTTCTGTCTATCCCGATCTGATCCGTTCCGTCTATAATCACATCAATTTATCAACACATCATATCAGATTACAGTAATCAAAATTCTCGGGCATGTAGTCACAAAGAGAATGGATGTGATGCAAGAACAAATAATTAATGCCATATCTAATGTCGCCTCGGAAGTTCGTGCATTATCCAACAAGGTTGGTGAGTTTGAAAAAAAAGGGGGAAGAGGTAGAAGAGCAGCAGAAGCTATCAAAGAAAAGACCTAGTAAACCGACAGATCAAGGACCGGCTGATAAGAAAACAAAAAATTAATGAAATCCAGATCAGTTAGAAGACACTCTTTATTTTCTTATTCAGTTGAGAAACTTGGCAGGTTTTGAGAATTTTCTTTTGTCAATTGAAGATTCTTTTATTCTTTCATTCTTTGTACGAATTGAAAGAGTTGTCAATAAAAGATTATTTTATCTATGAAGAGTTCAGTTTGATCAGTTTATATATTCTAAGTTTTTTCAAATACCAAAAAGGGGAAAATTGTTGGAAACTTAATTTCGGAGTTTGATAAATTGAGCATGAAAATGTTGAACAACTTATCAAAAAAATTGAAGGTAACTGAACTAAAAGATTCTTAAAGTGATAGTTCCCGAACTGAAGATTGGTGTGCACAGGAAACTGAGCTAAGCGAAATGAACTATGTAGTCAACTGGATGATCAGTTGGAACTGATCAGCTACACTAAAATTAGTTGAGAGCAAACAGTTAATTCTATTGGCTTTGAAAACTGATAAATCAGCTTAACACGTCATCAGTTAAGGAACGTAGCTATCAACCGACAACCGTACAAGAGCAGACTGCAACATGTAGTAGGAACACCGCATTTCAGAAAAGCTACAGTGTACGATTGTCAGGAAAATTTTGACATGGCTATACAACGAATATAAAGATTCAAATGCATTCATTGTTACCGTTGGAATCAAAGCCTATAAATAGCCGAGAAGATCAACCGAATAAATGGTATGGGCGTGAAAATTTTTGAGTAATCGTGCAATCGAGTAATCAAGTTATCAAGAAGAACTTTGTGCATACTCTTTCAGTTAAAAGGCTCTCAAAAGCTCACGCTTAGTATACACATACATAGCTTTCAAGTTATACATTGAGCTTAAAAGCACAAACACTCATTGTTGTTTTTTTTTATCTTGTAGAGATCAGTTGTGTTAAGAAAGTTACATATCAGTTGAGTACTGATATATTGTATTGTACTAAGAGTTTCAGTTTTGTCAGTGTTAAGTCCAAACTAAAATGGATTTGTACAAATCTTTGTATACATCAAAGTCTTTTAGTAAATATCCTATCTTCGAGATAGAAAAGGTGACGTAGGAGTGTTTGAAATCTCCGCACATCCACAAATCTTGTGTCCCTTAACTTCAGTTTTACTCTATCTGTCATTCAGTTCTTTCCGCACTTTTATTTTTTAACTGATTGACATTGACAACAAGATTCGAGAATTCAGTTTATCATTAAACTGATTCATAAATCGAAGAAGCTGTAAAATTTGTCAAGTTTTTATTCAACCCCCCTTCTAAACACTTTTTCACTACCAACCGATCCTGACACATTCAGCTAGTCACTTTCAAGGATCAAAATTCACCCAAAACAATAAATGATGGAAAACTTTATGATTTGAAGATTTATGATTAAATTATTCTTACAAATATATGCTAGCTTATTTTGAGTAAAAGTATGATTTTTAATGTATGTGCTTGTATATGTATTATTTGTTACTCATGCTTAGAATGTTGAGTCATTAGACTCACTACGTTTGAATGTTGCAAGTGAGTATGAGATTGAAGGAGGCGCTGAAGCTTGAGTGGATCGAGTATGGAAGTACACTCCCGATGGACATTATTTTCCGCATTATCTTTATAGTCAAAGTTTTAAAGATTTTGTTAAAAGTATTTATAGATTTTCATGCTTTATTTTGAAGTTTAAATTTTGGAGTATTTTAAAGATTGACGTATGATTTTGGTGGTTAACGATTTATAAATTTTTATGCATTAGAAACTTTTTAATGTTGAGTGATTTTAAATGAATGATTTGAATTTATGAGTATAAAATCAAAAAAAAATTAGTAGGATTTTAAGGTTTAAAAGTAGTGGACGTTTTTGTCGGTATCAGAGCGAAGGATCCCTAAAGGGTTGTGTTACTGCCACTCCGAGAAGCTCAAGTAGTCACACCTCAATTCTGTGAGTTTTTATTGCTTTAGAAATTAGATGTTGAACTTTAAATGCTTTTATGATACATGATATAGATGTTAGATGCATGTTTCATTTTAAATGTTAAATCCATGTTGGTTACGTGGTTTGGACAATTTGTACAAATGCCTCCTAGACGGCTTCTTCGTAGTGATAATGAGGATAGGCAGGAGGAGGAGATTTTACGGCCTCCACCTAATCAGGATGCTAGTGCCTGTGTACTAACCGGTATGGCTTGTTTACTAGAGCAGCATGTGGAAATTGTGCGAGGGTCCAACCGAAAGCTGTCTATGAACGATTTAGGAGAATGGATCCCGCGGATTTTCCTAGCACTACTGATCCATTCGTGGACGACGGATGGATTAGATCTTTAGAGGTGACTTTAAGTATATGTATATGGCGGACGCTGACTGAGTTCGTTGTACCATCTATCTGCTGAAAGGCGACGCTTCCTTATGGTGGGGGGGAGCAAAGAGAGAGGTGAATCTAGCGACACTATCTTGGGAGGATTTCAAGAGGATATTATATTACAAATATTTCTGTAGAACCCGTAAATTAGACTACGTATAAGCCATGCATAATTCTAGTATTTAGATATGATTTTATTGCATGAGAATTTAAATGATTTTCTTTAAATTTAATTATTTTATTGCAGTAGTTTAATTGTTACCTTTTCAGTTAATTGAGTGAGGCCGGACTGGAGTTGGAGTTTGAGATAAAATTTAATATTAAGAAATCATTCCTAAAATTTATTTAAGATAAATAATAAGTTAATTTAATGTAAAAGGTGTTTAAGAAATTATTTAAGTAATTCAAATATTTAGCCATGCATGCAATATAAGGTTATGCCATAATCAATTTATTAATTCATTAAAATATTTAATGGGTGGATTAAACTCTAAATATTTAAAATACATTATCTAAGCAATATTATCCCTCCCATTATCAAAATTTTCGGCCATTTCACTTGTAGGGATTTAATTAATTGTCAACCCTCAAACTTTGATATCTTTCCCTATCCATTCATGATAGATAATTTCCTAAATTTTATTTACCACCAATTAATATTTAAGCAATAATTTTACCATATTTATCTAGCAAAATTTCCCTCCTTTTTAAATGATAAAAATCGGCCACCCCATTTGGAGATTTAAAATATATTGTCAACTCTCCATCTTGATTCTTTCCTTAACCATTTCTTGAAGATAATTCCTTCAACTTTAAATCTTCAATAACTATTAATTAGGCAATATTCCACCCCATTCTAATCAAAGAATTCGACCACCTCCCCTACAAGATTTAAATAAGTTGACAACTCACAAACTTTGATATCTTTCCTTATCCCTTCATGGTAGAATAATTCTCACAATTTTAATTCCCCAATAATTAATAATTTGGCAATATTTCACCCCCATTTATCTAGAAAAAAATCGGCCACTTCAATTTAAAAGATTTAATTTTTGGCAACTCACCATTTTTGATATCATCCCTTATTCTTTTCTTGGGAGATAATCTCCTCACCTTTAATCTTCAATAATTAATCATTAAGCAATTTTTCTACCCTTATTGGACATGAGGAAATCGGCCACTCACCATGAAATCAAATCAAATCATAGCAATTTCCTTATCTCACAAACACTAGGATAGAAAAGATTTTACCTTGCCATTTAAACTCCCATTTAATTGATAACCTTCCCATTCATTCCTAGACATTTTCCTCACCCCATATTCTCGAAAACTCTGAACATTTCAGCAAGAAATCGTGAGTCCCCAAGCAAGGTAAAACAAGAGAGAAAGTGAGAAAAGAAGAACACTCCGTCTCCTCCGCGCCGTATCGTTGTTTGTCTTTTGTTTTCTTCAAAACAAAAATCCGAGCATGTATATGTTTTTATTTGCTCCTCAATCAAGTCATATACTGATTTTTAACATCTCATGTGCATGATTTTTAACCATGAAAACCGAAATGCATGACAACAAGTTTTGAAGCATGTACAGAATTTTCTCGCCTCCCTTGTGCACTTCTTGTTTCTGCTTGGTTTTGATGGTTCAGGGGTTGGCTCACGTCCAGGCTCCCAAGGCTGCATCTAGACATGTACTAGGACATGTTAGGATCATATTGGTCCATTCGTTCAAGCCCCATACACGCTGGAATGTTAGAAACGACAGCAACTCCTCCATATTGTCACAATAAGTCTCGATTTTTTTTGTTTGCTGTCAAGGGAGAAAGTTTCTGATCTTGACTGCCCTAGGGGCTATAGCCATGGTTAGAACACCTCCTTATTATGTCTGAGACGTGACCAAGTCGGCCTTTTGAGGCTTGGTGATAAGTGCAGCGGCCCATACAGTGAGACTCGCGCATATGCGCATATGCGCGAGCAATGCCCCAAGAAGTGAAATACCGAGAGCAGCGCGCATATGCGCCGCTCATGGCGCGCATATGCGCGCGGCGCGTACATTCAGAAATAAATAGGCTTCGGCGTGTTCTTTTTAGGGGTTCCGAAATATTTTTAGCACAGCCGTCACACCACTCAAGAGAAAGGAGAAAAAGTGAGAGCGCACGGATCACGGGACGCGAAGAACGGAGATAGAAGACGGTGAATCCGGACACAGAGAAGCATTTTCATCTCTCGCCAACACGTTCTTGATTCGGTTTCTTACTTTTACGTTTTTAATGATTACAAACAGGTTTTGTGGTGATTTAAATTAGAGCATGAACTAATTTTATTTTCTAGAGATTGATGTAGTCGTGGTTGAACCTATGTGAACGACGATTTGAATTTTCATTGAATTATTTCATCGTGTTTATTTGTGATTTCTTGTTTTAATACTTTTGAATTACTGGCCATAATTCGATTGATTACATAATTGAAATCTAACACTCGACAGAGGGGATTGAAATTAGGACAGAAGAAATCACATCGTTAGATATTTATAACGTGCAAAAGACGTATAATTCTGACGAATCCATAAAAGAACCTTGTTTACTTTTATTACGTGTTACGTGATTTTGAATAGACATATTAAAATCAGTAATAGGTAGTACATTTCTATTTAACACTCGACAGAGGGAATAGAAAATATTGTGAGTTCTTGGTTAATAAACATGGTGCAGTTTAATTAAATGTTAGTCAATGTTAATTTAGCATAGGGGAGACTCGACGAAATCATATCTCTAGATTTATTTCCTCAGTGAATTTTCTACTGCGTGCTAGAATTACAGGAATTGTTATTTTATTTGAATTGATTTTAAACCAACTATTTGATTCGTTTAAATAAAGTTGAGATATGTCAATGGTGGTAATTAATATACAGTTTTAAATATTTACTCTTCGTGGGATCGATATTTGTACTCTAATTAGTACTAAAACTTGACACCGTATACTTGCGGTAGTGAAAACCCATCAACAAGTTTTTGGCGCCGTTGCCGGGGAGTAAACTATTTAATTGCATATTGATATCATTACTAATTAGTCTTTACTTTAATTTAGACTTTATTTTATTTTATTTTAGTTACTTTGTTAATCTATAATCTTTTTGTTTTGCAGTGCATGCGAAGATTTCAAAATCCCGACTTGCTAATTTTTGATCCGAAAATCGAAAGAATTGCCAGGAGATTAAGGAAAGTAAGGAGAGACGAAATTAAAGCGATGGCTGAAAACAGAGATAATCAGAATGAGCTCCCAAGAGAGGTTCCAATCCGGGAACATTTCCGCCCAGTCATAAATGCTCACTACTCTGGAATAGCTCGTGGAACTATTGCTGCTAATAATTTGGAGCTAAAGCCCGCACTCATCAACATGGTTCAACAAAACCAATTTCGAGGAGCAGCCACCGCAGATCCCCATCTTCACCTCAGAACTTTTCTGGAGATCACGGATACGGTAAAAATTAACGGTGTTTCTGACGAAATTATTCGATTGCGCCTGTTTCCGTTTTCTCTCAGGGATCATGCTAGGAGCTGGCTCCAATCTCTACCGCTGGGAAGTGTTACTACTTGGGCAGATTTGGTTACGAAGTTTCTGTCAAAGTACTTCCCTCCTGCTAAATCTGCTCAGCTGAAAATAGATATCACCAACTTCAGGCAGAGAGAATTTGAAGTATTGTATGAGGCATGGGAGCGATACAAGGAATTACTCAGGAAGTGCCCGAATCATGGCTATGCAGATTGGGTGCAGATTGAGTTATTTTACAATGTTTTAGATGGGCCAACTAGAGGGAATGTGGATGCAGCCGCCGGAGGTACTATTTTTTCTAAAACACCTGATGAGGCCAATGATTTGCTTGAACAGATGACCATCAACAGTTATCTGTGGCCGAGTGAAAGATCTGGATCAAGGAAACCTGCTGGAGTGTATGCTGTAGACCCGATCACATCACTTACTGCACAGGTTTCGGCATTGACCGCACAGATTGCAGCGATGAACAAGCCAGGCCAATCTACGTCTGACGTAGCATTGGTGACTGCTGAGGAAGAGCCAGTTGTGGAGGAAGCTCAGTACATCAACAATCGTGGCTTTGGAGGTTATCGAGGTAATCCTCCCCCTAATACTTATCATCCAGGTTTGAGGAATCACGAGAATTTCTCCTATGCAAACAACAAGAACGTGTTGAATCCCCCACCGGGGTTCAATACACAAAAAGGGGAAGGAAAGCCATCTTTTGAAGATCTAGTTGGCACATTTGTGACTGAGTCTGGGAAGAGAATGGCGAGAACTGAGTCTCGTCTTGATAACATGGAGACACACATGGGCAATATGGGTGCCACGATGAAGTCCTTGGAAACACAGATTGGGCAACTAGCCAATGCTTTAAAAGATCAGAATCGAGGACAGTTTCCCAGCAATACCGAGGTGAATCCTAGGGAATAGTGCAAAGCTGTCACACTGAGGAGTGGCAAGAAAATTGGGATCCCAGAGCCTACTGAAGAAAGTGAAGAGATTACAGTTGAGGAAGATGAGGAAAAGAGTGCAAGTGTTGGGGAACAGAAAGTGGAGGAACCTAAGAAAGTGATTGAGCAGCGACCCTTACCAAAGGTGAATCTTCCATACCCACAGAGGTTCAAGAAGAAAGGACTAGATGATCAGTTTGGAAGTTCCTGGAAATTTTCAAGAAAATACACATCAACATCCCATTTGCCGATGCATTGGAGCAAATGCCCAATTATGCTAAGTTCATCAAGGATGTGATGTCCAAAAAGAGGAAACTTCAAGAGTTTGAGACCGTAAAGCTGACCGAAGAGTGCAGTGCAATACTTCAAAGGAAATTACCACAGAAAATCAAAGATCCAGGGAGTTTTACTATTCCTTTTGTTATTGGTGGTTCTAGAGTAAATAGAGCTTTATGTGATTTGGGTGCTAGTATAAATTTAATGCCTTTTTCTATTTACAGGACATTGGAACTTGGCGAGGTGAAACCTAGCACTATTACTTTGCAGCTGACGGACAGATCACTTACCTATCCATGAGGAATAGTAGAGGATGTGCTGGTAAAGGTAGATAAATTCATATTTCCTGCTGATTTTGTCATCTTAGATATGGAAGAAGACCAGGAGACGCCACTTATCTTTGGACGGCCATTCCTAGCTACTGGAAAAGCCTTGATTGATGTGCACAAAGGCGAGCTCACATTGAGAGTAGGTGGAGATGAAGTCGTGTTCAACATCTACAACACCATAAAGGGACCAAATGAGGTAAGTACTTGTAATAGCATTGATATAATTGATTCATGTGTATCTCATGTTGGTGTAGGTAGGATGACAAAGGACTCTTTGGAGAGATGCTTGTTGGAATCAGCTTCTACACTGGATGAAGATGACTGGGATGTGCGAGAGGAGTTACTTGCTCTCAATACGCTACCTAAAGAAAAGAATAATGCCCAACTTGAAGAGTTACTTGAGGATGCAAGTAAAGAGGTACCAAGAGCATCCCCTGTATTGAAGGATTTACCGAGTCACTTGTGCTATGCATTCCTAGACGAGGGTTCGTCACATCCGGTAATTATATCTTCTGCTCTTACTAGTGATGAGAAAGATAGGTTGTTGAGGGTGTTGAGAGAATTTAAATCTGCGTTGGGATGGACAATTGCTGACATAAAGGGGATTAGCCCTACTGTTTGTATGCATAAAATATTGATGCAGGAGTCCTATACCCCTTATGTTGATCATCAGAGGAGGCTTAATCCAGCCATGAAAGAAGTTGTGAGGGCTGAGGTATTAAAATTGTTAAATGCTGGTGTTATTTATGCTATATCTGACAGTTCTTGGGTTTCACCAGTACAAGTAGTGCCTAAAAAGGGAGGTATAACTGTAGTTAGAAATGAGAATAACGAATTGATTTCAACGCGTCCAGTGACTGGTTGGCGAGTGTGTATAGACTACAGGAAATTGAATGATGTGACTAGGAAAGATCACTTCCCTCTTCCCTTTATTGAACAGATGCTTGATAGAGTAGGTGGTTATCATTATTATTGCTTTCTAGATGGTTATTCAGGTTACAATCAGATTGTCATTGCACCGGAGGATCAAGAGAAGACTACCTTCACTTGCCCCTATGGTACATTTTCTTTCAGGATTATGCCATTTGGTCTCTGCAATGCACCTGCTACTTTTCAGCGGTGTATGATGGCCATATTTTCTGACATGGTCGAGGAAATAATGGAAGTTTTTATGGATGATATCTCTGTGTTTGGTTCATCTTTTGATCATTGTTTGCAGAATCTAATGCTTGTTTTGCAGAGATGTCAAGCAAAGAATCTAGTGCTGAATTGGGAAAAATGTCACTTCATGGTCTCAGAAGGTATTGTGCTTGGGCATAAAATTTCAGCTAGAGGGATAGAAGTGGACAGAGCCAAAGTTGTGGCAATTGAAAAACTCCCACCGCCGAAAAATGTGAAAGGAATCAGAAGCTTCTTGGGACATGCCGAGTTCTATCGTCGTTATATTAAAGATTTCTCTAAAATTACTAGACCTTTATGTAATTTATTAGAGAAAGATTCTATATTTATTTTTGACGATTATTGTTTGCAGGCGTTTAACAGGATCAAGGCAGCACTGATCTCTGCACCCATCATGATAGTGCCTGATTGGAAGGAGCCCTTTGAGCTCATGTGCGATGCTAGCGACTATGCTGTGGGAGCAGCATTGGGACAAAGGCGAGACAAGATGTTTAAAGTCATCTACTATGCAAGTCGTACACTCGATGCAGCCCAACAGAATTACACCACTACTGAGAAAGAGATGCTAGCAGTGGTGTTTGCATTCGACAAATTCAGAACATATCTCATTGGCACCAAGGTAACTGTTTTCACTGACCATGCAGCTCTTCGCTACTTGTTTGCCAAAAAGGATGCCAAGCCCCGGTTGATACGATGGATACTCCTACTTCAAGAATTTGACTTTAAAGTCAAAGACAAGAAAGGTTGTGAGAACCAGGTGGCTGATCACCTGTCACGACTAGAGCTGGAAGAAAGAACTGAAGGTGGAGCTATCAACGAGTCGTTCCCAGATGAACAACTTTTCAAGGTAAGTGTTACACATCCGTGGTTTGCAGATATAGCTAATTTTCTTGCTGCAGGAGAATTACCTTCAGATTTAACGTATCATCAAAAGAAGAAATTTCTTCATGATGCAAAGTTTTATCTGTGGGACGATCCGTTCTTGTTCAAGAGATGCGCTGATCAGATAATCAGACGATGTGTAGCAGAGGAAGAAGCGGGTACGATTCTAGAGCAGTGTCATTCCTCACCCTACGGTGGACACTTCGGAGCATCTAGAACAGCAGCTAAGGTATTACAGTCAGGTTTCTATTGGCCTAATTTATTTAAAGACAGTTAGACTTTAGTCAAGTCATGTGATAAATGCCAAAGAGTTGGCAATATTTCTAGGCGACATGAATTACCACTAACAAATATTTTGGAGGTTGAACTTTTTGATGTCTGGGGTATTGATTTTATGGGTCCATTCTCATCCTCTTTTGGTCAATCTTATATTTTACTTGCTGTTGATTATGTGTCAAAATGGGTGGAAGCAATCGCCACCAGTACTAATGATGTTCGAGTTGTTGTTAAGTTTGTCCACAGGAACATCTTCACAAGATTCGGAACGCCTAGAGCCATTATCAGTGATGAAGGTACGCATTTCTGCAACAAAATTTTTAACTCACTATTGGCTAAAGATGACGTGAAGCACAGGGTGACACTGGCATACCACCCGCAAGCCAATGGGCAAGCAGAGATATCCAACCGGGAGATCAAAAAAATATTAGAAAAGACAGTGAAGACAAACCGGAAGGATTGGGCGATCAAGCTAGATGATGCATTATGGGCATACAGGACTGCATATAAGACACCTATCGGGATGTCGCCTTATAGGTTGGTCTTTGGGAAAGCTTGTCATCTCCCTGTGGAACTGGAGCACAAAGCATATTGGGCTGTGAAAAGGCTCAATTTTGATATGGGAGCATCTGGCGAACAACGATTGCTGCAACTGAACGAGATGGAGGAGTTTAGGAATGATGCATACGAAAATGCCAAGATATACAAGGAAAGGACCAAGAAATGGCACGACAAGCAGATTCTTCGACGAGACTTCGAACCAGGACAACAGGTGTTATTATTCAATTCTCGACTGAGATTGTTCCGTAGTAAGTTAAAATCACGATGGTCTGGACCATTCACAGTGGAAACAATGTACCCACACGGTGCAATTGAGTTAAAATGCAACAATGGTCAGACATTTAAAGTCAATGGTCAGAGGGTCAAGCATTACTTTAGAAATGAAGTGCGACACATGGACAACATCCCACTGCGAGAACCAAAGTAGACTGAAGAAAGTCAGGCTGATGACGTTAAACCAAGCGCTGTGTGGGAGGCAACCCACATTTATTTATTTTTCCATTCATTTTATTTATTTTATTTCGATTCATTAGTTTATTAATTTTAATTTTCTCAAGTATTAATTTGCATTTTGCTATTTTTTGCAGGTATTTAAAAAAAAAAATTCGAGAATCGCTTGGACAGTGTGCTCCGCGCACATGCACAACATATTACCGCGCACATGCGCGATAGTGGCAGAGAGGTTAGTGCATATGCGCCACTCCGAGCGCGCATATGCGCCACCTCCCAGCATGCCGAGACAGTAGCAGTGGCGCATATGCGCCATTTTACATCGCACATATGCGTGCGATTCAATATAAAAAAAAAAAAGGGGCGAGATCGGGAATCACACTCAGCAACACACTCAAATCCCTAGCCACCACGCCGCCGCCTCTCTCCGCATCTCCCTCACCGCCGCCACCCCTCAGCCGACCGCCGCCGCCGCCTTCCAACAGCAATTTTTCCACCACAAGCCTAATTCCGGTCATCCTCTCGTTCAAGTAAGGGGTTTCTCTTCAGATTTTGTTAAAATTTTCAGATTTCATAGAAAGTAGTTCAAGCAACTTGGGGGAACTCTTGATATCGTGATTTGGTGTGTCGACTTGGTATAAATCTTTTGTGACTGGGTTGTACGTGCATTGCTTATTGGATTATTGGTGTGGTGCAATTATAGTGTTCAAATTTGGTGGTTCAATTAGCTTTGATTTTGTCTGTTGGTTGAGTTTAAAGGGTGGTGTAAGCATTGTTAATTGAGATGGCACCGAAGAAGAAATCAAAGAAGGGTGCTTCATCTTCTGCGAGTTTTGATTCGCACCGATTTTGGAACGAGGAGGCCCAGCAGATATATGACAGTACTATGACACGACCCATAATACCGGAACGGGGGTTCAATTTGTCCATTGCACGTGGTGTGATTATAAATGAAATGGAACGAAGGCAATGGGTGGAGTTCACTCAATACCCGTCGGACGCCGTTATTTCTATTGTGCGAGAATTTTATGCCAACCTCCGGATTCGCCATGAGGAATCCAAAGTATTGGTCCGAGGGATATTGGTGTCGTTCGATTCTCGAACGATCAACACGCTTTATCAGATGCCCAGTTTCGATCAGGACGAGTACAGTGAGTTCCTCGAAGAAGGAGTTAAGTACACAGAGGTCATCCGGACCATTTGTGAGGCCGGCGCCGTATGGAAAATGAGCTCGAGCGGGCCTACATCTTTAAAGAAAACCGACATGGGTCCTAACGCTAGTGCATGGACATCTTTTGTACTAGCCCGCATCCTCCCGTCCTCTCACTACTACGATGTCACCAAGGACAAAGCCGCATTGGTTTATGCCATCCTGACAGGCAAATCAATTGACGCGGGGAAAATCATTTATGGCTCGATTATGCGAGCCGGCGCAGGGTTAGCCACGGTTGCCCTTCCTTGTCCCCACACTGTTACCGAGCTATGCCGCCAGGCCGGCGTCTCATGGGCCCCTGATGAACCAGTTCTCAAGCCAAAGGCCCCCATTGTTGCTTTCTTTAGATGCGCATCCTATGTTCCCTATGAGTTGCCGGACGAAGAGGAGCCCCCACAAGCACAGATTCCACCACCACATGCAGCAGCCAGAGAGCGCAGGGGAGACAGATTGAGACGACTAGAGATTGAGATGCAGGATCAGAGGCAGTTACTAGTCGAGCAGCGACAGGTGCTAGATTCACTTCAGTACCGCACGGACCACTTTATGGGATTCATGATGGATTTCACCTCCGTGCTCGCTCAGCGGTTCCCGCCTTTAGGTCCAGAAGATCCCATGTTTCCCCAGCCACCTGCATGGCCACCACAGTATCCAGGACCACCTCCACAGGCCCCACCCCAGCACATGGATGAGGATGTCGATGATGATGACGGCGAGCACTGACGCTCGTCGTGTGTGGTATGCGTGTCCCAATTCTTTCTAGTTTACATTGAGGACAATGCATATTTTAAGTTTGGGGGGTGATTTGATTATTTGATCTGAGTTGATTTGTTGCTTTGATGTTATTTTTTTATGTTTAATTAAAAAAAAATGTTTCATTTAATCTTTATGTTTTTCTTTTCGTAGTTGTTAATTGTTTTTTTTTTTTTTTGGAATTGTGGAATTAAGGTAATAACCAAACAATGATGAGAGTTGACCCGAAATTCATGTTGTTCCTTGATTACGAATCCGAATGCATGCCATCTTTACTTAACCGTTTACACATTAAATCACGATTGCTATGATTGTTGATACACCCGATGTCGAGAGAGTGTTCATGTGTTTTGTGATTTGAAATGAATAAGCGGACTCCAAAACCGGCATGTGATTTCTTGTTGTTGAGCTATATGTTCACTAACACAAAAATGATTCAGGCAGTCTTTGATTTATGTTGGGCCTGTTTTTCCTTAAATAAACTGTCAATTGTTAGCCCTTTGAGCCTAAATGAGAATGAGATGTGATTTGTTCTGTTTGAATACCCGAAAACATGATCTGTCTGTGTTTGTTGATGGGTAAATTGAAAGTAGTCTAGAACTTAGTTTGGCACTCTTCGAGGCGAGATACGGGTATTGTGTGACTTAGGGATGATTTAGACGATTTTTGGAACGTTTGAGCCTTTCAAGCCTACCCATAACATCATATACACCCTAGTGTCCCATGTTTGAGCTTAATGAAAATCGAATGGAGTGTGCCAAGGCACACAAAAGCCCCCAATTCGTATCAATTCTAAACTCCTACGTCAACTACCAACTTTTGAGCATATACACTAGTACCTACCGAAAACTGAGAGAAAACGAACTTGTGTATCACTACGAAAGTTCCTCTCCCTTGTGTGCATATAAGAATATCATGAAAAGGTGAAAAGAAATAAAGAAATGTCTGAAAAAAAAAATTTGAATAAAGAGGGAAAGAGTATGGCATGTGATGTAAAAAGGAGGACAAAATGGTGAAAATGTTGTGGCAAGGCAAGTGGAAGTAAAACAAAAGGAAGGAGACGCGTGTTGAAAAATAAATTGGTTTGTTTTCTCTCACTTTTGACTCCCGACCTTCATTTGAAGCCATTAGCCATAGCCTAATGTTATAAGCTTAAAAGACCTATTAACCAAGTCACACGTACCCAATATACTAGTGGAGAAGAGATGTCAAAGTTAAGCCAATGGACACTTGAAAAATACCGTCGATAAACACAGAATTTGATTGTGTACATGTGCGCATCTCATGATATTGGATTTTATTTGGTTAATTGTTGCCTTCATAATACCACTTTGTTTAGCCAAATGTTACCCTATAAGTCCTGTTGATTTGTGAAGGTGAATGTGGGCTTCAATGGTTTTGCTAATTACGTGTGTGTCGAGGGGTCCAGAATTTTATGAAAAAGAAAAAGTTATGAACTTATTTTGGCATTTGGTTTGGGTAAAGGAGAACATCAAAACACACACGCACGTGAACTGTGAGTAATGTGGCATGTGTTTGATTCAAAATCATGGAAGCTGTAATCTCTGAGGCTAGTGGTTATCCTTTTATTCCACAATTCTTGTTCGTTTAGTTATTTATTTTTTTTAGGATTTGTTTAGTCGAGTCTAGTTAATGTTTTATTTATTTTCATTTTGATTTTGCTCGGGACTAGCAAAAGTTTAAGTTTGGGATGAATTTGATAAGTGCATAAAATGCACTTATATTATTCTTATACTTCATATAGATTGTTAGTCTTTTGGGTGGAATTACGCGCTTTTTGTTGTTTTTGGTGTGATTGCAGGTAGCTAGGTGCGGCCACGACATGGGCGTGAAAAATGAACCAAAATGGCGCTTAGTAGAAGAGATGTGAGCCAAGCATGCGCAACTAGGACAAAAAGATTGGCGCATATGCGCCCTCAAAGCCGCGCATATGCGCGGCCCATACAGTGAGACTCACGCATATGCGCGAGTAAGATCGCGCATATGCGCGAGCAATGCCCCAAGAAGTGAAATACCGAGAGCAGCGCGCATATGCGCGCGGCGCGTACATTCAGAAATAAATAGGCTTCGGCGTGTTCTTTTTAGGGGTTCCGAAATATTTTTAGCACAGCCGTCACACCACTCGAGAGAAAGGAGAAAAAGTGAGAGCGCACGGATCACGGGATGCGAAGAACGGAGATAGAAGACGGTGAATCCGGACACGGAGAAGCATTTTCATCTCTCGCCAACACGTTCTTGATTCGGTTTCTTACTTTTACCTTTTTAATGATTACAAACAGGTTTTGTGGTGAATTAAATTAGAGCATGAACTAATTTTATTTTCTAGATATTGATGTAGTCGTGGTTGAACCTATGTGAACGACGATTTGAATTTTCATTGAATTATTTCATCGTGTTTATTTGTGATTTCTTGTTTTAATGCGTTTGAATTACTGGCCATAATTCGATTGATTACATAATTGAAATCTAACACTCGACAGAGGGGATTGAAATTAGGACAGAAGAAATCACATCGTTAGATATTTATAACGTGCAAAAGACGTATAATTCTGACGAATCCATAAAAGAACCTTGTTTACTTTTATTACGTGTTACGTGATTTTGAATAGACATATTAAAATCTGTAATAGGTAGTACATTTCTATTTAACACTCGACAGAGGGAATAGAAAATATTGTGAGTTCTTGGTTAATAAACATGGTGCAATTTAATTAAATGTTAGTCAATGTTAATTTAGCATAGGGGAGACTCGACGAAATCATATCTCTAGATTTATTTCCTCAGTGAATTTTCTGCTGCGTGCTAGTATTACAGGAATTGTTATTTTATTTGAATTGATTTTAAACCAACTATTTGATTCGTTTAAATAAAGTTGAGCTATGTCAATGGTGGTAATTAATATACAGTTTTAAATATTTACTCTTCGTGGGATCGATATCTGTACTCTAACCAGTACTAAAACTTGACACCGTATACTTGCGGTAGTGAAAACCCCATCAACACTTGGTCCACGATGGAATCGGTTTTTAAATCAAAACAAGAACAGCCCTCTTCGGCCCTTCATTTTTCCTGCATGTGTACTTTCGAGTATTTAGTGTGGTGTAGATCTTGGTTGGCTTTTTAGCCCTTAGCCACGGTTCATACCATACCTCTTGATGTCTATATTATGCCATGGTCAATGAAATTACCACTGGAATGACACGGGACAGCAACGGAAGCAATACACCCCACGCACGCAAGGGTGCCTCTCGGGTGGGATTTTTCGGGTGATTCATGGTGTGGTTTGGATTGTGGCTGGCCTAAGGCCCTTAGCCATGGTTCAAACCATTCCTTAGGATGTTGGTAAGAGGTTCTGGTCAGTGGTTCAAGCCTCAATGGCCATTAGCCTCGCAAACGACGCAATGGAATGCTAACACTGCTGCTGTAATTTTGACAGCAAGTGTGCTGCAATTCAGAGGTGAGTTTCGAGTTCTCGGTTGGCTTTTAGCCTATGGCCTTGGACTGGACAGTACCTCATCAAGTTAGGAAGGCTGTGTTTTTGGCCGTTCATTATTCGATTGAGTTTAGAGGTCGTACGAGAATTTACGGTGTAATGTGCCAAAGTGACTCTCGAAAGAGCGTTTCATGTTTTTGGCCTCCATTCACCAAAATTCGAAATACTGAAATTTTAGGAGCATTATTTCATCATTTTAAGAGTATTTTAATCATGACTAAATGATGGTTCGGTGTTGGTTCGGGTTGGCACGGAGTCATGATTAAATACTAAGTCATTGGGCGTAATTGTCTCGTTTTTTGGAGTCAATTACAAAGTTTGGTCAAGTTAAACCATTTGCATATTTTTCATGTTAGATTTGGGTCGCAGCGAGCCTGGGAACGATCCAACCCATGAGTTAAAATAATACAGGATATTTAATTATGTCATTTAATTATATTACGTGCATAAAAATATAAAATATTCATTTTTGAGATTTATGCGATATTGCTTGTGGCCACTTCACTCTCATGGGATTATTACTTCACCCGGTGGTCACTTACTGGTTCAGTTCCACCCAGTATACTATGGCATTAGTCTGATCAGACGATTATTACATCACTTGGTGGTCACTTACTGGTTCAGTTCAGTTCAGTTCAGGAGACCACTTGCGTAGAACCTAATCTCAACAAAAAATCATTACATGCTATTTTATGACCGGGCTCTACGGAGAAAACATTTTACTTGCGACTTTCAGTTCAGTTATGCACGTATTTATAATTATTCATGATGCGACTTTCAGTTCAGTTATGCTAGTATTATAATAACTCATGACACGATATTTTCACTTTGCATGCGAGTTTATTATTATTACTTGTTATTTACGATATATGCATGCTGAGTCGTTAGACTCACTAGACTTGATTGTTGTAGGTACTGATGAGGTCGGGATCGAGGGTGGGGACCAGTGAGCCATATTGGGTCAGTAGTAGTGGAACCCGAGGACCTCATTTCAGCATTTACTATTTTATGCTCAAACATTTTACCTTTGTTGGATTATTTTAAGTTGTTATTTTGCAAACAAATATTTACTTCCGCTGCTATTTTGAATATTAAACTTTATCTATCAGTTGAACTATGAATGAGACCTTTTAATTATTTAATGAGGAATTTTAATTATTTAAAAAAGAAAATTTTAAATTTTTTTTTGCAAATTTTCAAACACGAATTTATGAGGCCTTTATAATTTCACTACCGATGTTTGTTCGAGGTTGAAGAGAGAGTTTATGAGTCTTCGCCAGGGGATTTCACTGTTGCTAAGTTTTTGCAGAAGTTTGATAGGGGCTGTCATTTTGTGCCCTTGATTGCCAATGATGCTGCGGAGAAGTTCCGACATTTCTTGGATGGATTGAGGCTGAAGATCTATCGAGATGTCATTCTAACTTATCCTATTGACTATACTACTGCCGTTGCTAAAGCTTTTCGAGCAGAGCAATCTCTGAAGGATATTGACTGGGATATGCAGCACAAGAGGAACCGTGCCCAGCAATCAAGTCAGTAGAACAAGAAGCCGTTTACGGGACCACTGAAGCGGCCAGGACATTACCAACCACAAGGACAGCCACATAAAGAAAACGTCCCAAATACCGCTGAGAAGCCACTTTGCAAGGAGTGCGATCGCCATCACTATGTCAAGTGCATGTGGGGCACCTACAAGTGCTTGAAGTGTAGAGGGATGGGGCATAAGGCTGGTGATTGCCCAAAGCTTTAACAACCCACGACTGGAAGGGCTTACGTGATGCATGTTGAGCAAGCGGAGCCAGATACTACGCTTATTACTATTACTCCGACTATTTATGCTTTTTACATTGCTTTCTTGCATGAGATAAAAGCATGGATGCTAGAATTATATCGATATGCATTGAACTTGATAATTTAGAATTGCATGTTTCAAATTCTAATCTATTAGGCATAGAATTTTTGCAAGCATTAGCTATGGAGATCAAATTGTGGAAGATTGAAAACTTAAAGGACTAAATAAAAATTATCGAAAATCATTGAGGAAAACTTAGTATAATTCGAAAATCTTTAAGGGGCTAAAATGGCGAAATTCAAAATTTCTTAGGACTAAATTGCAAATTTTCGAAATTTAAGGGTCACTTGGCAATTTTCAAATTTTAGGAGACGATATAAAATTTCTAAATTTTATGGCCTTAATTGAGTAAAATGCAAATATTATCAGGACGAATTTTGTTAGCGGGCGTAGCTACTTACGCTTTGCTAATTTTGGAGCTACGCATTCTTTCATATCTGAATCCTTCGTGAAGCAATTGAGAATCTTACTAGTGGACATATAGTCGGGATTCAGAGTTACAGTGCCTTCTGGTGAACATTTGGTCTTTACAAGCATGGTTAAGGATGTGTAACTAAAATTGCAAAAGAATGTTATACGGGCGGACCTTATTGTATTACCAATGCCCGAGTTCAATATTATTTTGGGCATTGATTGGCTCACAGTGAATGGGGCTAATATTGATTTTCGGTGTAGGTCAGTATCTATTAGACCGCCCAATGTGAAAGCATTCATCTTTGAGGCTACACAAAACAATCAAATGTCGCATATCAATTCATGTATTCGTGCAAAGAAGCTTATCCGAAGAGGTTGTTTTCTTGCTAGTATTATTTAAGTTCCCACTACTGATAGTCGATCGATCGAGGAAGTGGAGGTTGTAAAGGACTTTCTAGAGGTGTTCCCTGACGATGTTTCTGGTATCCCACCCGAGCGAGAGGTGGAATTCGCTATTGAATTGATGTCTGGTACTGTGCCGATTTCTAAGGCACTGTATCGCCTAGCACCTGCTTAAATGAAAGAATTAAAAGATTAAATTCAAGATCTGGTAGACAAGGGATTTATTCACCCTAGTTTCTCTCCATGGGCCGCGACAGTACTATTTCTGAAGAAAAAGGATGAGAGCATGAGACTGTGCATCGATTACAGAGATCTGAATAGAGTGACAGTGAAGAATAAGTATTCACAGAATCAAAGATTGGTTTGACCAATTGCAAGGAGCTTCGGTATTTTTAAAGATAGATTTATGGTCTGGATATCACTAGCTGAGAGTAAAAGAGGCGGATGTGCACAAGACGACTTTCAGAATGTGTTATGGGAATTATGAGTTTTTAGTTATGTCTTTTGGATTGACTAATGCTCCGGAGATCTTCACGTATCTCATGAATCTTGTATTTCAGTAGTACTCGATCAGTTTATAAACAGCACTTGAAAACGACCTTGCAAGTGTTACGTGATCGGAAATTATGTGCAAAGATCACCAAGTGCGAGTTTTGGCTAGAGAGGATGGCATTCCTAGGCCACATCGTGTCAAAAGAGGGAGTAGAGGTCAACCGATCTAAGGTCGAGTCAGTCAAGCAGTGGCCAGTGCCTAAAAATGTGATGGAAAATTCCGCAGTTTCTTGGGTTTGGTTGGCTACTATCGTAAGTTCATCAAGGGTTTTTCGTCCATTGCACTACCCTTGACATCATTGACGAAGAAAAATACGAAATTTATTTGGGGACCAGAGTGTCAAAATAGCTTTGATCAGTTAAAGCAATCACTCACTACCGCACCAGTTCTAGCGATGCCGACAGAACAAGGGGAATATGTGTTGTACACCAATGCTTCGAAGTTAGGATTGGGTGCAGTTTTTATGCAGCATTAGCGAGTGATAGCGTAAGCGTCTAGACGGCTGAAATTGCATGAAAAGAATTATCAGACGCATGATCTTGAGCTTGCAGCAGTTATATTTGCGCTGAAAATTTGGAGGCACTACTAGTACGGAGAGAAATGCAAGATCTTTACGGACCACAAAAGTCTCAAGTATTTCTTCACCCAAAAGGAGCTGAACATGAGACAAAGAAGATGGCTAGAACTTGTAAAGGACTACGACTGCAACATTAGCTATCATCATGGCAAAGCTAATGTAACGACCATGGCCCATTAGGCTGAACCAACATAGGCCTCGGCCAATACCCATGCACCAATACTGGGCTAGTAGTGGTTCATGGGTATGGGTATGGGCCGAGGCCCATGTTGGTTCAGCCTAATAGCCCATGATCGTTATAAAAAAGGCGCAAATGGTACCAACACTTTAGGAATCAAGGTACTTAAGCCTAGAAGTTCTAGGTTCAAGTGTTGCGGAAGGCGAAAGAAACCACTTTTCAGGGGTCGAATATTCTATGAGTGACGGTGCATGGGCATAGGCTGGATCATCCTAATGACCCACGATCAATAGTGGTGCATGGGTATGGGACGAGGCTCATGTTGGTTCAGTCTAATGGCCCATGATCGTTACAGGTAATGTAGTGGCGGACGCTTTGAGTAGGAAATGGTCTGTCCTGGCTCATTTATCAGTACATAACCCTCTACAAGTGGAAATTCAGCGTTTTGATCTTGAAGTTTATGCTAGGGGAAAATCCCTTAATCTCGCTACGTTGACAGTACATTCCACTCTTCGAGATAGAATTCAAGCCGGATAGTCTAATGTTGAGAAATTACAGAAATGGAGACAGCGAGATGAATCGAAGTGCAGCATGTTATATTCAGTCTAAGATGGCATTGTTATGAATCGAGGTCAACTATGGGTTCCTAGTGGTGGTTCACTTAGAGTTGATATTATGATTGAAACTCACAGTACCCCTTATTCCGTTTTTTACATAAGTACCAAGATGTACAAGGATTTGCAACTTTATATTTTTTTCCGGGAATGAAACGAGATATTATGCTCTTTGTATCCGAATGCTTGACATGTCAACAAGTCAAGGCAGAGCATCAAAGACAAGTGGGAATGCTTCGACCACTTACCATTCCCGAGTGGAAGTGGGAGAACATTAATATGGATTTCGTGGTAGGATTGCCAAAGACGGTGAAAGAACTCAGTTCCATTTGGGTAATAGTGGAATGTCTTACTAAATCAGCACATTTTCTACCTATTAACACGACTTTGTCTATGACACAGTATGCGGAGATATATATTCGAGAGATAGTTAGACTTCATGGGATTCCAGTATATATATTGTCGGACAGGGACACACGATTCATTTCATCATTTTGGAAGAATCTGCATTCAGCATTGGGGACTAAACTACTATTCAGCACCGAATTTCATCCTCAGATAGAGGGTCAATCCGAGAGAGTCATACAGATTTTAGAGGATCTAATCCAAGCATCTGCGATTGATTTTCAAGAAAGTTGCGAACCGAAACTACCTCTAGTGGAGTTCACTTACAATAACAGTTATCAGTCATCCATAGGAATGACTCCCTACGAGGCACTCTATGGAAGGAAATGTAGGTCACCTATTCATTGGGACGAGGTAGGAGAAAGGACTATGATAGGATCCGAGATAGTTCAGCACACCGCAAAAATTATCGCATAGATTCGAGACAAAATAAAAACTTCTCAGAGTTGACATAAAAGCTACGTGGACAAAAGAAGACGAAATCTTGAGTTTTCAATAGGTGATCATGTGTTTATAAAGACAGGACCTATGAAGGGTGTCATGAGATTTGGCAAAAAAGGCAAACTTAGTCCAAGATTCATTGGACCATTTGAGATACTCGAAAGAGTGGGAGCATTAGCGTATCGAGTGGTGTTTCCACCTAATCTTGCAGGAGTCCACAATGTCTTCCACATATCGATGTTCTGCAAGTACATGTCGGACGCTTCACATGTACTGCACTTTGAGCCACTGCAATTTACATCAAATCTGTCTTATGAGGAGAGGCCTAATCAAATCTTGGACAGTCAAGAGAGAAGGTTGCGGAACAAGGTAATAAAAATGGACAAAGTCCAGTGGCTAAATCACTCGGAGGAAGAAGCCACTTAGGAGACTGAATCAAAGATGAGGAGTCGCTACCCCGAACTATTAGGTAAGTCTTAATTTTTAGGACAAAATTTTATTTAAGGGGGACGATTTGTAACGTCCAAAAAGCCAACCCACGTAAACAACATGCATGCAAATGATTTAAATTGCTTAATTTTTTTATTTAATTAATTTTAAATGCTTACTTGATGTATATTATATGATTGAAGGTTTAAATGCATTATTTCATTAAAATTTAAGCTTAACTCTAACAATGAGTTTACCACGAACAGACTACAACAATCAATCAGAATGTGACCTCTTTCTTTCTCCAGATGGAAGAAATCAAGAAAGATAGATTGTCGACTGAATCTCATTTTCAAACTCAAGCATTAGTCGGTAGACGCTTTGATTTTCTGGAGAGTATAGTCACCAGAAGGATTGATATGCTGTAAAACATTGTGATGAATGCTGTATCAGATATCGCAGCAGATGTTCTTATTCTATCCAAGAAAATTGATGTGCTTGACAAAAAGGGAGAAATAGGAGAAATAGAAGATCAGAAAGGAGAAGACAAAGGAAAGAAGAAGAAATGAAGATCAACTGACTTCAGTTATTGGTTGAAGACTATAGCAGTAATTCTTTATTCTTTTATTCTTTGTACGAATCTGTACATTAGAAGAATTGTTTTATCTACAATGAGTTCAAAGAATATTTTTTGAGTTCAGTTGATCAGTTAATACTTTACAAGTTTTGTCAAATACCAAAAAGAGGGAAATTGTTGGAAACTTAATTTCGGTTATTTGAGAAACTAAATGATTAATTTATTGGACTAACTGATCAAGTAGCTAGAAGTAAATGAACTACATAAATTAACTGACAGTTTCCTGACTGAAGATTAATGCGTAATTTATCGAAGACAATTGAAATCAGCTGAACTGAACTTATGAAAACAACTGACTGATCAGTTGGAAACTGATCAGTTGATATATTCAGTTGTGAGCTTATCAGCAGTTGTTGAAAAAGACATTCAACCGACAACAGTACAAAGCAGACTGCAACTCATAGTGGAACGCTGCATTTCAGAGCTTACAGTGTACGAATGTCATAGGAATATTGACGTGGCAATCAACGGATATAATGATTCAAATTATATTTAATGTTACCGTTGAAGAGAAGACTATAAATAGGTTAGAAGAGCAGTTGAGCAAATAATCGATCTATCTATTCTCTCAACCTTGTTGTTACCCTGCTGAATTTATCGCTCTTACTCAAGAATCAAAAAGCTCACACTTATCTGATTTATTTGTAGCATTTGAGGCTACCTTTCGAGCTTACAAGCACAAACCGTTTTATTGTTTATTTGATCTTAACTAGATCAGTCGTGCTAAGTTCAGTAGAAGAACTGTGAGATATTTAGTAAACTAAGAGTTTCAGTTTTGGCAGTGTTAAGTCCAAATTGAAGTGGATCTGTACAAGTTTTGTATCGATCAAAGTCTTTTAGTGCATATCTTATCCTTGTGATAGAAGGTGTGACGTAGGAGCTATTTCAATCTCCGAACATCCATAAATCTTTGTGTGTTACTACTTCAGTTATTTATTCTATCTTTCAGTCAGTTTATTTCCGCAACTGCTATCAGTTAAACTGATTGTCATTGACTGACAAGATTCCTAGTTTCAGTTTTTCACAGAATTGACACTTCATTCAAAAATATTCTAAAATCATGAATGTTTATTCAACCCCCCTACTAAACACATCTCAACCAATCAACCAATCCTAACAACATGATTACTTCTGAGATTGTTTTGGGACATGTCCTGTCATCTCATGGAATTGAAATTGATAAAGCAAAAGTTAATGTCATTGCCAATTTACCCCCTCCAAAAACCATTAATGAAATTCGCTCATTTTTGGGACATGTTGGATTTTATAGGAGGTTTATAAAGGACTTTATTTTAATCTCTAAACCTGTGGGGACCAGGACGCTAATTCATGTCTTAATCATTATTAATGTCAAACATAACAATTAAGAAAAGTGGGACTAAATTTTTATTTTTAGATTATAAAAGTGAAAACGTAACAGTAATCTATCTGATATACATGTCAAAATCAAAGTACAATTCAGGTACTACATGTCTCTCTCAACTAGGTTCAACGACTATACATCAAGTGCTGAATCCTATTCTGCTTCTGGGCCCGGATCTCCACGCTAACTATAATCTCTCATCCTCTTCCTGATCTGATCCTGTCCCACTTGTTGTCATGCACACATACAAACAAGACAACAGACGGATAACTCCGGTGAGAATTACATTCCCAGTATAAATCATGTATACATGCATTTCATATAAACAGATATAACAGCATGAAACAGATATTCATAACATGTATCAAAATCAAAAACATGAATCAATACAAACTCTGAATCACACTCCGTGACTCGTAGACTCTGACTCGACTCATCCTAATCTAGGGATCCCAATCGGAATAAGAA